>NC_058110.1:28904723-29230752 GCF_914725855.1 Thunnus albacares | reverse complement strand
GATGGAGAGAGAGAGAGAGAGAGAGAGAGAGAGAGAGAGAAAGAGAGAGAGAGAGGCAATGCCACTAAGCTCAACAGAAGAAAAACAGCAAACAGATAAAGAGCTGCTGAAGCCGTTATTCTTTCCTTAAAAGGTAGAGGCTTGTAGGAATCTTAGTTTTGATGTACATGCATGCAACCATTATATTTTATATGTATGTTACATGTTGAATTTATGATTTCTATGCTGCACAAGGGAAATTTCTCCTTGCACAAATAATCTTCGCCACGTTCAATCTTCAACACAACCGGTATTTTTCAAAAATTAATATGTAGTCCACGCTATGACAAATAACAGCAAATGTAACTACACAGTTGAATGCTTGTATCTTTTCTTTAAAATGCTGATTTTTTTTTTTTTTCTTTTTATTCCTTTCATGGCCCTCTATCAAATCAAAGTGAATTGCATCCTTTTTTCAAAAATTGCCTTGCAACTGGCTCGCTTGATATGGCTCATATACAAAGGAGAGCAATGTCCCGTCCAACAATACCCATACCATTTGTGCCGCTCAGCTTCAGAATGTCATCGGTTTGAGTGTGACAGTAAAACATAACTCTTACCTTTTTTTTTTTTTTTCTTGCGGGTTGCATTTGGAACATGGCTTCCAATTATTCAGCTCCAAATTCAATAGCAATTTTCTGCTCAATGAAATAGTGGTTTCAATCTCTAGAGTAATGTCACTTTAGAGAGATTTTCAGAATGGCGTGATGTTGAGTGAATAGATGGACGCCGGAGGATTCGTCTTGCTCGGAGGAAATGATACTTGTCTGCTGAAGCTTGTCATTTATTGATGAAGAGAATATCTCTTCAGATACTATAGAATCTACAGTGCAGATGTAGAGGTTTTTTTGCCACAGAGTCCTTATGAAATATGTCTAATTTTCAGCTTTTTAGTCGGAATTTCTAAAAAGGATAAAAGATGCCAAACAGACGCATAACATTATGATTGTGTTTGGTCAGATGGAGCCCATTTTGCTTCAGTGCGGCATTAAAAGTAGCACTGAACAATAAAAAAAAAAAAAAAAAAATGCAATTATAAGTGTGTTTGTGTGTAATGTATCAGTAGCCCATCCAGGGCCCCATAATGAATGCAATGCAACGTGCGATCACTGAGCCGTGCGTATGCCCCGCTCAATGCATCTCTGAAAATAAACAGAGCAATGGAAATGGTTCTCATTAGTGTTGTTTTCATATTAAGTCCCTCAGACAAGGTTGACAAACCCAGCTCCCTGTGCCAGGCTCCTCAGGGACCATCGCTTCAATACAGCTAGGGCAAACAACACCAGCCCGATACCAACACCATTACCACCTCCTATAGTTACTTATCCTCCCCTTCCCCTTCCCCTCCCCTCTCCTCCCTCCCTGTGGAGTGCTCTGTCTACACAGACCAGAGGAAAATGCATTAAGATCTTCCAGCAGCATAGAGAAAGAGTCCTGCTTTCATTTATCACTATTGCAATTGGCCCTAAAAGGGACAAATGTCTGTTTTCCATCTCTGTGCTATTAGAATTGGAGAAATGTATACTGTGTGTGTGTGTGTGTGTGTGTGTGTGTGTGTGTGTGAGATGGAAGTTATTTTGTGCTCCAGAGACGCTGCTCTACTGCGAGGCTGTTTAGCAGGAAGGGAACAGGTGTGTGGAGCTTCTGGCTTCCACCATGTGTTCCAGTTGTTTCATCTGCACCTGTTTCCCTAGTCCTATATATATGATGATCAAAACACTCTATTAACCATAAAGCGCTCTTGTTTTGTATGCTACACTGTCTCTGCCTCTGAGTGTTTATTTAAACATGTCACATGTCACCGTAAAGTCATTTTGTTTATGTGACAGAGGTCGTTATGTAAAGAATCATGTATGTTAATTATAGAAACCAGCTCATAAAAGTATTGATAATTTTGTTTTTAAGTTTTTAATATGACTAGAATCTGTCAGTAATGTCAGTTAAAGGCGCAGCTGAAATCTTTCCACACGCTGTGACCTTTGAACTACAACAAAGATCCTGAAATCTGAAATGTGAAGTGTTATTTGTTTCATCATTGATTAATCTGCCTGCTATTTTTTTTTTCAATAAATCCATTAAACGCTCGGTCCTCAAAATGTCAGAAAATAGTGAAAAATGACCATCACAACCTCCTAAAGCCTAAAGCGACGTCTTCAGATCGCTCGTCCTGTCCGACCGACCGTCCAAAACCTTAAGATATTACATTTACTGTCATATCATTTGACTGATTATCTTCCCAGTTGATTGTTTAGAGTTTGAAATTCACATTTATGGCATTCACAAGTTCTCAGAGGCCACGGTGACGTCTTCAGATCGCTTGTTTTGTCTGACTAATGGTCTAAAAACGTGAAGATATTAGATTAACTGTCATATAAGATCAGAAGTATTGATCAGAAGTGTTTATCACCCTTCACTTATGTGCAATACACTTATTAATCTATTTACTACTTATGTGCAATACCACACCTGCACACAAATGTGCAATATAATGTATATTTATATATTAATCTCTCATTTTATTATATGGGCTACTCTAATTGGAACAAGACCTCTTGAGTCTTGATGAGGACATTTGAGAAGCTGGAACCATTAAATATTTTCCTTTTTTTTCTTATAAAATGACTGAAACAATCAATCAAAACAGTCGCAGATTCATTTTCTGATCACTGACTATTTGATTCATTAACTAATCATTGCAGCTCTACATATAACATAAAGAAAAGATCATTTTGGCTCTAATCAGGTGACAAGCCTCGAAACTTAAACACAACTTGATATGGCACTATTCCTCAAAATGTCAGATAATAGTGAAAAATGCCCGTCACAATCTCCTAAAGCTCAAAGCAACGAGATATAAGAATGATATATTCATTTTAAACAAATTATAAGTGTCAGCTTTATCTTAATGGCCAAAAATAGTAGTGACTTGTCTCCAAATATGATTATTAGTAGAAGTATAGGTAAAAAGTTTTTGTCACATGACCCTTTAACACAAAGAAATGTTTCAGTTTGCTAATCTGCATTTCAGTGTTTGGTGGTTTCTCTGAATTTTGTGAGACTGTTTTATTCACTGTCTTAGTAGAAAAGTAACCTCTCAACAGGAGCTGCAGCAGTTTGTCTGAAAAGACCGGCGAATGTCATCACGGCTAAAAAAAAACAACAAAAAAAAAAAGTCTGCACACAAATGTCATTAACAGGAAGTCCAATAAAAAGAAACTCTATTCGCCAAACCGATCTCCGTTAAAAAGGGCCGATAGCCACCGATCTTAAGGTACGATTACACAAATCACTCTTTTCGGCGAGCGTCTGGCTCGGTCTCGTCCTCTCCCCAACACAGAGGAGCTCCTCGGCCCACCTGAGCTGTGTTGATTTGGCAGGGAACATCATCACACTGCTGCAGGCTACAGTAAATATCACCTTTCTTGTTATCTCCAAGACCTGCTTTTCCAGTAAACAGGGGAACATGTAATTCAATATACTCGTGTCGGGGCCATTCGCTTTCAGAGGACATCGAGGTGACATGACTTAGTGGCCCCGGAATGAACATAAAGATTAATAAGTAATGGCCGTATAAAGATGATATTTGCACTCAGATATCCTCTTTTTTTAGATGAATGCTTTTGATCACAGGGAAACTGGTAATACAAAACCAGCAGCAGATATCAGAAGGTATGACATCTCAACACAATCTGGCACTTTAGGGTTCCAGCCAGTTCTTGAGTGCCTTATGTGGTGGATTTAAACAAAACTTGGGAGCTTTTTTCTTATATTATAATCAGTCATTTTGCTGGTCTTGGAAAAATTGTTGATCATACCTCATGATTTGATATATGACACTGTCGGTGAGGACTCCAACTAGCTTGCATGTTACAATTTATTGACAATAACGGTTGAACCGCACGGCCCACACAAATGAAATGGTATTCGGTCGTCCTCTGTAATACCGCCGTTGGTCCCTCCTGGCATTTTGTAATTTGTTGCAGTGTTTGTGCTCTCTTTCACACTTTAATATCACGGTATTGCTTCAATTTGAGCAGCAAGATAAAGTTCTATTTCATTTTGTGGGATTAACTTACCGGGTAGCGCGCCACGTCTCGAGGTATTTGTTGTGTTTTGTTTTATCTATGAATTATTTAGAAGCTTCAAAAAAAAAAAAAATAGGGAACGGGTTAGAAGACTGGTATGTCCTGTCTCTCAGCGATCTCAGTCAGATGTTTAATTTGGTCCGCTGCCGTGGAATAGCACTCACCACGACTGGGATTAGGCGGGTTGGCTGTGTAATTTCCCTGAAGGAGGAGCATGTTGAATTGGAGAATAATGATAAAGGAGGAACTGAGCATTCGGAACAAGGAAATATGAGCTCATGATTGCTACGTGTGCTTGAAGTTGTCATGGATTTTAGCTTCAATGTGTGCAAAAAAATAGGGACAGTGTTGTAAAATAAAAAAAATAAAAAACCCCCACAAAACTCAGCTTGTTAGTCAGTAGACGGTGCTTTAAAAATCAAATCCGTTGCAACGCTATAATCATCTTTTATCAGGCCATTCTTCATAATTTACCGATCACGCTAAAGTTCACTAGGCCTATTAATGAAAGACTCCCTGTTTTTCTTTACACTCCGTAGCACTTTTTTAAAAATGCTAATGGACTCCAACAAGCACCTGAGCAAGGATGAAAGTGCCCTAATTCCTGCTCAAAAGGTCACCGAGATGAGTTATGGCGGTATAAGCACCTGAAAGCTATTCCCTTGTTAGATTTGACAAAGGGAGGCTGCCATTTCCCCCTTTAAAATAGTGTTGGGTAATAAATGATCATTTGTGGAATGTGGTTGCTACCGGCGGTGACTTTTCCTCTGACATAACTTTAGCGCCGGCTGATTTACATCCTGAAAGTTGTCCCCAAAATATTTAAAATGAGCATTTTATTCATGATGCACAGCAGACGGCAGTGACACACACACACACACACACACACACACACACACACACACACACACACACACACAAGAGCTCTTTTTTGTGCTTCTTAGGGGAAATAGCTAATTAGTTAGCCATGAAAAATGCAGGCGTGCCTGTTTTACTATCATCCTCTATTCGACTCAACAACACTTTTAGGCTTTTGTATGCAGTTATACACCCGGAATCAGCACAATATGAAGTATCCGCATGTCCCATACTCCTGCTTTCACGTCATGGAGTCACTGACACGTGCACGCTACTATCAATTATGAAAGGTATTGGTCTCTGGGTAAACGTGCCTTCTGTACAGTAGGTGCACCTAAGCATATGTGATAGTCCTTCTCGGCAGCCCTTCACAGGTCCCTGAAAGGTGCTCCTGGTGTGGATGCAGGGCTGTAGAGCAGGGATCACAGTGACAGTTTCAGGTGGAGGAGTCTATTAATAGTTTACCTCTCAGCCAAAGCATTTCATCATTTTTGGTGTCTGAGGGCTTCCTGCTTCAAAAAAAGGGGGTGAAGTTATGTATCTCAATCTAGCCCTTCATATTTCATGCTGTTGAGGATTATAAATAAAAGGACAGACTTTGACCTGGGCTATTAGTTACCCGGGATCCTGTGGGTGGATGGTGCTTTGTCTTCTGTCAGCTTCTGGTGTTTTTCCTTCAGAAAGCAACAAGGATTACAATCAAAGTCTTTGGGAAACAATATGAGATATGATCCCTGTTACCTAGAAGTGGAAAGGAAGAAGACGGTAGGGCTTGAGGAACAACAAAAAGGCAAAAACAAAAACAAAACCAATCAGTCAAAATCATCCACAAGGCTATCAGAACGGAACAAGGTGGGTAGTTTGACGGTAGGTTAAGCTACGGGGTCGCTCTAAAGTACCACTGCGGTGATTGCTGTTTTCTCCCTCGTGCGACTCTCTTGTTTTGACCACACAAACCGGCCCGAAAGTCTCCGGAGATGAGCCTCTCTGACAGAGTGATGAGGAAAACAGTAAGCTAGAAAGCTCTCACTCTCTCACCTTCCCCACGGTCCCATAGACGGGCCCAACATGTGCCAAAGCAGCCTGTCAGTGCTTCTTGTTGTCGGACAGACCTTTTGATCTTGAACAAATAGATAGAAGAGTCTCAGAGCTGCCGCCTCGGGGCATAAGGAAATATGGGCATCACAAAGGGTCAAATTCTGGAAGAAGGCAGTAAAATTAAAACCTTTATTGCCATCTTTATGGCTTCATTTCCTATGGCAATTACATTATCTATGGAAAATGACAGAGCTTTGTTCCCATTATCAGTGAAATCTCTAGCAAGGGGTGTTTGATGTGCTGAAAATGAAAATGATGTATGTCAGACTGAATATATTGTGGATGTGGACCTATCATATTGTGTCAAGGTGGTTACATTCAGAAATTTAAAAAAAAGCTGAAAATCTGATCACATTTTGCAAATAAACACAAACGCTTTGATATAAAACTCATAAAAAAAATAAGAGGAAAACATTTCACACTTCAGACTGTTCCCATCAAATCTAGATTGACACCCCTCACTTGAAATTAATGATTTTTATTTTTCTGCGACCACTCAGTCGCTAACCACCCGAAACCTCACACATTGACTTTTCTCCACAGATTGCAACTCATCCATTTTTTTTTTTTTTAATTGTGTTCATTTTTACCTGGGTCCCACCGGACCTGCAGCGGCGGTGGTCGTTGTCATCCGTCTGCTCTGACAGGGAAGAGAGAGAGAGAGAGAGAGAGAGAGAGTGAGAGAGAGAGAGAGAGCGCAACGCCACTTTCCACCCCTAGCTGATGTGTCAGGCTTATCACACAGCCGAGCGATCCTGAGGTGACATCCTCCACTGAATCAGTGACATTTCACGGACGGTGCAAATCTATCCATCTTTGTCAAGCATCCGCCTCGATTTTAGCATTCCCCGAGTTAGCATATTGATCACCGAGAAACGCATGAGTGAGGACTTCTTGTTTTCTGCTCCTTAAAACGGGCATTGTGAGTCCACTGGACTCCTCTGTCAAAGTCTACTGCTTTGGACCTTAATCTGCCCTCGTCAAAGTTGCATAAAATATGGAGGGCCTTTGTCATTCAGGACCAAGAGGCCCCACCAAAAAAAAAAACTTTCTTTGCCACTTTACTTTGTGTTAGACAGCATCACTGGGGAAAAAGTTTCAACCGAATTCTTTTTACTGCAACACATTATTGTGGTTTTCATCATTTTAAACACTACGCCAGTGATCTGTCACGTTAGCTCTTCATGCTACGTAGCCGAGACTTTTGAAAATAAGTGTATCTAGTTGACTCGCTTTCTGTCAGCTACTCTTTTCTACTTTAACAGCTTCATTATGGAAAGAGCAGTTCGCCGGCGTCGACCGTTTCAAAGGCTCGTTTGCTAACTTGTCAAAATAGTGTTTTGGCACATATGTGTTCAATAAACCAAGGAGCTATGCTTCCGTGAGCAGCTTAGCCGGAAAACAATGTTGCTTTGTTTCCGTCGTTTAAATTGCTGTGATGTTATAACGAATAAACCCCCTGCTTAAGATAGAGAAAGTCCTAACCACCTGGGTTCAGCGGAGTGTAAACTATAGCCGTCTCTGTTATTTGTATTAGGGCGTGCAATGTAATAATTGATTAATAATGCAAAGCTTTAGGGAAAATTATAACCCCTAAAATGAGGGGCGATGATTGCGCTTGTGCCGATGCAAATCAACAGCGACAGAACAGCACCGGGGATTACAACATCTGCAGTCTACGGTGTCGAGGTTAACTTGTCCTGTGATTACAAAACGCATTTCCCAGGAGCAGGTGTTACATCCACACTGTTGAGATCATGTATGTGCAAATGCTGGTGCAAACACACACACACACACACACACACATATAAAGTGAAGCATCCAATCACACAAAGAGGGCGAGAGAGAGAGCATAGAGAAAAGAAACGACTGCCTTCCCCAACCATATGCTTTTGGCCTCTATGCCTGCGAGACCCGTGTGAAAACATGAATGAGCAGCCCGCAGAATCGATAGGGACAAGAGATCTAGTGTCTAGCAAATCCAGTGCAGACTGACATGTTCTCCATGTAATCTCTCTGCATTGTGCTGCGAGGGGGAAAGATTATCCTTCTCTGACTGGCTGGTAAAAGGTTGCTTTGCTGTAGTTCGTGTCTGTGCGAAGGGAGGGGAGCATATGCCTCTCTGTAAACGATGCTGGCTCCCCCCCCTCCTCCTCTGTCAGAGGCTGGATTATGTCCAACATTATCCAACCCCCCCCCCCCCCCCCCCCCCCCCTCACACACACACACACACACACACACACACACCACTCTCCAATAAAGGGCTTTCTCTCTCTCTCTCTCCCCTTCTCCTTTTCAAAAATCATCGGATTTATGACAGTGGATTTCGGAAAAGTTCCGCGCCAATTTTGATGCCTGCTAAGTACCCCGGCAGGATTAGAAGAGGCCTCTTGATGTGTGCACTCCAGTGTGTGTTGAGCAGTGTATTGTGGTCAGGGTTATCAACCAAAGGAAGCCAAAAAAAAAAAAAAGGCAGTAGTACATAGTGCATAATGATAGGGCTCGTTATACACATCAAGCACTGAAAGCAAGAGAGTGAGAAAGAGCATGTGTGTTTGTTTAGAATCAATAGAAGACACTTTCACATTTAATCTATCTGGTGCTGCCTTTTCCACCTCTTTGCTTTACATTCATAAAGATCAGAGGAGATGGCTAGCTGGCTAGCTTCACTGTAGCAGCACTGTTATGGCAGATACAGGAGGAGGGGGGAAACAGTGTAGGACCTGTCTTGTATTGCTTGAATGAAATGACCGCTTATATTGACAGTAAATTGAAACTTAACACCGCGGCGCAATTTACAAAGACGTAATAAAAGGCAGCTCAGGATAGACTTGTAAAAAAGTATACATGTTGTAATTTGTAATGAAATACAGCGATGACTTTGATCTGATCTAGAAATAAATAGGAAAAAGTTATATCTGATGCAAGATTTATTGTGACAGGCTTGTATTGGCATGTGTGTGTGTGTGTGTGTGTTTTTCAAGTCTAGACACAAGAGGCAGACAGTCACCTTCACAGCCAACCATCCCTCCGAACCAGTCGGCCTCACGTTTTTCCGTCTACGACGACGACGACGCCGGGCGGCCTGCATACATGTGCAGCTGTAAATTCAAAATCACTGAAGCGGTTTTGACTGTCTGACAGGAAGTCTGGCTTTTTTGGGGGGGTGGGGCAGGTGTGAGACGAGGAAGAGCCAGGTTAGACTCAGTTAATAAAGCCTCAACCAGTTCCTCGGTCTGCCCTTGGAGATCACTTACATCAAAGCACCAATCAAAAACTGGTGCAGATATAATTTGTCATCAGGGATTTCCTGCTGGAGAAATTATAGAGAAGATACAGGCCGATCAATACTATGGATTTTCACTGCAGTGGCTGATTGTCCAATTGCCGTGAAACATGTACCGAGATAAAAGGGCATGCCTGCCATTTTGTAACAGACTGCCAAGTCAGCATAGGGCTTGTCAGATACTTATAGGCTGCTGTGATAGAAAATTATCATGCTGCAGTGTCCAAGTACTATTTAACACATTTTTCCCCTCCATGGGACGTGATTCATCACAGATCCCCTCTCTCTCTCTCTCTCTCTCTCTCTCTCTCTCTCTCTCTCTCTGCTTTTGAGGGGGCATCACTCTGCGTCATTGTCAAGAGCGGCTCCGGCCACACATGGATGGTGTTTAAAAGGAGCAGACACACACGGATGCCAGCGCAATGCAATCCGTCCGCTAGAAGATGTCGACTAGAATTAGGAAAGACGTCCGCGGAATCTGTTAAATCCCCCCAAAAACCCTTCAACACTGACCACTTAAAGCATTTTCTACTGACTTCAAATAAATTCCTAATCATTTTAGATTAACTTCCCTAAAAACATTTTTGGAACAGCATATTGTTGAGTATTTTTGAAGAATCTGTGCTTCTGAGGACCTGTTGCACTCCCGTTGGCACTGGTCTCCAGTCGCATTAAACGTACACCAGTATATATGATCAGAGTAAATCCTTTAGGCTTTCACATGCCAGTCATAAAGGTGTATCAGAGCCTCCATGTCTTTATTCTTAATCCTGTTCTGGTCTGACACTGATCATAAAAACTGATGGACCCGAACCAAATTACAGTCTTGAGGACAGCACATAGTAGAGTAGCAACACTTCAAGTTCACGGCCCCCAGCATCGACCAGTTCATGTTCGAGCGGCGAGGTCAGCAACCAGTCACATCTCTCTTTCAGGGGATGAGTCGAATATCACCAGCAGGTACGTGAGGCTCTTTCATTGGGAGGATTATCTCTTATTTTAGACGTGGGGTGGAATTTTTAGCAAAGGGAAGTTACGAGTAAAGATAGAACGATAGAAACTTTGATGAACAGGTTCATTTATCTCCTGGAAGAATATTTTTGGGGAGAACTCCTGTCAGACAGACAGAGTAAGCTAAGATTTCAGAGTGGGTGGGCCTTGACCGTGGAGTACTGAATGGAGCTCAGGCGTGTCTGTCTTTGTTGTATACACTAAGCCAGTCTCCAGACTGAGGGCAGTGACTTATAGGGCTGGACGCCAGGCAGAGAAAATGAGAGGCTGCAGCTCAGTGACAGAAGCAATGACCCTCAACTCAGTCATCTTCTACTGTTTGCTGATGTACTGTTGTTACAATGATCCACTTTTAAAGCTGGTCTACCAGTGAACATTATATTTTCATGTATGAGAGGGTGAGTTGGTAGTATTCTCCATATGGATGATCAAAAGGTTGATGCCACAAGAATTCATATAGCAAAAGTAACAAAGGAAACTAAACCACCAACTAGAATAGTTATAGTAGATATAGTTATCTATTCTAACATATCATCACCTTTTAATTTGATATGGCTGACTGGTTAGCAAACAGTTTCTTATTTACACATACAACATTATCATTCATTTGGAGTCAAAGAAGTCCAATATTCACTCTCTTTCAGCTTTTCAGCTTTTTTTTTTTTTGGTTTCTACCAACTCCTGAGGGAAATATCTGTCTCTTTATCTGCTAAATGCTCCGTTATGTTCACCAGCTAGTCGCTAACCGTGTCTGTTTGCCATTTGGTGTTGAGCAGGTAGTGTACGGTGAGATTTTGTGGCTGAAAACAATGCTATGAGAGCAGCAAGAGTTAACCGAAACAGTAAAGTTACAGGTCAGATGATTATAGCAGCTTTAAGGACTTCATTACCCAGAATTCATGTGATGTGACATCACACCATTGTAGTTGCTTTATTTATCCAAAACTGACCCTAAAATCCAAAACTGAATGTATTCAAATAGTTGACTTTATTTCATCTGGTCCCTGTATTGTGCTGAAACTGTTTTTTGATTGATTGATCAGTTAATTGGCAGAAAATTTTGATAATACACACATTTTGTGACTTTAAGTTTCTTCAATGTGACGATTTGCTGCTTTTCTGTTTACTCATATTAATTTAAATGACACTTTTGAGATTTGGTCAAACAAAATAAGTCATTTGAAGACATTAAGTATTATATGTATTATATTTGTATTATATGTATTGCAAACATAGCCATAGTCTATTTCTCCATTATCCAACAGATTTGTTGTTGATGTTGACAAACTGAATTCATGCCAGTTCTTGTATTTGCTACCTGTGATGTGTCTTAACTTTCCTTCCTGTTTCAGTGAATCACAGAGTATGGGGAGGGGAAATAAATGGGATTTTACTTCTTGAACTTGCCTGATTATAATCCCTCGACTGTCGCTTTTCGCACCAATACAAACAGTGCAGCATGTAATCTGGCATGTTCTATGAAATGCATCGCATATATTTGTCTGTATGTATAGCATCAGAGTACTCCAGTTGTAATTCCTTGCCATATTTGCCTCTTTTGTTCAAATTGCATCTCCTAAGAGCCTGAAAATTTTTTGCTGTTCATCTCTACATGCGTAAAACTGCCATCATTGGCACGCTGCTGAGCTACTGAAATAAAAACCTCTGTTATAATTAGTCAAACAGCAACATGATTCTCACCACTAACTGGAGAATATGTGTCACTGATTTTTGCCACATTTATTTTTTGAGGTTACACCCTGTAAATCCAGAGCAATTTCAAGAGTAGCCAAAGTGAATCAGTGGCTGCAAAGATTCTTCTTAAAGTCAAAGGTCAACTATATCAAAGTTTACCATTTTGTTTTCTATCCTCTGTTGTCCTACCCCTCTGCTGATGGGCGTGGAGATGAGTGTTTTGGGAAATATGCACAGCAAAAATGAATTCATACTGTAAGGTAATGAGGACTTGCATGAGCTGTAATTGTTATTATTGCCAGACACAAATTGAAAAGCATAACCTGTCTGACACCAGCTATCAGTTGTCATTATGTGGGAAAACATGCCCTCATTGCAGATAGCTGTCTGTTGACACCCAAAGTAATTGAGGAGGTAGTCGAGCCGTTGAAGGCTCTCAAAGGGGAGGACGAACACTTGATCAGAGCGTTTTTATGTCTTGGGAGATGATTTGATTTCACATAATGTCTATTTTACAGCCAGATATGCCATTAATTTGCATGATAGCGAGCCAAAATGTGACATTTTTATTTAGACGTCCCCACAATGTTTGGAGAACAATTGGGTGGTGTTTTTTTCTTCTGTCAGTCTTTCAGAGCTGTGGCGTCTCATTATATCATATCTAACAGAGCAGTGAATAGCTGCCTCTCTCCTCACATTGCTGTGTCAGGTCAATGTGCCATTTTTTAAGTGGTGACGGGAAGGAGGAGGCGGGGGGTATATATCGTTGACAGCGAGATGATGATTTCACGTTTAACTCTTTGTTGTTGTTTACCAACAGCTTGAAACAAACACTGAAGAAATTACTTCAGCTCACACATTACTCTACATCCTATATCGTCTGGTTAAAAAAAAAAAAAGTTGTTTATCGCAGATTTGCTGCGGACATCCTACCGGGAGATACTTGCGAGGAGGACAATGTGATCCAATTTGAATGTAGCGACTGTTTATTAAGAAACGTATCTGTAGGTGCGGTGTAAATACATCCAAGCGTTTTAAGCCATACATCCACAGCACAGGCTCTCTCTCTCTCTCTCTCTCTCTCTCTCTCCCCTCTTAGCTCAAGCTGGCAAACCGGGCAAGTCCGTGCTTGGTGCCTGAAGCGCTGAAGCGAGAACAAGGGGCTTCTTTCCCATGAACTGGAGCCAAGTGCCAGCACTTAAGGTGAAGGGCCGAGGCGCTGGAGAAGTAATTTAATCTGAGGCTCTGCCCAATTCCCTGGGCGGCCGAGTTTAAGAAAGGTCACATAGAGAAACAGGCACCGGTGACCCCTTCCCAATTACGGGCGCTACAGCAGAACATATCACAGCACCGTCCAAAGTGACAGTCATTTAGCAGCAACTCATCTGAGGGGAGGAAGTGGGAGATGGATGATAAGGAAATAAAAAATGATTTGCCAGGACCTGTTAGCCACTTCTCTACACAGGCCTGCTGCTCCCCCAGCTCCTCCCTGTCTTATTCACACACACTCATATACTCCCTCCCTCTCTCCCTCTCTCTCTCTCTCTCTCTCTCTCTTTCTCCGTCTCTTCCCACCCCCTGCCACCCCTGCTGCCCATCTCCCTCCTGCTCCACAGACACGTGACGACTCCACATGATTATTGGCGCAATCACTCATGTAACAGCCTGCCCAGCTTTCCGTGGGGGCTCCAGTATTTGTCACTGTCACTTCCCCAAGTGCTCCGCCATTGTCTTGGAAATTGTATGTGTAAGGCAAGAGATGCCTGTGACCCACTTCGACAAGGGAGCCAGCGATGTGAGGGCGCTCATCACACAAAAAAACAGCAGTTTGATGTGTCCTATTATGTGTCCCAGCAAGAGCCATAAATAATTGTGACAAGTTTTTTGTTGCGCGTGAAAGTCCTTGACTCTGCCTCCTGTTCCAGCACCTCCTCTCTCGTACGGAGACGCTGCCAAGCACCCCCGATGATAGATGGCACGGTGCAGCAAATGACAACGGGATAGATTTTTAGTTTGTGCTTTGGAAGGGATCAGTAATGGTGCTTTGCTGTACAAAGCAATAAAAGAGAAGGACAAGAGACAGAGGGGGAGAACGAGGGGAAAACAACAAAAAAAAAAAAAAGCTCCATCGATGGCGGAGAGAGGGAAGAATGATGGTCGGTGACACATGATTTTTGGGCATTTGAGCACTTAGATATATGAAATCAGGGTTTGTCAGAATGGAAGGGCGGTGTGTTGTTTGGCTACTCACCGCAAAAAACATAAAAAATGCATGAAATACACTTTATGGTATTATATTGTCCACCACCACTGAAAACAAATTGATACAGCCCAGTACAACTGCATCGTTTCTGTTGTTTGTCTTTATTTCAGACAAACAGAAACTGTATGCAGTCGTTCAACTATTCATTTGACTATATCGTGTTTTTTTTTTTGTGCTCTTTGTTCCTTGCCAAGCTGTGATTTCGCACTGCTTAGCAGAGAAAATTTTTCCCGTGAAAAATCGACAAGGATGTTAGATAAAGTACCACCTGCAGGTCCCGGGTGCTAGGCGGGCAGGATACCGGTAGACAGTATGATCAGTCATGGTAATGAGCACGAGGCTGACATACATGCTTTGAATTATATGACTTTGAGGCCTTATAGGCACCCTCCAACCAGGCCTCAGCCATTAGTTCAACCACTCTCTCCTTATCTCTGAGTCAAGCTGTGAAGTTTTAACAACGCCATCATTCCCCCCCCTTCTTTCTTTCCTCTAAATTGTTCCAGCAGCTCGGAGTAGAAACGCTCACATAAGGTAAATAAAGATTGTTTGTGTACTTTGACGGAACGCGATCCGAATCACTCAAGCCAACAAACCGGATTGTATTTGTTTAAACGCTGTTGACATCAGCGGTTTAAGTGACACGACACCGTGTAAGCATGTTTGTGTTCATGTTTGTCTTCTTTACTTGACCGCAGACGCATCCGCTAATTGTATTCCGCTTCCTCTATCACAATTATTAATTTATCTCTTAAGACCACTGCGGCAGTGATGATCATTCATGTCGCAGCATCCGATAGTTAAGAAGCGGGCTTCCGTAAAAATCCATCATGTACATCAATGCACATTACTGAGGTAATTAAACAGGAGGTAATACAGCCAGATATCGTAAAATATCAAGGGGTGATCATACGCCCCTTAATACTGTAAAGCCCTCAGCACATGGAAATGATGCAGTAGATGAGGGATCAGCCACAAAAAAAACCCCAACACACAAATGTAAATGTAATTTGTCTATTTTAGAGTATCCGTACCTATCCTATGAAAAATACTAATTATTTGAAATGTACTGATTACAGCTAGCCCAGAATGTGGCATTAAAATAATTACTTGTGAGCCCTCTCAGAGTTTGTACATTTAGCACCGTAGCACCATTAGGAATAATCTGTCCAATTAAAGGTTGTGTAATTAATTAAGTGCACATTCTGTGAAGAGGAGAGGGGAGAAAATTTATCAACCTGCTGAAATATGACCTATCTTGTCCAAAAGACTAATATGTTTAAACAAAAGATGAAAATTGATGACAACATTATTTGTAACAAAATGCTCACTGTGCAACTATGATGCATCTGTACTTGGATCCGGCTTGGTAGCATTGTCCTCACAAAAGCTGTGATGTATTACCCCCAGCTGCCTGGCAATAACTTTCAATGAAGGGCGCTTTGCCTATCTAGTGAAACAGTCTGTTACTTTATCCCACTTCAAATCTTCACCGCAATCATCCGCTAGATTAAGACGTGTTTTTCTAGAATCGTAAAACGTGGATGTTGTCGAAGGCCTTCGTAGAAAGATGGAGCTGTTAGGTGGAGGAACTGAGGGAGGTGTTGGCGCCGAGCGGACATCCTGATACCACCACCCAAAAGTGTAGTAGAGCAGAAAACATCTTGCTGCGCAAAAGCTGTCGGGTCATTTCTGTTATAGCAAGAAAATTTGAGCCAATGTCCTGTGTGTGTGCGTGTGTGTGTGTATGTGTGTTTGAATGTAAGTGTGTGTGTGTGCATCTGTGAGAATGAGCAAGATGCCAAGTGCACATTCTTTCACCTGCCATTACAGTGTGTTGCCAGCTCTACATATGGCCTAGATCAACACTTCAGGGAGAAGGCATCATAGCCCAACATTTAGTAAAATACAAGTACAAACACATGTCTAATGCTACCATGACTAAGACATGTATACACTGCAGGCAGATTGCAGAGACACATTCATTAAAGAGCCACTTCTGACTCAGGCAGAGTGACCAGGATGTACATTAAGAGGAACTGTAAGTATAACAATATAATGTTATAATAACAGAAATAACTTGCATTTAAATACTTTCATAGATACTTTCTAAGACAAGTCGGTCTGCATTAATAAACACTCACAATAAACATTTAATACTCAGACTGATAGCTAATAAAAATTTGAGGTAATTATGTCAAATCTGTTAAGTGACAGAGATGCAGAGCTCCGGTCTGATCTGAAAAGTCGGACAAGGTGACTTTGAGAGCAGCAACAATGCAAAGCACCTGATATCAGACCTAGCTAATATGATACAGTTATAGAAGTGCAGCGTCAGTGATTTCAGACCGAACTGCGCTACTCTCAGGCAAGAAAAGTAACAACATGGAGACCATTCCACCTGCAGGCAATGAGTGTTATTGCTGACGTTTATCTTTTTTATGACTGATGTGGAGTTCTTTTTTTAGATTTTACTTTTGAATCTGCAAAAAGTTAAAAACAAAAGTTATTTACATATCTGTTTTTATAGATAGTAGTAATAGTAATAGTAATAGTTAGCTCCAGAGAGATGACTTTTTCTCCAGACTATTAACAGTTTGACCGCGTTCAAAGAGGCCATTCTGGCCATGAGAGGATGCCGACACAGAAGGCCGTTATGCAAAAAAGTTGATCCTGTCAATGATCAATATACTGTAGGTAGTAGATTACATAGTACTGTGAATGCTGTATTTCTACACTTCAACCTATGATGGTTATGACAAAAGATAAAAGGATGCCACCATGATAACTTTCCAGAGTCGTAAAATCCTGTTTTATAGTATTATAAACCGTCTGTACAGTGTTTTGGCGTCTGATAGAACTTCAAACACTTTGCGGTCTGAA
This sequence comes from Thunnus albacares, assembly GCF_914725855.1. Classification (NCBI taxonomy): domain Eukaryota; kingdom Metazoa; phylum Chordata; class Actinopteri; order Scombriformes; family Scombridae; genus Thunnus; species Thunnus albacares. The sequence goes on along the minus strand of NC_058110.1, from coordinate 29,213,534 downwards.
TGTCCACAGTGGCTTGTTTGAAATTCATTTAAAAAAAATCTTCAAAAGCTAACATTTGTTGTTTTTTTTAATGAATGAATTGTATTTCTATTTACTAAGTTATATTTAATATCCTTTAGTGTTCGTGTGACACAATGTTACAGTTTTACTCACTATTTATTAACTAACAGATGACACAAGTGTTTAAACAAGTTAAAACCTTTAAAAGAATACATATTCAAAGAAAACGTCAGCTATAAAGAAATGCTGCTGTAAAGCTTTTTGCCTTCGGGTGGTGCAAGTGATAAAATAGCAGAAGTTACAGTTTACAGATAGTGAAAGGTCAGTAGCGCAGGTCGAGGCCGTCACTGGAAGTAATAATCTGTGAAATTTCAAAATAAAATCATATCCTGTTACATCGATACAACATGATGATAGTTTAACTTGTAGCCAGTTTGTGGAAGTTTCATGTCCTCTTCTGTAAAGAACACAGAGAGAACAACAGGGTCCATATTACGGGCACATTTTCTGTAGCGTAAGTGATTTCACAAAGGCAGGTTACGGTTTTAAGCTCTATGAGCCCCCGTGGCCCCTCAGTTGCACCGGGTGTTGGAGGGCAAGCGTACCACCGCATCCCCAACTGCCATCCGGCTGACAGCTTCCCAGCCGGGGGAGAGAGAGAGAGAGGAAGAGAGAGGCTGAGGGGAGAGGGAGACATAAATCCTATGTCCTATATAAAAAGAAATACTATCCGTGTCAAGGAAAGGTGGGATGCCCTAAAATGAATGATAACAGACTCATTAAAAATAACGGCCGCCTAAATGATAAATAGTTCCCCACCTGAGAAGAGCTCAGGACAACGGCTTTAACAAATTAAGACTGTAGCGCTCCGCCTGAAGGTGTTATTGCCCCTTTTCTCTTTCACCAAAACTAGTGATAACACTGCATCCAGTTCATCATAAGAGTTGCCATGGTTACTTATATACATGCATAACTTAAACAAAACATAAAACCTAATTTCAATGATTTCAACATACTTAAATTCTACCAAACTCTTTCTTATTGCAGGAAAAACAAACATGCTTTGGGAAAGTTATTCACGTGTGAAATAAAGAACTATAAACCAGCTAATTTATTCCACATCAGCTGGCGTTTGCAAACGAGAGCCCTAACAAGGACGCTGCTGGCTTCGGCGCTACAAACAGTACCACTATTAAACATGTAAACCTGGCACCCATGCTTTTAAAAAAAAAAACCCCAATAGCCGGCGTCTGAGACGGATCTCACATTCCCTAATGATGACAGTTAAATTAAGCTAAACTATCTCCGCGCGTTTAAAAAAAAAAAAAAAAAAAAGCCGTACACATCTTTTCAGACTGTAAAAACTCCAGCCAGCGTTCATCAAGTATAAACATTTACATCTGTGTGACATAAACAGATTCCACCAACTGTAAATACTGCGGAGAAGAGACAGAGCCCGGGGCCCCTGTCAGAGGGAACCAAAAATGAGAAATGGATGACTCGTGTGAGACTTCTGAACTGATAGACAGTCCGAACGGGCTCGACAGGGGCAGACGCGTCCGTGAGCGCCCCCCTCCCCCCCTCCCCCCCGTCTCTCTCTCTCTCTCTCTCTCTGTAAACACCGGCATTCCACACGCATGAGGACGTTATTTAGCAAAAAGCTTCGTCAAAGAATTCAAAGACCTGCGATGACAAGAGTTATGCGGCTCACCCGGAATGGTGCGTTTTATGTCGGGCCCCCATGAATCATGAGTCCTCCTCTGTTTAGAGTAGAGATACATGTAGTCAGATTAGAGGGGAGGTGTAGGGGGGGGGGATGGGAGGGGGGGGGGGGGGGGGGGGGGGGGGATGGCAACGTGGACAGCTGTTGAGTGGGCTCAGTTTGGGTGTTTGTGTGGTGTTTAAGGTGGCAGGGAACGTGCGAGCGACAAGTTTTTTAAGTTGAGAAATCTTTTTTGCGGTTGGAAAACCTCCAAATACATGTTAGTTCATGACATTTTAATTTCAGTTTCAGGTTTAGCTGTACCCACCGTAGCCTCGCTCCTGTATCTGCACAAACCTGCTCTGAGGACAGATACAGGAAACAAGGCTTTGATCAGCTAACAGCAGGTCCCCCCAATACTAAACCTGCAAGGATGTTTGTTAAGAATTTGCAGCCCCTTTTAGGCGCCACAAAAAAGCCAAATTGTATTCATCCGTATTTATTAAAGGACCTCTTTGATAAAGTAGAAGGAAAGTGGAAATTCTCACGCAACATGTACTTTAAGGTGTTTAGAGATGCAGAATAAGGTAGGAGGGAATTGAGATGTATACAAATATTTGCTGCACTTTTATTTATTGATGCAGGAGTAAAAACTCTGACACTGTTTTATCATAAACACACGGAGGCTGAGACGCTACTTTACTTACTTTACATTTGCGCTCTGCTCAGCACCAAAGAGATACAGAAAATATCTAGTCAAAGACTTTTAAGTGATTGAGCAAAAGTCATTCAATCACTGATCTTTTTGTTGAACTGACCACATCAGGATATTTAATATTTATTCCAACCCTTTTCATTTGTGGTGAAAACTATCTGCACTATGCAAACTAGAAGAACTCATTTACATGTGCACTTTTAAAATTGAGTGAATGAATTCACCTCTCTTTACAGGAAGAACTTTATTCTGTTTTCTCAGCTCATCTGATTCTCATATTAAGGTCAAATTTTATACTTTGATGCCCCCAAAACAAACGTGACCTGTCCTTTTTGGAGATTCAGCCGGTCTGTGTTCAGACAGAAGAGTGGACAGGGTGACTTTTCACAAAAACAAACAACAAACAAAATCCAGCTGAAGTACGTCATCACCTGTTAGTTATAGAGGATACATACATTACAGTACATTCATTCATTAGAATTGTTTGTATCTGAGTAGTAGTTAATGAGAGCTTGAATGCTTCTTAGAGCATGAAATATTACTTATAAAGGTATCCTCATCATGTTTTTTTGTCATTTAAAGTAAATTACTGCAGCTTTTTATGTAGTGTGGTCATCTAAAACTGGAATCGTCACCTTTTATCTATATCAGATATGCATTTAAACGTGTCGCTAATAAACAAAGACCCTGTCGTAATCTCTCTAACGATTCCAAACAAAAGCCGTTTAAAGACGTTAGTCCGAGTGAAGTTGCGGTGGGAAAAGAGTGGCGAAGGAGGATGATGAGGCTTTCTTTGCAATTCAAGCACTTGTACTGCTTGATTATACATAGCGACGCTGTGATAAGGCTTCATTGAAATTTACAACAAGCAATCTCTACCATATGGACTCACCAAATGGAGATCACAGACTGGCAAAAGCAATCAGCTTTTTAATTAACAGAATTAACAGTGCGATGTTAAACCATAATGACAGCAATAAAAACAGTTGATGTGACAATCAAAGTGCACCAAAAACATTCATAACCATTATTTTCATTAGTCTGAGAGGAAAGACAATAGCAGCGAGCGGGGTTATAATGGAGAAGGGGATCTCAGACCCCCCTGTAATCAGACTAGAATTAGCTTCAGATAGTGCAAATACTCCCAATAGCCTATAAAACACAGGGTCACGCAGAAACATTCATTTGAGTTTATCTTGGACACTTCATTTGATGTTGGCCCGTTCTCTGAAGGAGTAAGTGTTGTCAGAAGCAATAAACATCCAGCATTCTGAAACATTTCTAAACGCCAGACAAAGCTCACATCTACAAAGTTGGCCCATCTACTGAGATTCATCTCTTCCCCCCCGAACCGCCGCCATCATCACCGCCGCCGCCGCCGCGTTACAAGGAGAGATCTGATCAGCAGCTGAAAGACTTTGGCAGAAAATAGCTGTTTATTGACCATAAAACATGTGCGTGTAAACATAAAAAAAAAAAAAAGCACAAACCCACTCACACATACACACATACACAAGCATACAAACACCTACACACAACGGAGAGATAAACCATTGCACCACAGCGAGGGCCGTACCCCCGGCAAACAGCACACAAAAAAAGAAAGTCAAATTATTAGAAATAATGAAAAGCCATCAATAAGAATTCTGCAGAGACTCATTTCATTCTGTTCTCAACAGCGCTTTTCAGCCCATTATTTTCTGTAAATGTTAACATCACCAAGCCTGCCTATTGATTCTATTATTTTTGACCTTGCATTAGTGTCGGCTAATCTCGCATGCTATAAAATTTCATTTCATAGTGAAAAATACTCCCAAGGCCCTAAGGGTGAGTTATACACAGGTTGCGGCACCCCTGGGATTCATAAGTGCACATGCGGGGTAAACAAACCGTACATTTAATGTTTCTTAGATGAGTGAGCAGCGCTGGGGGTTTTCATTTCTTCCTAAACCTCTTTTTTTTTTTTCTTTTCTTTTTCTTTTTCTGTGAGGTGGCTCAAAGTGAGGGTTAGGCTCATTCAAAGATGAATGCAAGCATCTTCCGAAATGATATTGTATTTTCACTTCCCCCGTACGCAAGCCTGAGAAGAATGCTGATCCACAGAAGCCAAAATACCTTTTTTTTTCCCTTAATGCGTCTGTGAGGCATCGCCGGAGATGTTACATTTTTCAGATCAGATTCAGGATTGACCCGAGCTCGACCCGGATGAGAGAAACGATGAAGCAGCATCTCTTCTGCTCTGGCTCTTATTCAATTGACACATAAAAACAGCTGTGGTCAAACGAGTAAGAGAGAATTTTTTTTAGAGAGATTATTAGTGCTTTGATAGATAAACAAAGAAAAAACTAAACGCTGGCGTCGTTTTTTTTTTGAGGTACAGATGACTGCAGTGATTACAGCTGTAGCTCACAGGCGTCCGAGCCAGTAATATTAAAAGTAAACAAACCTCATTCCCTCTGATAAATATATTGAAATTCATAGAAAACATGCCATCATATAGGCACTCAATTAGTTTTTTGCATGTGTTTCATCAAGTAAGACAAATAAAAGAGAATAATTTTATTTTATCCACTGTATTTTTGGAAATATATATAATAAATAAATATTATATTACAGGAAATAATCAAAACCTCAATCACACAAGATATTTTTTACATCAATATTATCAAGAGGAGCTTCAAAACAGTGTTAGTTTCAATAAAATCTACTTAAACAACAGCAAAGCAATATCAAAATATATGCTTAGAACTACTCAGTCAGCATAATGCAAGTTTCAGGTGTCTGTTTGCATCCTCATCTCCAACCCTAAACTAGGATATGGGGAGTCTTTCATTATTTTAAGTGAAAAACTTGCACATCTTTTCCTAGGATGGCGAAGGACAACATCCACAAAGGTCTTTTTCCCTTTATTTTGCAAGCAGCTGCAGTGCTAAAGGAAGAAATGATGCAGAACTGTAAGAACTGTCTCTTATTTTTAAAATCTGCAAAGGAAGTTGGGTTTTAATTGCTTTCTAATGATAGGTGTGATGTCAAATGTGGCGAACGTGGTGAAAAATGAAACATCACCCGAACTTCGAGACGAACTGAACATATGAGCGCTTCTCGGAAATTTGGATCAAGTTGCCTGAATAGTTAACAAGTCACCTTCCTTGTGGCTACCACCTGTGGAAACTTTTTTTTTTTTTCCCCTTGTGAAAGTATAAATTTGTTCATCCTGAATTCCTGAAGGATGAGTAAGTGATGAAAACCGAGTGAAGGATTAACTTTCTTTTGCACATAATCACTCCAATATTTTCATTTCACAGACCAGCAGTAACTCAACAATCTATCTCTTCACAGAATAAAGTGAAAGAAATATTAACTATGTGTTAACTCAAGGGTCGTCTCATGTCGTCTCATTGTCAGGCTGAACAACGCTCCTTCTTCCAGAATATGATGAGGACATCAAAGGTGGTGCTGTTAATGATTAGTACATAAATACATAAATAAGACAACAAAAAGAAATCAAGAGTTTAAGTAGTGAGCAATGCCTAAAACAGGAAAAAAAAAACACACATCCTCCATTCAATTTTTTAACTAAACACAGATCCATGTGAACGTTCATTCGTCTTCGGTTGTGAACCTGCCCACCATCGCCGTCTGTTAATGGAGACCAGACTCCACCAGATGGGTTTATGTGTTTTGAATAATTCAGAAATCACAAAGTCGTTTAATGACAACAATCTATCGCATCGATCACAGATTTAATCTGCCCTTTTATTCTGGAATCATTTGATCAGCAGTGCCATGATTACCATCATGCCTTCATGCTTTGATTCCCCCCCCCCCCCTTCCTCACCTCCCCCCCCCCACCAGATTAGTCCACAGATGTATGTTTATCTATTTTTAATGTTCTTCCTACCTTATCACACTTTTCAATTTGGAACTTTTGACACAAACATGCTGGAGCACTTTGCTCCAAAATTACACAGAGAAAGAGAGCAGCAGAAGGAGAGAGAGAAGAAAAAAAAAAAAAAAAAAAAGGGAGACCCAGTGATTTTCCAACTGTGGATGCCTGTGTTCTGGGTGTCACTTTAGTTAATAATCTCCTACCAAATCCTTCAACTTGGGTGCACGTTCAGGACGCTTCAAACCATGAAAACAGCTGGCTTTGTGCAGCCCAACTGTCAGAGTCTCCTTTGCTGTCGATGATGGAAATATCAAACCAGTGAGCCGTGAGTGGACATCTCAATCTGAATCTCTTCAGCTCAGCTAAACCACAGCCGTCCTCCCACTGATAATTCATGCAGCATACACTCACATTAGGAACACGCTGAACCATCCTCACACAGCACAGTCCTCTCCTCCTCGCAGTAATTCTGTTAAACTTCAAAATAAAATCATTTCTTTTAGACTTTGCTACCACTTTCATATACAATCGCATCAATCCGATGCCCGTTCCTGCACTCACATATTGAATAAAATAGTGAATTTAATAATAAAAAGAAAGTGATATACATAAGAGAAAGCATTTGCTTCTCAAAGTACATACTTCCAGAAAACAGTCTCAATTCAGGGAACGAGCTGTTGGCGTTCACATCAGTCCTTTTTCAGCTGTTTCTAGATGATCACGCCGCTCTCAGTTGCTTTGCCAGCAAGCACTCAACTTCCCCATTTATTATAATCATCACAGCAAACTTAAAAAACGAAGGAGTAATAGGTACGGCGTTCCACGGAAAGCACGATGGACATACGTGTCTAAACATTTTCTGAGTCATTCGTCAAATAAAAACAAAGAACGCCTCGCTGTCTGTTTAGAGCGCCGAGATCTTATATTTATTAACAACCGCGGGCAGATATGGTGGAAATTAAAACATAGTAGCGGATTCATTTTCCACTGAAAAACAGATCATAGACGATGTTCAGAAGAGAAGGCAAGGAAGGAATGCTGTTGTTTGTTTTCCTTCTCCGGACCACCGTTATGTGTTTTTTCAAAATGATGCAAGTCGGAGATAGAATTATAAAAGTCTCTGGGGCTCATCCAAGTTTAACAAAGCACCGAGGACAGACGACCTTAAGCCCACACAGAGCTACAACGCTCCTCTGGCGGGAGAATGTAATAATTAAACGAGCAGATGAGTTTTGGTTCTGACAAGTGAGGGACACGGCGCTCCCTGTGCATTTTTGATAGTGATCTAATTCATCTGGCAGGCGTGGATGTTGATTAAATCAGAATGTCAGCCACTTGACAAGACAAGACACAAGCCGACGTGGAACCTGTTTGAACAGCGTGAGCCGTGCAAGATGGCCAGGGAGATTTGCAACGCCGCGTGGCCGCTGAACTCGACGCACCGCTCCGTTATCATCGCTTTTCACGACACGTCCGGAGAGACAGACAGACAGGCAGACGTACAGAGAGAGAGAGAGAGAGAGAGAGAGAGAGAGAGAGAGAGAGACGTGGAGGAATCCACCGAGGCCCAACTCTTCTGTTTCTCTCTCTCTCTCTCTCTCTCTCTCTCTCTCTCTCCGGGTGACATCAGTCCTCTGACACTTCGGGTAAACAGAAGGGTGTGTGATGGCAAGACTGTGTTCCCCTTCGCTCACGTGCGCCCGATGCCTCCGTCAAATCTCGGTGACAATCACGGAGAGAGAGCCGGAGGCGAGGCATACATACGTGCTGAAACCACAGGCCCTGTAATTACGGGGGAACAATGCCTCTCTCTTTCTGGGAGCAGACTCACTATATGAAAGACCATCAATGGGAAATCAGAGCAAAGAACGCTTAGGGTTGGTCCGTCGGTAGCGGCGCACAATAGCTGTATGATAAAGGGGGAGTTTCAGAAACGGAAATCGTGGAGGCAGGCCGCTATTTAACTGACGAGTGCCTCTCCAGAATCACTATATCTGTGGGAAAACTATCGCTTTCACCCAAATCCAACACAATATCCCAACCATCTGCCAAAATATAACAACAGACCGACGTAAAACACACATCTTCTGAGATCCCTTACATACACAGGAAGTACAAGTGGCGGTTTGCAAGTTAGCTGACATCACTATTGTGTAATGGCTAAATAAGTTTTACCTTTCTTCCACTGTATTCAAACATATTTCTCTTGAATGTTTGGGGGGGAAGAAAAAAACTCACCCAGAAGTGGGTTTTTGGGTCAGGCTCCTCTTCGGGCTCCGGCTCACCTTTCCGCATGCACAGCTCCAAGGAGGTCAAAGTTACATGTACAAAGTCACTCTACTAATCTCCTTTGTCACTCATAAAATTTACACAACATCTCCCTCATGGAGGCCTGTCAGTTTGCCGCTGCCTGTGGCTGTCAGAGAACACAGATAATTACTCGGAGGAATCGGAGAAGGCCTTGATTATTTATAGGGTTGGATGTCTGAAAAGGAAAAAAAAAAAAAGAAAAAACCCCTATATGCAGCTTTGAATGACTTTTCAATAGTTATAGAAGAATATTATTGTTTTAAAAAAAATCAAGTCTGTAGGAAAAATCCAAAGCCCTGGAGTCATTTTGTATGTTTTAACAGTATATGGATCTTATTTATTAGGCAAAAAATGATTTCTTTTCATATAAAAACAAAACAAAACAAAGTGCGAGATAAAACTTTTCTAGAATCCCAGAAGAGGACAGTCAGATAAATGTATCCCTACCAGACACGCATGACACGCCGTCTCTCACGCTCTCACGAATACACGAAAACGCCGGACATGTGTCATGCTTCGTCCACGGCGCATGAGTGTTCCCGCTCAGGTGAATGACATGTGAATGCAACAGTCACTGCTCGGTGGTGGTGGTGTTTTTTTTTTTTTTTTTCCCCACCTCACCTTGTTGTTGTGACCTCACCTGCTGTTTTGCGTGTAATCCTCCATCCAATGATAACAGCATGCAAAAAGCCCCACGTATTATTATACTAAGCCTTGTTTGAGAGAAAAGAGGAGAAAAACAAGCAGCTCTTCAAGAAGAAAATGACGATCATGTCACAGTTATGATGATTCACCTCAGATCACAAACAGCTCCTTTTATATGGCAGAGCTGTGATGATGTTTTTTTTAACACACCAATAGTTCTCTGCATTTAATTAAAACCTCTAAGAGTAGATGATTGGTTTGAGTGACCGATATCAAAACAGTCTATCATGCTGTGACAGACACACAGCTGGTCATACCTTCCCGATACATGTGCCTATTTAAATCAAACACGCTGCTGAAATGCCAGCTTAATAAGAGACGGCGATTCCGCGTGCAAATCAATTTGATATCTACGGGGACTGAAAAGTGCACATCACACATTACAAGCCCGGATCAAGCTGGGGGCAGGTGACTCTCCTCTCAGAATTACAAGGAGAGTTTGCAGACAGATATGAATTTACAATTAGTCTCATCCTGGCCACTTCTTAAGGTTTGTGACAGTGTCTTGGGTTCCACTAAAGGCCATGTGTGTGAAGCCATGAATTTCTTGCGACAGGCTATGATACCAGAGAGGCTATATTTAGGGAGGAGGATAACTAGTACTGCACGGTATAATCTGACATTTGTACCACAAGGGAGTCATACTGCATTGCTCACAAACGACAGTGTCACTGTTGGTTTGCGTCCCCGGCGGAATAGGTTAAAGAGAACAAAACATGTTTTTGCAGTGGAGTGCCGCTCTGCAAGACAGATCTAATAAAACTGTATTTGATTGCGGGGAGTATGATCTGACTGTGGCTGTCACTGGTGAGTGAGCCCCCTGAGCGAGGAGACAGCAGCAGTCTGGTTGAAAAGGAACAAAGAGTCCCTGGGAGCGGTCTCAGTAGACTCTGAAACAGGAGTCTGCATGACTGGCCTGCTTTTGATGACTGACTTGAGCAGGGTATTTCAACTTCCCCCCCTCTGCTTCCCCGGCCCTCTAAGCAGGGACAAAGAGAACAAGTAGAGGTCACCGTCGTTCTCATGTCGGTAGCTGTAGATTTTCTGTAAAAGTATATCAGTTTTTATTATCAGCTATTCATGAATAAACATCCCGCATATCCTCACATTTTTATCAATCTACAGTTACAATTTCTTATTTGTTCCCCCCCCCATGCGGTGTGGTAGTTTAAATTATAATGTCAACCGGCATATTTGAGTACCTGTCAAATCCTTTTAAAGAAAACAAGCATGATGTAATTCTGTTCAACCAGGCAATTCATTAGCCCGAGTCAAACACCCGTCCTTCCGCAGTTGGCTGCCGTTGTCCTCCCCGCGGACGACGGAGAGAGAGAAGCCACTTAGGTCCGCGTTCACCAAGGTGATCAAAACCTGCGTCAGCCTACACCTGCCTCCCCTCTCAGGAGGAAAGGCTGCACAACAAAGCTGCGGCGGCACACTTTGGGGAGTTCAGCTAACTGCGTCTTCAATCACCACATCCCAGAGCCATCCAAGGATCGCAGGCGTTCAGTTAAAAAAAAAAAAAGCAGGAGTGCACGTGGAGGAGTTTGTTTAGGGGGAATACCGCCCCAGCTGATTGATAGCGGAGGAATATTCCAGCCACTTAGCCGCTGTCGTGGCGAGTTCAGCACACCAACCACATTATAAAATACATGGATGACGCAGCGGTAGTCGGCCTCATCTGGGGACGACGAGGAGCTGTTTTACAGTCGGACTTGTTGCAACACAAACAATCTGTCCCCCGAATGTCAACAAAAACGAAAGAGATCATTGTTGACTTCACACTCCGCTCTACATCAACAGCACCAACAAAGTTCCTGGGGGTTGCACATCACGGATAACCTGACTTGGACCCTAAACACCTCATCTCTAGCCAAGAGAGCCCAGCAGTGCTCGCACTTCCCGCCCCCTCCCTCCCTCCCTCCCTCCCTCCCTTCCTTCCCATCCTCACTACATTCTACAGAGGCTCCATAGAGAGCGTACCGACCAGCTGCATCTCTATCTGGTATGGAGATTGCAATGCCTCAGACCTGAAGTCCCTGCAGAGAGTGCGGGGAGGACAGCTGAAAAAGTCATCATCACTTCACTCCCATCCATTCAGGACATATCACACAAACGCCGCTTGACCAAGGCCACCAACATCGCTGGGGGACCCCCGCTCATCCCTATCACGGACTGTTTGCCCTTCTGCCCTCCGGCAAGAGGTACTGTGGCATACAGTGCAGAACTGCCTGGTTCTGCAAAAGCTTCTTCCCTCAAGCCATCAGACTCCTTAAATCCCAGTAACCCCCCCCCCCACCACCACCACCACCACCACCAGTTGACACCCTCCCCGACTCACATACAAAAACAACACACTTGGACTGTGCAAATCTAGTTACTGCTTTTATTCTGTGATGTGGATTTTTATTAGTACATGGTTGTTTACATCATGTTTATATAATTAACTCATTATTTTTTTACTTTTGTCAGTTTTTAGCATTTTTTTTTCATTACATTCATGAGCCGGTTGCAACATAATTTCCCTCTGCTGTGCACTCGTCCTGTGTATATTCTGAATGACAATAAAGTTAATCTCGATCTTGTTAATCTCGATCACTCGTAGCGCTCCAGCAGTTATACGACGCCTCGCGTTTTCCTACACCACCTTTGCATACTCCTGCTAAAGTGCCTTTCAGAAGGAGAAACATTATTGCTAATAAATAGACATATGGAATATGAGTGTTGGAGACATCTTTACTATGAGACAGTAAAGCCATGTTAGCAGAGTAGCAGTCGAATATTATACCAGCTAGATGCTCAGTGGAGATTTGGGGGATCAGCAATGTGCAGGCTGTTTTTTTTCAATGATATGTTTGAATTATTTCTTATGGGTGTGCATAATGGCAATATAAATCTTTCTGGGTGTGCAATTACAAAGACTGGCATGGTCTATTCCCCGCTGGGTGATCGCCTGCGAACAATGACATATTACCGGCTGGCCGGCAGTGGTCATTAAGAACTGATATGGGATTTATGGCCAGTCTTTAAACATGAGATGGCATTAAAGAGATTTGAATACAGTCAAAATGGCACAAAGAATCCTGCCTGAGCAAGATGGAGCTAATGAACTGTGGTTGGAAAGCAGGGGGATATAAAGTTATTTTGGGTAAAGCCAATTTCTCATCAAGCAAAATGAGTCTGATTTTAATCACGGGTTGTCAGAGTCCATAACAAGCTTGCTGCGTTATTATGGGATTGTATTAGTGAGGTTTTATGGGGTTGTAATGAGCAAAGTTGAACAATTAATATATTAACACACGGTTAAATTTGTAATAATGAAACGCATGTTGAAAAGCGGATGACAAAACATGAAATGTTTAATATGAAGTATGAAAAGCACAGTATGACTGTATTAAAAAAGAGTTCAGAATGATCCAGACCTTGAGAGACAGCGTCGTCTCGGTCGGTGTTTCCCGCGTGACGAGGACGAAAAGCTCTCTATATAACCATCTTACTAATTTCCAGTGGCAATTAAGGAGTCTTACAATCGGCACGATACCTGCTGAGTGAGTATAAGGAGCTTAAACATCAGATGTGTTCATTGGAAAGTGAGAAATAAAGACTTTGCCTCATCATATTAGTGCCAGCCCTTAAAGTGACTGTTTATCATGAGGTAGTGCTCAAGGTTTTAATGAGCTCCCTGCCTGTTCTAGTATAATTCCAATTAGTCCCTCCGTCTCATATAATGGCATGATTACCTTGTGAAGCCTCCATTGTTTTCTGTACAAGCCTTGAAAGGAACTCTGACTATTTTAATCTGTTTCCCAGTGGCAGCACACCTGCCAAGCCAGTTACACCTCCTGCAGAATGATCACAGGTATTGGTTCATTAATACAGAGAATGGCAGTGTATGAATCCCCCCCCCCCTCCTCCCCCCTTCCCACCCCCTCATCATCCCCCCTCTGGTCACACCTAGTGGATAGATGAGAAAGTGAACATTAAAATCTGATTTTGACTGCTTTTAATATTATAGTGGCACCATTCAGAATAACACTCGGGAAGGATAAGGAGGAGTTTATAATCATTTAGATTAACAAAATATTATGCTGTATATTTCTGTTTTGGTTTGACTCAAACTACTTGCGTAACAGGCTAATTCGGAATCTCTTGAAAATATCAGCTCACTTATTATAAAGCGAGACTGATCTCAGTCAAAGTGATAACAAATCCCGCAGCTGTGTCAGCCTCTAAAGTAAGGGCCATTACCTCAATCTTGGTCGCTGCCATTTTCAGAGGGGAGAGAGAGGAGAGAGAGAGAGAGAGAGAGAGAGAGGAGAGAGAGAGAGGGGAAGGAGCTATTTTTGATCAAAACCCAGGCAAGAGGAGAATCAGTCATTAGCAGCAGCCATTTACACTGTCATCTTGTTTGGACAGCCTGTGGCTTCCACTTGAAGACAGTTCTGGTTCTAAAAGGAAATGTACCCGCCTCGCTCCTCACAGCCTGAGCGCTCTCCACATACTGTAAAGGAGGCTGATTTTTACCAAGAAAAGCGGGCCGCGCCGTCGTTATGACGTGTTACTGATATCATTTGTCACGAGGGCATGTTCTCAGAGCGCATAACGCGGTAACTTCATGCAAACTAATAACAGGAGCTAATCTTTTTGTTGATTCAATAACTTCGCTAACCGCGAGGGCAGTGGCGCTCTAACCATATATCTCTTTAATTGATTCAGAACTCAGAGGTTTCTTTCACTAGAAACGTTTCATTTCAAATCATAATTTAACCGGGTATCAGCAGCAACCAGCACAATAGGGAGAGGGATGGTAATAGCCACAACCTAAAACTGAATTTAGATTTCTCTCTCAGATTTGACACTCGTGGAGAATAAGAGACAGGAAGGAAGAAATGGTAATCTGCAAGAAAACCCTTAAAAGAATCAATTTGGCAAGGTGTCTGAGAATGTGACTTTATCCGGCACTGTGATTCCGACTGTCTCCCGTAAGAGTGGGATGACTGTCTTTCTTCCCCGCTGACAGGCAGACCCAGGGCCAAATTGACAGTTCTTTAAAGCGCCTGACAGAAAGCCGCATTAATTAAGTCATTGCTGGACTTTAATTGTGTTAAGAAGTTGGGAAAAAAAAAAATCTAATATGAGAAAAGGTTACCAAGTCCTCCGTGGTGTCAGATTTTCCTACTTTCTATGAATATTAATGTGCCTAATGAAGACAATCTTCGCTTCATCTCCCCATTGTTCTGTATTCAGGTGCCAAGCTTTCACAGCCATTGATTTGTTGTTAAAGAACAAATATGTCACGGGAGAAAATGACTGCCACGTCTTTTATCTTAAATTTATCAAGAAAAACGCCTCTCTTTTTTCAGTGTGGATTTCTTTTTGTTATTTTAAAAAAAAAAAAAAGATTTTTTTTTTAGCTGAGTGAATGTCATGCAAAAAAAAAGTTGTCAAGGTGTGTTTGCGTGTTAATTAGATGTGGTTTCTGCTTTTCTGCTGTGAACGAGGAACAAAAGGAATTTCATGAGGTGCAGTGGACAACAAATAAATGAACAGAGTGTTTGTGGCCAGTGGTATGAAATTATTCTGCTGTATCCATTCAAAAATATATATAAAAACAAACCATGTTGAGTGCTATCAAGGTAAGAAAACGTGGAAGATCATGATTTCTCTCAGGTGGAGAGCTGCTCAGGTGCACCCGGTTACCATCTCTAGCAGATAAAGTCATGTGATAAGATATTTGATAGCAACTTACAAGTTATTTGTGTCTTCCACAGAGACCGGATGAGGAAGAACAACACCGAGCGCTCCCCCTAAACTTCAATATTAACCGGGCATCATGATCGCCAGGCATATTGAAGAGACAGAAATTCAAATGAACCTCTCTCCCCGTGATAAGACAACGACCTGAGTCCTTGTGAAAGATGAGCTATGGCTATTTCTGGAGAACGAAGTGCTCGGTCTCGCCACAGGGCAAACCCTGAATAGCCAGGGTTGGAATTACTTGAAAAAGAAGGACTGGCTGATGTACTTGGCACTTGTCATTGAAGGAGTGTCTTTTGTTCACAACGCCATAGATCTCCATCTGAGGAAACTGTACAAAAGGACTCATGTATTTGTGAATCCTTTTGTGAAAAATTAACAGACGCCTGTTACCGAGGGGGAAAAGGATTACTGTCAGAAAATTAATTTTGCAATATCTCATCTGAATTTACTGTTTTAAATTTTTTTCTTGGGGGGGGGGGGGGGGAACCTGGGCTTTTGGAACACACCCTTCTCCTTCTTCTTCTTCTTCTTCTTCTTCTCTCCTTGTCTTGCACGGTTGTAGAAAGAGAGAGTAGTCGCCATAGCTAATTTATGTTGGGTGTACACAAAGTGTGAAGGATGGGGAACTATGCGCATGTGGACGTCCCTTTATTGCATCCGACAGTGACGACTCCTTTCTGATGTCATCCCTCCTGCGCGTGTGGGAGTCGATGAAGTTCACATTGTTCCCCCACCAGCTGAAACACGCACACACAGGAGGAATCAGTCAAAGCTGTACTGAGTCTAAGACATCATCAATTTAATGCTTCCTTCAAGGGGAATTTTGGTTTTAAGTGTTTGAAAGTGTATGCTAATACAAGCCAAGATGATTCACAAAACTTTTCAGCTCAAAAATGCACATATTGTTCTTTTTTTTTTGTCCATTAAAGGCGCAACACGTAATCTGTATGCAAACATAAACGTCTCTGGAATTGAGTTATGATTGTTTAGTTATTGATGTCGCTAATAAATATTTGTTTCATATTAGTATTGTTTGGGGGGAAAACAGCAGGAAAACAGTATTTTAATGATGATGCGCTGATTCTTTCATCAATAAATCAAACTCTGCAGTAATTCATGTGGATATAACATTTATGTGGACAAAAAAAAAAAAAGACGGATTGTGGCTTTAATGCCCCCCCCCCCCTCCCCCCCCCCCCCTTGAAACAATTTATGTTACATGAAGCAGATTTCTCAAAGGTAACTCAGCAGGGGGAAGTTTTTCCCTCAGATTTACTTCAGTTCCCATGTACTATGAACCAGACTCGCTTTTATTTATGGTGAAAGTTTAACTTCTGGCTGTGTGCTGCGATGATTATAATTCTGACACCGAGCCATATCCGGTTTTTTTGAAATGAATCACGGTCACACACACGCACACATAGTTCTTTCTTTCTTCTATCTGTTCCCCCTATTATTGTTATTATCATGCTAATTATTTTTTTATTCCTATTACTATTAAATCGCTTTGTTTTCATCCTCAAATGTGACTAGACTGACCTAAAAAAGACACTGGAGAACAAATGAAGAGCAGCATCAGAGGAGAAGTAATGAAACGTCTTTCAACAACACTTTGTCTCCCTTCCTTTGGCCAAGTCTGGGATACCTATTAACACTCCCATTAAATTATTCATTCTGATGGATAAAACACCTCCACAATTAATTGCATGTGAGCCACCCAACCCCCCCCCCCCCTTTAAATCTGCAGAAGAGGCTGGAATTCACCGCGTGCACTTGTTAAACGTATAGTTTCCTTACGCTGGACTTTAAAACATGGAGCTTGAATGTAATAACTTTTAGGTAAATACGGTGAAATAGATGACCGCTGATTAACGGGCATATCCTTTCTTCATCAGGCCCCGTTTGTAGTAATCCGCCTTGAGGAGAAAGAAAGAAAAAGAGAGAGAGAGAGAGAGAGAGAGAGACACCCTTCTGATATGAAACTTTCCTATCGTTTGTATATTCCGTTTCATGGACATAACTTCAGAGCAAATGAGCACCACACGTCTCGCACGCTCATTTAAATTACATCAGATTCCCAACCTTGCACCATACACTGTGCAAAAAAAAAAACGACATTCAGTGTTATGTATTAATCATAAACATCATCAGTGTATGCACTATTAATTGTCCTACTTCTGTAAGATTAAAAAAAATAAAAAAGAGGATTTTTTGGGGGGGCGATCATGTTTCCACTGTGAGGAGAGTTGTTAATTTGTAGATAATGTGTAACATGATTTCATTTACTAACTCTTCGTTCATATTTGATGTTATAGGAAGTCCTGCTTTTTCCACTGTTAGCTTGCTGGGATGTTGTTCCCACCTGGAGAAGATTGGAGAACACGTCGGCGCTTCACATTCAAGGATTAAGTGGGCAGAAACTGCAGTATTGATGCAGGATATAAACATAAAGGTAAACCGATGGCTGCTACTAAACTGTGTCAGTATTGACGTTTTTTTTTTTTGAACAATGCCGTTTTAAAAATGCAAACGCAGAGGTGAGAAAAAAAAAAGTTATATATAAAAAAAAATGCTGTAAGCAGAGAGGGAAAATAAGCATTGTGTGTTGTTTTTTTGTAAAAGTCTTGCTGTGCAGAAGCTCATCCAGGAAGGAGAGTGTGCTGCCCAGCTATTTATTGCTATGCTGCTGAATGCAACGCCAGCTCAAAAAGGCTTCAAATCATCGGGGAGATTGTTAGGCTTCTGTGAAAATTACGGAAATGCAGGGGAAATGGATGAGCAACACTTCATAACAATTAATCAGAGGCCGCTGATTAATAAAGTTCATTTTTTATTCTCGATGATTCAGGGGATTATCAAAAGGACACTGTCCTTGTCATTTTGATTAACAAACCCATCCTCGCTCTGGAAGAGGACGCGCTGAAGGGAGACGCTTTCTTTCGCCCATAAAATAAATATTGAATGAGAATATTAACTCGTTAACCTTGACAAGTATTTGTAATTTTCATAAGGGGGTAAACTAGCAGATTCAGCACAAAAAATGCTGTGGGGGTTTGAGAAAAGGCACAGGAAGAAGGGGCGGGTGGGGGGGGGGGGGGGACGACAACACAACACAACAAATTAGAGAGAATGAAGAATGCTACTGCATGAATCCTGTCATTTTTATGGGCTGCAATGATTAATTTGTTTGTTCAAATTCTCAATTAAGCCAGGAGGAACTGGCAGAATTAGAAGAAAAAAAAAAGGAGAGCAGTGCAGTGTTGTCTTGGCTTTGCAAGCGCCCTGGGGAGATATAGCCCCCTTACCTGATCTCAGGTCATCAGGCTGTTCTGCAGACAGCTCACACAGTCTGGAGCAGGGGTGTGGTGTACGTCTCGGAGATTCATTTCAAAACAGCACAGGGAAAAAAAAAAAAAAATGTAAATGAAAATATTTCGTCAGCCCCCTTGATAAATCACTCTGCCTTTTCCTTTCATTTGTCCAGGTCGCCTTGTCAAGGGTAATGCCCTTAAAATGTCAATTGTCAGTGTGAGCATGCATCGCATTAGATATAAAGTACAGTTCACCACACACAAAAACAGCAGTCAGTCGCACTGTTATACAGAAAGAAATAAAATATGGAGCTAGCACTTCCCTTTTTCCCTGGGGGACTTATGCACTTATTATTTGTCAGAGTGACAGATGTTTTTCAAATGATGGTGTCTCATGTGTGCTGAACTTCTACCAAAGCCCTACTGTGAGAGACTGTGGGACGTTATACACCATCTGATGGTGGAAACCTCCATGGATTGAATCCCTCCGCTGTGAGGCTTTCTGCAGGGAAGTCTAAACAACAGAGCAGAGGAAGAGGTTGTCAGCGTGGTTCGCTGAGGTGATTGCAGCACTTTACTGAAGAACAGCAGGCTCGGACCCAGACCTGATTCACAGTAGCAAATGTGCAGCTGCACAAAAAAACCTCCAGAATCCAGGAGTTAGAGAGAGATTTGCTTATTAGAATTGAATTTACCGAGTACTGCGGATTGGTTTTACACGGCTGCTACGAATATTATTTACAGCACAGACATAAATATTAATATAGACAGAAAAACTAAATTTGCAAGTTACTCTGCGACTGCTCAATTGCACACAAACCGAGCAGGAAGAAAGAGGTCATTTTTGCGATGAGCATTTTTAAACTGCGAGTGGGAGGAAAACACTCAGGTAGCATCATAGAGCTAAAATAGCTTTTAGAGGGTGGTTGTCGAAATATGCAGTGTCTGCCAGCACAGAGAGGGTCAATGAGGTATTTTTGCAGCTTTCTTTCTCACCTTCAGGTCAACCGAGAGTAGACTGCGCATGAGTTTTATTACTTTTTTTTTTTTTTTGCAACCGATCCATTAGAGATATTATATAGTAGAAATGTTAATATGTTTTGCGCTCCACATTGTTGCTTTAACAGTATCTGACCTCAGAGATGCAGAACCACTCGTACACGCACTTAACTCGAAGATATCCCAAAGCAAATATACTATTTTTTTGTTCCACTACATTTATATAACATCCGCAGCATGTTGTGAAGCTACATTTTCTAAATGTAAATGTAAATGCCTGCACTTGTTCGCTGTGAAACAGCCCACTTGAAGAGAGAGGAATCACAGCAAGCCTAGTTGGATCACTGACTCTTAGCTTGACCCACTGATGTGTGGACAAAGTGTTCAGCTCTGAGCTTTTCTTTTTGACACGATGCATTTAAAATCAACACTGAGCTTGTTTGACCTCTCTATTAGACTACTTCCATTTCTACTCAGTGAAGGAATTGTTTAGCCTTCCTCTATAACTGTTTTGTAATATTGAAATCAAACAAAAGGATATATCTTGCGCATTCAAGTGTAATTTGTCAAAAAAAAAAAAAAATCATCTGGAGAGAGAGAGAGAGGGCTGTTTCTGTTCTACATACGCTGCAAATTCTCCAAGCAAAAATGCAACTTTGTTATTGTGTTTACGACCATTATATGATTTTTGTAATGAAATCACAGTGTGTTTTCCGGACCAGTGGGTGCTTTTAATAGCGTTGGCCACCTTTTTCTTTTTTTCCAATTCAAGGTGTCCTTTATACAGTATGTATATCCAGAGCAGCAGCATTGACTAGAGCCAGCACTTGTGAAGCAAAAATGCTTATTAGTCAAACAGTCCCCATCGGAATAATGCCACGGTCAGCCAGTGGTGAGGGATAACTCTGTGTGGATGACACTCTGGAGCCTATTCTGTAGGGGATCTGCTTTAGTACAGCATGCACAAACATGATGTATGGACACACAAGCACAGAACCATCATGGGACTACACAATGGAAGAGCTGCGGATGAGTAACTGTAGCAAGAGCAAGGCTTGCATTGTACATGCTCTTCAAAAACAATGACAGTATGTTCTAGTTCCTGTTTAACGATCCGTTTGCCCCTGTAACCTTGATCGAAACCTGTCTGCAAAAAAATAAAGCAGTTAAAAACGGATATGGGATGATGCTGCTGTTAAATCGCTTGAATCCGTGTGGTCAGAAAAAAAATACAGACATCCAAAGTCATTTTGCTAGTTTTTCGTTATTTGTCCAAATGACTAAAGGTGTGTTTACACGACCAGAAATAGTGAAATTCATGAAATTGGCACTGCTAGAGGCTTGGTGACATACGTACATACTACTCACAAGGCTAGTTGGTGAACCACCAACAGTCCCAAACCCATTTACTGCCATATATGACTAAGAAAGCATTAAATCATCACATATGAGAAGCTGAAACCAGCAAATATTTGGCATTTTTGATTAAAAAATGACTAAAACGCTTATTCAATTGTTGCAACAGTTGCTGATTCATTATCTGTGGATTGACTAATCGATTAATCGACTAATTGTTGCAGCTCTAAACTGGAGAGCTAACGGCTAACATGCTAGCAAGCCACAAACAGTCAGTCACAATAGCTTTCCAACCTTCTTGCTATTTTCTCTTTACTGTGCTGTTTTAATCACCCAAGCATTTTCTTCTTAGGATTGTACATGATTTCATTCAATAAAGAGATATTGAAAAGATGTTGTTAACTGTCAGTTAGCAAGCTCGTAGCTCGCTCGCTAACCGGACAGTAAGTTATTTCAGAATATGTCTTTGCAGCTTCAACTCCTGTTCCTGTCAGATGGACACACAGCTAATAAGCTATGACAGCTTCCTCAATTTTGGACTCTCTCTCTCTCTCAGTTTCCTAAAAGGTCAGCATCATCAAAGACAGCTTGCCATAGATCAACGGCCAAAATGTGTGCCAAAGTTCACCAAAGTTGAACTCAAACTGATTTTTTGATTCCATTTAAGTTCATTTAGGTTGCCACAAAAGTTAGCTATTTTAAATGCTGGTGTGACGGGGCCTTAACAGAGTTATATGTAGTATGACTTTCATTACCAAGGCTCTTCAGCTTTACCACACAAAGAGGTTTCAAAGCATCATATATTTACAGTATGTGGAACATTTGCTGTGTATAGAGAAAGGAAAAAAAAATCAATTTCCTGCCCCTCTTGATAACTGATCGTTTCTTTCTGAGTGCACTAGAAAGATGACATGCCAGGTCTATCATGATCTATCTATCTATCTATCTACCTATCTATCTATCTATCTATCTGTCTATCTGTCTGTTTGTCTCTCTGTCTGTCTGTCTGTCCATCCGCCCGTCTAAAAATATTATACACATATAAAAATAGAAATAGATATGATTACATATCACCCTGCCTATCAATTCAGCTGCTTCTCTGCACCTTGGCAATGAAATGCGGTATTGAAAACATTAAGCAGGGACAGGGTTGTATAATTTACTGATTTAATTCCTCATCTCCACTTAACAGTCAAGACACCTCGTTATTAGCGAGTAAACCTTCTCAAAATAAATCCAATCCCATAAATCTACCTCTGAAGGAATCTGATACTTTTAAAAAGTGACAGCGACTGACCTTGAGATTTATTTTTGTCACACCAGAAAACTGTCTCCTTCAGCGACGAGAGACGTGCCTGTCCAGATGGTTTTGTGTGGCATCGTCTTGCTAATTGTCAGTGATGCCATCAAAGGGATGTAGCAGACCTGACAACTTAGCTGATGAGCAATAAGATGAGTATGAGGGGGGAAAATTAGAGCCAAAAAACATGTGACAGTTATTTTGTGCAGCCTACCTATGCTTTTAAGCACTTTAAATCACTTGGCTTCCTTTGTTTCCTGCATTTGTTGCAGAGTAGAATAGAGAACAAAAGAGAGCTGTTATTATTAAACTGGGGTTCAAAATAGTCGTTACTGTGTAATTATAATGTCTAATAACATTGTGCAAGCTATAAATATATATAAACATGTAATATTGCAGAAGGAATATATCCTTAAAAGCATGCTATATTAAATAGGCCTCTAGAAACTGTCTCTAGGGTAATAATACGTTATGTTTTTATAAGCTTATCACCTGTCTAACTTCCCTTTAAAGTTGAATAGGCTGCAGCACAGAAGCGCAGCAGTACGTCCCCGGTGACTGTAAAACATGCAAGACAAAACATATGACACAGGGGATGATCCTGACCTGAGACTGACATGTGCTACAGTACATTATAGTCATTGCCAGGATAAAGGTCACATTGACTCCTGTTATAAATTGGACAGGACAGCTCCAGCATACATGGAGTGTCAAGTGTGAGGAGGTCTGAAAGAAAATCCCTTGGATGTTTCAGGACACACACGCACACATACACACACACACACACACGGGGGGGGGGGGGGGGGGGGGACGGGATAAAAGTGTCTGTGTTTCACTCTCACTTGTGATTAGCGCACTTAATCATCACATTAAAGGAGAAGTCTGCGCTAAGTTCATCATACAGTATAATGGAGACGCAGTGAGTGAGATGCAGCCTTGTGTTTTTCTGTCTTCCCTTTGAAAGCCTGCTAGTGGTCATCAAAATAATGCAGGAAGGTGAGATAACATTTAAAGTTCAGGGTTTATTATTGCGACTGTTTATGCAGTTAATGAGTAAATTCAATAGTTTCAGCTATTCTGCAGCAGGGGAAACATATATTCACATGTTCATCTGAGGCATTATAGTCTTTTGACTAAGAATACCAGACAGTAAGCACAAGAGCAGACTTTTGCTCTGAGATACAAAGGGAAACGACTTGAAAGGAAATAAGCAAATGAATGCAATGCCTCATTAGGCAGGTTTTATTTGACCGTAGCCAATTAGAGAGCATCTGTAATTTAAAACAGCCAACCTAAAAAAAGCCTCAACGAAGAACACATTTCTCTCACGGGACCGAATCCTTTGCCTTGTTTTCATTCAAATTATATATTTTTTTTTTTGCCAGTGACATCTTCTATTTGAACGAATCTAAATAATACACAGAGGACACATATGCAGATAACCTACAGCAGGGGTTTTGTAAGTTGAGATGAAAGAGCAGGGTCTCAGGGATTTCACGGAGGTCAAGGTCGCGCGCTGATGTGTTCGGCCTCGCTCTCGGCCGGCCGTGCTGACTTGTTTCGCCGTCGCTCTTTGTGATCAATATCTCTCCCTCTGTCTTAATCAACGACCCGTTGAGGTGTTTGCGGGCTGTTACCTTAATGACACAAAGGTGCACTTTGAAAACAGAGCTGCAGTCAGGGAAAAGACTGACAGCTGGTTTAGCCATGAATCACACCTGAGTGCAGATTAACGTGGCACTCCTCACAAACAGAGACAGCACTGAAATATTGATAGGGGAGAAGTAGATTCTGAGGCTTGTGTGAGTGATCCGCATCAAAAGATAGGACCAAAACAAGATCACGACTGCTTACATTGCAGAGGGGAGCCTCGTGAAAAATAGTAACACCTGTATTGCTTATACTGGTTGTTAAGCATTGGAATAAAATTTTGTGCAATATGCATAACCAAATGCTGGAATAATGAGCCATCTGTATGTGTGGTCCCTTCCTTGGAGATGCCAAGAACGGCACCATCTGTGATGCAGCTACCAGCTGTTTTCCTTCTTATTACATGTTTATTAAAAGCTGAAGTTGTCCTCTTCAAGAAGAGGAAAAGAGAGCATGGGTGGCAATGTTAGTTATCTGATTGCCTCCATCTCCATTAGAAACAGACTTTAGCTCTGTTCCTGGTCCTATAAAAACACACTAACTGTTTCAACAGAACAGAGGGAGTGCTAATTAAATACTCCTTCTTTTACATCAGCGACTTGCAGGAAATTAAGAGAACAAACACAAGATTGACTGGCAGCAAAGCAACAAACATGAAAGAGGATGAATGAATCTAATCCACCAGGACTGGAAATAAATAAATGATGTCACTTACCCCACCTTCACTTAGCCCTTTGGGTTTGTATTTCAAAATCCCTCAGCGGGGTTTACGCATCTTTTCTATTTGCATTGTTTTCAATTTTCAAAACCTATTAGCAAGATATCGATCGACCACAATTGAGCATTTATGCACAGCAGGCAACCTACATCCCTCAAGTCAGAATCAGATCACATCTCCCATAATTGAGGGTGGCAGAACTGCAGACCACCCTCTGCAACTGTCAACAAATTTCAGGAGCTCAAACTAAGATGCGTCGGGGATGCATCCCGCGCCGAGTGATGGACACCGAGAAGGAGAACTGGAAATGTCCATCAGCATCCTCTGCCATGTGCTGAACAAGACAGGTCAGGTCTGAATAGACACTGACAAACCTAGGGTGGACACACTGTCTACGCAGACTAAAGCAATACCAAGGGACAAGTGACAGGCTGCTCTGATGCCTTACCTAACTGCAGCACACGCACGCGGGGGGAAGCACAAAAAACAGCACGCGGCGGATCAGACACCGACGTGCACGCTCGTCCATATGGACAGACAGGCCTCACACCGTTAAAAAAGGGGATTAGAAAAAAAAAAAAAAACTTCAGAGGCAGTGTTCAGCCTAATTTGGAAAAAAAAGTCAAAATGCTGAAGACTGCACTGTATGTTAATATGTGTGATGAGAATTGCAAGTGTATGTAGTCTAAAAAGCAAATTGATATTTCTGACAGTGCATCCATTTTTTTTGAGGTTAGTGTGTTCACTCTGCTCAATGCTCAATAAAACAAACAAAATGCCCTCTATTTCTGTATAAACAATTACCTGCCATAGATTGTAACCTTATTGGATCGAGTGAAATGTTTGAAATAAATCATTAAAGGCGCTGACAGGACATTTATCTTCACTCTTGCTTTAATGCTCTGTGCACAACACAGTGGATGAAGTCAGTCAAGGGTGTGTGTATGTGTGAATGTGTGTGTGTGTGTGTTTTTTTTTTGAGTAAGCTAGGCCCCAGTGTGCCTCAGTGTGTGTGCTTGTAAGAGCACCGTTGCGTGTGTCAATCCTCCTGTGGAGCCATGTTCTCAAAGCTCTTCATTTTGAAATCAAGCATGAATAATTAAGCCATTTCACAAGGCTGCTTTAACGATATATTACATGAGAGGAAATAGGTCAAGCAGCAATGTTAGAAAGATTGTTTGCATGGATGTTATTGGGTTAAAAAAGACAGTGAACAATACTCCCCTCCCTTCATGCCCCATATACTGTACTTACTCTGCAGAATGACTGACAGCTCCGGCTTCAGACTCATTTTCCTACAGATATGAAAGCTTTTTTCTGATAAGTCGTGTATTTGCCATGACAGTCAGGGTTACATCTGGGTCATAGTGCCATTCCACCTGAGATAACGTGCCAACTTTAACCCTACCACTGGTGGTGGTTTTCACTAGCATTGACAAGAATAACAGATAATAACAGTATTTGAAGGTGTTTTTACTACAAAATGTGGACATTTTTTGAGTTTCTTTTCTACTTTTTCTAAATGTTCTTTTTTTTGCCATGGCACCTAAAAGCACAGCAAATAATGTTACTGCAATTAAATGTCTACGGGCCACATAGGAAAATAAAGTCAGTTTATTACTATTAAACTTTCACTATTAGTCAGTTCAAGCCCATGTGAATATACTGTATATTTAGAGAGAATCAAAGATTAGTATTATTAGTAAGTATTGCTCTAAAATATGACTTTTTAGAGTCCTTTGTTACAAATTGATCACTTGGTAACTAATGTACGACCGCATTTGTCAGCCATAGTAACAGACTTCCTCTAAATTCAGAACAACTATAATGTATTGCAGTAATGCTTACTATAGCTACACATCAATGACTTGTGTACCAGGAAGTATAATTTGAGTAAAGATGTGTCCGGAGACGTCTGAAGAGCTCATGTTAATCTATCTCTTGTAATATTAATCATTTTTATATGAATTAATCTATAATAAAAATTATTGTTGCTTGCATTTTATCCTCAAGGACCCACAACAAATATATTTTTCCAAAATGGTCTCCACACATGTAGGACAAATACATTAAACCTGTATTCATTAAACTTTTGGGGGCCTCTTGTGGGCAATGCAATAAGCTGCAAACATGACGTTAATGTATTATCGCCTTATAAAGCTGATATAAGGTTAGCAGACATTGCCTGTGTTTACCTGTCTGCCTGCTGATGAGAGCTGTGAGAGTGAACCATAACAAAGTAAAACCAGAAAACCAAAACAATGAGCTGAAAGATGCTAAAAAAAGCTCAGTGAAACGGAGAGGAACTGGAGCGTAGAGCTATAATTCTCTGTGGCTTACTCACTCACTGTTTTGGTTTCGTTTCGGACAATTTCACTTTCAAGTAACTGGCAACAGACATGTTTTCTGTTTTCTGTTCTCATGTCTCTTCAGATGCAGGATAGATACTTAAAATTACCTCTACGTTGTGTTAAGCTGTCCCAGACAAAAGTTGACAATAGTGAAGGAAACATGGGGAAAATCTTTGATCGTCAATACAAACCGACAGACTTAGATCACACTGTGAGACACAGCCAACGAAGGTTGATTCAGAGATTTTGGCGACCGAAGATGGCTCACTTTAACATTGTGACTGTCAGAAATTTAAGCCCAAATTCTCACAATGGGAATGCAGCTACGCCCCGCATATAATACATAATCAAAACCAAATAAGAATACAGCATGAAATGATATTGAATACACTGACAGTTCAAAAAACAAACAGCTTTTTTGCTTTTGCTGCATCTTGACAATTAGTTTATAGCGTGTTTCTGCTTGCACTTATTTTTCTATTTACATCGTGGCACTACAGACACCTGCAAGAGCCTTCTTATACACTATAGACTTACATATATACGTACATAGCAACAACAACCTTTATTTTTCACTGTGGTAGTACTGACTCACAAGTAGTCACTGAAGTAATGGAATAAGAGAAGATCAAGTGTGAGGTATTAACACCTGTCATGAAGAGAACAAGTACCCACTTGTCAAGTATCAGTATTAGGTACAAACAGTGCAACAATATCACAATGGTGTCTGTCTCTATAGTACACTATAAAATAGTGAAAAGAAGTAAGTTCTGACTGATGTGAGAAAAAAAAAAAAAAACTCCAATGATCTCTGTCATCTGTTACATTCAGCCCTGAGGACAAACACACTGAGTCCCACAAAGCTCCTTTAACTGCGCTTTCAACAACAACAACAACACTCACATCAGCTTGTTCAACCTCACCTACTTTCAACTAAACTGTGTTGTTCTTACAACAGGATAGGACCACATGCTATTGTATATATAACCATGAGAACCCTTTAGCATCTGTGTGTTGTTGAATGAATCAATCGTCTCTTAGAACATGTAAATCCAATTGTATCCAAGTCCGTGTCTGGAAACCGCTTAATGCCATCATCAAAAATCTACAACCGAGGCGTCACTTCAAGATGTGTTAAATGATGTTTGTATCTGTTTATATGATCACAAATTACTCCCACCCCGTTTCATGTGATTTGTTGTTTCCCATCCCTGAAACAAGTTCATAATAGGCTTGCATCATTATATCGCTGCGCTGTATTCCTGCTCTGGGAAATTTTATTTTTAACCGCTTGTCAATCACGCAACTTCAGTTTTTTTCAGACATCCTCTGAATTTGTAATAGCTCTTTGTTTTCAGCTTTGGTAAATTTTCACAAGCATTAAATGAATTACAACGCAAAATCAAGCAGCTGCTTTTGACTGTATGCATATGTTGTTGTTCTGCTTTGAAAATTATGAAACTGAACTTCAATCACAGGCTGTCTATTGTGCATCTTTGGATTAAAGACAGGTTTAGATTTCCCAGACCGTCCTCCTTTTATCATGACTACAGCATTATAATTAGACTCCCTATTGTCAAAAGACTGTGTAACTAAACAGTCTGACCACAAAATATGAATGAGACCAGTGTTGTGATATTGGAAACAGTTTCAGGTTGAGTCCAGATTTTTGCACAAATGGATAATTGACCAGTGTGGATCCGCAGAACACTTGTGTGTGTTTTTTGAATGTTGCAGATTCACAGAGAGCTTGTAAATCTTCTAATGTGAGCGAGTGAGCAGGTCTGTGAAGTCTGTAAGACTGTGCTTGTTTGGGTTCACTTTGAACTCACATCGCTGTCTGACACATGTTTGCTAGAATCCAGTGCCTTGTCAAAAAAAATGAGCTCTACTCTTTTTCTCTTGGTAATGTTTGTATGGCAAAGCTGTATGCATAGAGTAATTATTTGGACATTATTTACCAGGCGTTACTGTTCAGACCAGAGCGAAAGAGCCCATAAATCTTGGACAGTTAATGTTTAGCAAAACTGTGGGTTGTAAAGAAGTGATAACGATAACGAAGCGATACGATCGTTTCAGAATTCTTGCTAAGATAAATGGGGAAACTCTACTTGGATTTATGGAACAGTTTTAAATACTGGAACTGTGTGAGCTCAGATTCAACCCAATTAGATACATTTGAAATGTTGGAGAGTGGGAGAAGACAGACACAAATGTCAGAGTTGAGGAAAAAAGAACTACAACAGCTTAATTGCAGCATTGTCCTCCTTCCTCATTGCACTGGCTGAAACCCAAGAGTCCAAGTTCATTTTCTCATTAGGACATTACTCTCATAAGGAAACAGATCTGTAATACAGCCCCTTTGAGGGAAACCCATTAATGCTCTTCTCTTTCTGAGTGCACATTTTCAAAAGAGAAACTGATTTAAAACTTGCAGTAATACATTTTTTGGCCACTTGGGGCCAGAAAAAATATCATCACCTTTATAAAGATGTTGTGGCATATTAGCAAACAATTGCTTTATGTACACATCCAGCAGAAACGGTGCAACATGAGCATGAATTTGGAGTTGTGTGTCTAAATCCTATATTCACTCTCTGTTTAACTCTGTTTTGGTCTCCACCAGCTCCTGGGCGAAATATCTGGCTCCTCAGCTGCTAAATGTTCCAATATGTTCACAAGCTAGTTGCTAAGTTTGTCTGTTTGTCATTTGGTGGAGAGCAGATGGCGTACTTAGGCTTTTTAAAGATTTTTTTTCTGAAAATAGTTGCCTGTTGCCAAAAACAACGCCGATGAGAGCGGTGAGAGTGAACCAAATCGGGAAAGTTGGCAGGCAGTGAAAGAAAAACAGTGAGCTGAAAGACGGTAAAACTGTCCACAGGGCTGAGGGAAACCACAGAGTCGGGTGATAATTCTTTGTGGATTCGTCACTATGAGGGGACATTACACATATGAAGATTTGATATATTGTTGATATAAAAACCATGATTGTAGCAGCTTTAGCGTTTTCACAGCATTTCATCATTACATTGCAGGGAGAAAGACAGACAAGTATATCTGTGAAAAAAAAAGCTGCATATCTGTGATTTTATGTATAATCACACAGGTTTTTGGACTTTAAATGCAACGACTTCCTGAGAAATAAATTTGTAGTCTATTATAACTCATAATTTCCAAAAAAAGTAAATTCAGATGTCAAACTGTCATTTCTTCAACCAGAAGATCAGTCAACTAGTATAAAAATCCAAACATATTTCCAATTAGACTCAACAGAGGGTGTCGTACATAAATGGGACCTTTAATAGTGTCCCTGCCATATTAATAACTAATGTAAATAACTGATGATAACTGCTTTTTAAACGTTGTTCATACATACATTTTCTAGTGATTTGCCATAAGCCTCTGAAGTATTAGTGGCTTTATTGGCTAAAGTTACAACACAAAGATAGAATGATTTATTTTATATGTGCGTAAGGAAGCTCGTAGGCCCATATCAGCAGCCATAGTTTCAGACACTGACATCACACCGTCTGTGCAGGACAAAGTAGACTGTCTGTCTTCTTTGTCCTAAGACTGTCTGTCTTCTTTGTCCTACACTTTTATCCCCGGTTTCAACTCTCGACTGTATTTGAGACATAACATCCAAGGTTAACCTGAAACTCCACTCCTAAAGCAGCGTTCCTCCACCTCTGAATGGTCCAGAATCGACTGTGAAGATGAATCGAACTCCCTCAAAGCAAAAAATGATGAGAGGTCAAAACCCTGGCCGCCGTCGAAAGACACTTTCTTCAGCTGCTTTGTTGACAATAAATAAGAGTCTGATTTTGTCGACACTCCAGAAGTGCCACGGGTGACCTCCAAGGAATGTGGGCACATTTTCTGTTTCAGAGCTTTTCTGGAAATCAAGCGTACATGGGTGTTAAAGCTCAAACAAACATTCAAAGAATGCATAAACTCTGCTTTGTCAGAGAAGCAGCTCCGGTTTCTTGATGAGGTCTGAGATAAAAGAATTACTTATCTGATTTCAAGCTTTGGGAAACATCTGCTTGTGTAACTGGGACCGTTTCCAAATCGTTGTTTATAAATCAAATATATGACTTTAATTCCACTTTAGATTTATGAGACTATCATCAAACAAAGGTCAAAGTGCACAGACAAAGTCTACTTTCTGAAAATGTGTGCTGCATACATGTCTCTTTACTGAAAAGAGAGCCACAGGTGATTCTAAAAAAGCACTAACAAGACATATGTTTGTCATATTTTGTTACAGTGGAGGATCACAGTTAAGTAAAAACCTGTTGAAGTTGTATCCCGGAAAATCCTCAAGCAGCCAGGTATGAGAATTACAACCGTGTGAGGAAGGAAAAAAGCTCATCAAGACTTAAGGGATGACAAATTCCACCATCTGCATGCGGATCCGTCGCCGACACTGATGCATGGATGGTAGGTAAAAGTTTGAAACGCAAGCGCCGCTCACAAAAGTTTTTCAGAAGCAGGTTCGGAGAACGAAGGTGTGGGTGAGCGAAACTAGCGTAGGTGTTGAGCGGCTGCGGAGCGAGGCCGTGCCGAGACAGATAAGGTGAGGTCACGGTGGGCGCCGGTGTAACGCCTGTCACCACGCACGCATGCTTTGTGTACACACGGGGTGTTAAGAGCTGTCAGACAGGTATGGCTCAGGCTTGATCTGAGCCCGTGATTGATCGCACAAGGTTTCAGGTGGAGTTCACTGGAGGTCTCTGGTATCATCGGCGAAATGAGTGACAGACACAAAATAGGGTGATGGAATATTATCAGGAAGCCATTTGTAATGCGGGGCGAGCCTGGATCTCTAAGGGGTGTTGTCTCTCTGAAATGAAGTCATCCATCACCTCTACTTCATATTTGATTAGGTCATGAATAGCTTTTAAAGAAAAAGAGAGCTTTTACTATTGAGCATATGATAACTAAAGATAAAGGCTGTAGTGGGGAAGAATACTGAGAATTGAAAAAAAAATATTCCATTAAAAGTACAAATTCAGAGCTCCAAATATGACTGAAGTGTGAAAAATATGCTTCAGGATCAAAAGTAAAAAGTTACTAAAATGGGTCATTTCACCTTTAACAATTTATAATATCTACATTTTACAAGGATTTGATTTGATTTTATTATGAAGTATTTATTTCTCACATCTAATGGAGTAAAAGTAGGAAGTTTGTAGGAAGAAAATTGGAAATATCTCCATACCTGTAAGGACATAAGTAAAAGACTTACAAAGAGACATTTACTTTGTTACTTTTGGGGAAAAGGTTCAATTAAAGCTGAAATGATTAGTCGATTAGTCAGTGGACAGAAAATAATCGCTTTTTATAACACAAAATAATTTTAAGAATAATTGATTCATTGTTTAAGTCAATTTTCAAGCACAAATGTCAAACATTCCCCAGTCTCAGGTTCTCAATTGTGAGGAATTGTTGCCTTTCTTTGTTTTATTGAATAGAAAAGTGAATATTTTTACGTTTTCAGGGAGAAAACAATATGACATCAGCTTATTGTGAAGACCATTTTTCACTATTTTCTGTGATTCTACAGACAAAACAATTCATTCAATTCAGCTGCAGCCATATATTAAATACTGTATTTATATCTCACATCTTGTCAATAATCAATATCATAATCACAAGACGGAGTAATAGCTACTGTACACGTGAAACCATGAAAGGGAAAAGGAGCAAACTGAATGTAACTTGATGTGATGATGAATATAAATGAATGTACATACAGTATCTTTATGTCATTTTATATGCTTTCACTTTGTTCATTGCAGTAAACTTCATGTAGCAAATATAAACTATTTTCAGTCCAAAAAAAAAAAAAATCATTGAAAAGTCGCTCAAATGTCAGTTTTTGGTTAGTTTCACACAATGTGTAACTAAATACATTTATCAAAGTAACTTTATCAAGCATGAGGATTTTTTATCAGGCCTCCCAAGTTGCATCCAGTGCGGAAAAAATCAATGATGTAGCTTGTTTTGTGTATCTTGCAATGAGATACTCCTCAACAACAGACTGATGAACAGATATATGTGTGTGTGTGTGTGTTTTTTTTAAAGCGACATGATCAGGTTTAGTTGTCACATTAAGCATGTGTTACACCTAAAGCGTTAAGTGACGTTCATAACCGCAGCGGTTGAAAATCTCACAAACTTTATGTCTTTCATCTAGCGAGCAAAAGCGGAAGCTGCAGGATCGGGTCTAAAAACAAGAAGAAGGGAGAAAAAAAAAAAAACGCTGCATGAAAAAAGGCACCGAGCACAGAGTGATAGAAAGCAGCAGCAGCAGCCCCAGCAGCACACACAGCCTGTGCTCCTGCCTCTTTTTCCCTGGCCTCTGTTCCTTTAATAAACTCATGGTTATCTAGTGTAACAAATGTCTCGCTGCCATCATCAAGTCCAGGCGAGGAGGGAGGAGTTTTTAATGTTCAGTTTGTTCTATGGATCGATGTCTGCTGGCATCGCCTCTCCCCTCGCCTGCACCGTGCGTAATATACTGTACCATTACCAAACGCTTTTTACGCGCATTCCCTCCACATATTATCCAGCGAAAAACTGCCTGAGGGACTGACTGACACACGTCGATCAACATATGTGCCACTGATGGACAAAAACGGATGGTGAAAGGAGACGATTCGCCCCCCGTAGGAGGAGGAGGAAGAAGAAGAAGAAGAAGAAGAAGAAGAAGAAGAAGAAGAAGGTGAAAGAACAAGCCCGATTTAACATCTGTTTCCCCACTGAAAACGATTCCTAACTGGATTTTTTTTTCTTTATAGTGAGAGAGACTGAACTACTCCGAGAGCCAAAATAAAGACTCTCTCTCTCACACACACACACACACACACGCTCGCTCTCTCTCCCTCTCTCTCTCTCTCTATGCATGGACTATCGTAGACCGCATTCAGATTTCACCTGGGCACAGTAGTGAACTGCGACTCCAAAAAATGCCACGGAGGAAACAGCAGGCGCCCAAACGGGCTGCGGGTAAGCGATATTATTTTCTCAAAGGATCTGTTTAATATGAGTGTAACATTTGTGGATTATTTTTGTTATGATTCCGTGAACCGCACAGGGTCCCCCCCCCCCTCCCCTCCACCACCCCCACCACCCCCCCCCTCCCAAACTTTTTTTCATGTGGGACCCCCGAATAGATACGCATTATAGACCCCTGCATTAAGAGAGATATATTGTCCCGAGGAGCCCCATATGAGCAGGTTTTTGTAGTTAGGTTAGGATTTAGTACAGAGTTATATAACTATACGTGTACTGTGGTGAAGAATATAGACTTAGCTATGTTTTGTGCTTTGGGAGAATTCAATACTATAGAAATTCAGCTAATTCTCATTTCACCGTGGACCCCTAAGGGCTCCCACATGGGCCTGGGACCCCAGTTTGGGTACTGCACTGCTGTAAAATGTTATAACAATATGGAGAAAGATGGTTGTAGCATCATGAGCTGCTTGTGGGTAAATTAATAACACTGATAATACAAACACTAGAAGAAGAAAAGAGTTCATTAGGAGTAAAAAAGATAGGAAAAAAAAGCTGTGTAGTTTCACCTCAGTGATCTTTATAACAAGTCATGATGCATTTGTTCATTCATTGGGTTAAAAAGTTTAGTTTAAAAAACCTCCCTCGCTGTGTTTGATTTGACCCCGCATGAAGTGCGGAGAGGAGCTGAAAGATGTGGAGCCGCTGTATCCATAGCAGATGAACTCTGTATGAACTCTTCATAATCTTATGGACAAATGGAGAATGGGTTACACACTCTCTCTCTTGCTCTCACATACACACACGCACACATACACTCCATCCACGCTGCTGCAAGGGAGAGGAGGACACACATCTCCACAACATACAGATTTTACTTTTTGTGCAGCAGTGTCATGTAGTGAAACCTACCTCATGCTTATGTGCAGTCTAGTGTTTGTGTGTCAGATTGACAGGAAATGTATACAAGGAGGCCCTTGTGTAGTACAGGCCAACATCCTAGTTGTAAACTGGTTTTGTGTGTGTGTTTACTGTGTCTCTTTATAATGTAATGCTGTAAGATTTTGCCCAAATGGGACAGAAAACCTCAGTGTGTCCTCTCTTTCCTTAAACTAACCTTATCTTTTCATCTTTTCATATCTCCCCAAAAAGCATAACTTCTCCTTCGTAAATTATCAAAATCACAAGGTCACAAAATCAGTGTTACCCTTGACCTTATTTTCCTGAGGTCATCATATTTTCTATGAATTATGATGTTCCCAGAAACTGCCCCATTATGATTGAGTCGGTGGATTAAAACTAGATTGATCAAGGGTATTTTCGCGTTTGAGGATGCAATTACTTGCTCGTGGTGTGTTGAGAAGTTATCAGTCTTTATTATGGTTGCGGATGTAGCAACCAGATGGCGATTGTTCTCTGCCAATAATAGCGTCTCTTTATACCCGCTTAAGATACTGAGACCCTTATCTGCCCGGCACACTCTCAGTTTACACACACACACACACACACACAGACACACAGCACCCATTGCCATACAGTCACACACTAAATATTTTTTCCCACATTTCAGCCTCCAAAAGCCCCCTTTTCTTAAAAACAATGTCCCCAGTTTTATTCAGAGAACTTTTGAGAAGATGCCTAAGTGATCCCTTTACACGCTCTCAGCTGCCTCGCCTGTACTCTGGTAAATGTGTCAGCCCTATAGAGAAATAAGCCTTCCAGAAGAGTTTCTTCATTGTTGAGGTAATTGTCTCCTCTTTGACAGGCACATTCATCAGTGGCTTAATGGTCAATCAAAAGTTGGCAGGCAGAGTGTTTTCATTCTTTCCTATCCACTACATTAGGAATACTTAATCAAAATGTCTCCCGGTAATGGCTGTGAAGAGTTCATGACTGACTGATCCGTTGTCTGTGCCGATAGAAAATTAACAGCTCGGCACTGGAGAGATGTGGGCTTGCAGATAAACAAATTGTGCATTAATATTTCATCTTCAAGACCTGGGATGTGCTATCAAGCGGTGGAATATTCCTGGGCTGTGTTGTCATTTTTCTCCCGTTCTTTTTTTTTTTTTTTTTTTCCTCCTGTATTCTTGAAGGCTCTTTGCAGCTGTAACTCATTTCACTTGATGACTTTACTGGGGTTACAGAGAGTGACGACAAATTGATTACCTGGCAGAGCAAGAATGGAGCGAAGAGAGACGCAGGCTGACAGTCATGTTATAATAATATGTTTAATGATGTGTGGAGTGGGAACAAGGAGAGAGGAGTATTGAAATAAGAGCATGGAAGATGCAAAGGAATAGGTTCATTTCTTTTTTTTTTTTTTTTGTAGGGCTCTTAAAGATGCAGTATCCCTCTTGGTGGGAATAGTATTTTGCAAGATGTAAAAAAAAAAAAAAAAAAAAACACCATTCCCAGCTCAAGCATTAATTCAGAGGACATTCAACATCCAGGGTGCTTGTATTCTCCTCTGGGGATTGTATTATTAATAGGCATATTTGTAAAACGTGAGACCACAGACGCACAAGTAAAAGGCCAGTTGTATCTGATTTACTTCTTTTGCATACATGGTTTGTATGGTAATTTTAAAACGCCAATTACTCACCGGTCCAGGAAAGGATGCACTAAACCTTTTGCTTTATCACTGCGAAAGCATCACTAAGACAGAGGGCTATCAGGCTCTGCAGATTCCAGGATGAAATTTGTGTATCAGGTTTATATATGGTGTAAACGTAAAGCCCTATAAGTGCTTGGGATGCATTTTTGAGTGAAGGGAGCCATATGTTATTTTGCGGCCGTGGGCGTATTCCTCTTTTTTTTTTTTTACAATAGCTCTGTGCCTCTAACCGTTAGCCCAATTTGCTGTTAACAAGATAAATTGGAGAACAGACAAAGGCATTAAGTGTTGCAGTGCCAGCTAGTGACTGACAGCAGCTTGTGGGAATTGGCTAGCAGAAATTCCTCCTAAGTGGTTTGTTCAGAAAACATCCTACGATCAAGGCAGATGTTGTTTATCCAGTTTAGGTAGAAAAAGGGGAAGTCCATTTTTGAATGACAAAAAGCTGTGAGGAAAATGGCAGCAGATACAAAAGTGTCTTATTTTATGTTTTTAATACCAGATTAACACTCTCTTGGATTTTTTTTTCTCCTGTATCACCACGCTATCCTTTTTGTCTATAGCCTTTTATAATATGATTTTCTTTTTTTTTTTCTGTGATTCGCTTAAATCTATTTAACCATTGTTATAAAATGAGATCAAAAAGAGAATTAGACTCTCACTGGACTCCAACTCAGAGGGTTTTAGAAGCAAAGGGAGGCAAATGTATGATTTCATGGATGATACGTTTGAGGCTCAATATAAGGATGATGGTGATGATTTTAATAATTTTTTTTTTTCTCTATCACGTGTGCATGTGACAGCTCTTTATTTTTTCCATTCAAAGCCTCCCCGCATACTCCACGATTTGATTAATTGCAGGAAACAAGAGTTCCCATTGGCTGCGGCGTTACTGGTTTAGTATCAGTAATCACGTTAACGACTGAATTATGAAAATGACCGAAGGAACAATATTGTAAAGACAGATAACAGATGACTGCTTCACCTATTTTCAGTCTTGGAAATGTACAGATATGAGAGAGAGAGGGAGAGAGAGAGAGTGTAGCACATAACCTTACTCCAGTGCAAAGAAATGATACGTGAAAACAATGAGGCACAGCTCCTTTGTGGCCTCGCAAATCATGTGATCCTAGCTGTACGGATACCTCCGACGTACCGTTTTGACGATTGCGATACTTGAATTGTAATATTTTAAATGAAGCTCTCAGCATGTAGGAACACGGGCTGCTGTGTTCATTTTTCAACGCTGAAATGGGGAATTTCTGCAAATCAACTCAGAATCCGTACAATAAAAGAGCACAGCCCCCACTTAACAGTTTGTAGGAGTGTTTTGGTCACTTTATCAGCTGTTTTGTTTTTTTTTTTTTAGCTCATCCTGAGTGCAAAAACTCTGCATCAAATAAAGTCTATTAAGTTGCCAAGTGATGTAATCATTAGTGGGAATTAAATCTCTCTGCACTGTATCTCTCTGGGTCGATGTCAACAAGGCAAATGTTTTGTTTTGATCAAATCCAGCCTTAAAATTTCCATCGGCTTATGAACACACCAAAACATATACTTAAACTTTGTTGCAATGCTTGCAATTTTCAAACTTGAAGGCGCTCCCCATAGAGATCCCCCACCCCACCCCCCCCCCCCCCTCTTTTTAATAACTTTCTCCTCATCAGCTACTTTCACATGCTGTATATTCCTACTACAGTAAAAGAATAATATCACATCAGGTGGCTTCAGTGCGATCTGGTTGCGTTTCCTCCTGCACGCCAGTCGGCTGACAGGTGTAGATAGCTAATAGTTTGCGAAGGTTTTTTTGTTTGCATGAGAGGCAGACAGGGTGGTGCACTGTCTAGGTGATAAGAACCAAGACTCCTGTGCCCTCCAGCACAGTGATCTCTCGCTCTCTCTCTCTCTCTCTCTCTCCTCCCTCTCTCTCTCTCTCTCTCTCTCTCTCTCTCCCGTGTGGAAAAAACAGCCTGTTATGATTGGTCTCAAGGCAAGTGCTTGTGCAGTGTTGCACCTCTCTACAGCAACTGCTCATTCACCTTGCCTTCCCTCTGAGACCTGCACTAGTTTCCAGGCAAATGACACAATTTGATATGCCGTTGGGGTGATTCATGTGGATAATGTTTCCATGTGATCATCACTGCAGAAAAAAAAAGAGACTATTTCTTGTTATGATTTTTTATTTATTTATTTATTTATTTTACTCATTAAGCCTGACAATAACTAGAATATTGGGAGAGTTTATTGTGAGCAAGCTAAAACTCATTATTTCTGCAAGACATCCCAAATACAAAAAGAAATTATGTTATGGTATTTTGTCCAGGTCCCTACAGATATGATGATTTACAAAGGAAAAATGTGGAGGAGACTTTATAGCTCGGGTTGTTCATTTATGTGGATTTAGAGGATAAGAATGCAAGGCAAGCTTACAGTTAATACAGTAGCTCCGTGGGCCTGGTATTGATTACACGGAGGAGGTATGGTGTGTTTTATATGGTTTATGGTAAAAACGCACTGGACCTCATGTGCTTTGTATTATAGTAATGATAGACATTCCCACCGTAGTTTATATCTATGTAATTTATATCCGCAGTTTTGTCATCTCTTTTTTCCATGAAGAGTCAAAAAGATTTAAGCGAGGACATCCATCTTGTAGTTGTTGACCTACATGTATAGTCAGTCAAAGGGCATACATGTTAGCCATATGGGTAGGAGGTCTTTAAAAAAGAATCACAGCCGGATCAGGTTAAGCTAACCTGAGATGCCTTTGAAAAAAAAAAAGTTACAGTATCATATGTAGATTGAAAGAAAAAAAAAAAAAAAGTCCTGTGCAGTATTAAATATGACTGGACTCTGATTTCAGAGGACCAGCTGAGCTTTATATTCTGCTTTTATTCAAGAGAGCTTCAGATAATAATTCAAAGCATAATTTGTGCAAACTATAAAGAGAAGGATCATGATTTAGATTTTTTTTTTTTCTCCCTGGTTAGAATGTTAAAGTTGAATTTACATCTCATATTATATTCTGCAGAGTGATGCCCAGTTATGAATGAATGTGACATTTCCCTTCGATATGTGTGCGTCAAAAAAAACAGAGAAAACATTAATCTTAAGTTATCCGCGGTGTACCTGATTTGCTTCTTATCAAATCCTTAATGAGCCTCAATTAAGATTTATTATGCAAATTAACCCTCAGCTGCTACCGACTGCAGGAGCAGGAGCTATGACAATATTGTGCTAATGGTGTGATCTGTAACAATTACAAAGGTAAACCGCCTTCACACTGCATGCTCTGAGAGTCTCCGAGAGGTCAGTCCCCTAAATATGCCTTCAGGTGTTCTGGAGATTTGGCAAATTGTTTGTCAAGTCTATGTTGAGGTGTGTCTTAGATACAGTTGTGATAGTATTATTGATATAGAACATAATCATAAGCATTGCTACTGCTTTTAGCTACAGTTTTATATACTTATGTAGTCAATATATGCATTTACTCCTCTGAAGCTGCTGAAAATCAAATCTAGTCTTTAAAAAACTCAATTGCTGGTGAATTAAATTGTTATTAAACTTGTTTCAATTGAAAAACTAGAAGCAACAAATAATGCTTAAACAAAAGATAACAAGAGTAATTTTATCAACCATCTAAAGTAAAAACCCACCTTAAGATGAGATGTTGGATTACTAATAAACCTCACAGTTTTCTGATCTCCACGGTTACCGCACACGGTGAGGTTATGACCAGAGGAAGTGCTGCTGGACACTTTACTCGAGCACTATATGAAGTTGTGAACCTTGCACCTTTTGTAACTTCATTTAGCACGAGGCTGATGGCTTCCTGACAGCTTTATAGCCTACATGTTTTATGAGTCGTCATGCGGCGCAATTACATAGGACCTAATTTGATGAATCAAGTCAATGTTCCACCGGCTCTGTTGACCTTGCTGGCCTGTGATCTTCCGTCTCTCTACGTGGGTCAAACAGAGGCTTTCACGCTTTTTGTGTGCAATTCAGTCAAACTTGGGTAGGGAGAAAAAAAAAAAAAAAAAAAAAAAAATCTCCAACATGCACCTCTTAGTAAAGCCAATCAAGAACGTACTGATTTGTAATGAGCAATTGTCGGTTTGTTTTAAACGTCTCTGGCAAAGCGTCAGTCCAAATGAATCCATTAATCAGCCAGTCAAAGCAAAATAATGCATTTCTAAATTGCAGTCCAAAATGATTCTTATGTATCTTTGTTTATGTTCGTAAAACATGTTATGTAAGCTTAAATAATCACAGCCGTCGCCCCATAATTAACTCCATCTAAACATCTTTAGCTCACCAGTTTAAACTGAGAGCAGAGCAGACCACATTTACACGGTGGAAAACAACATTTAAGAACTTATTAACCTCTTCCATATCTTTTTCTGATATTTTAAACCATCAAAGCAGCCTGTAGTATATCTGATATAAGCCAAACATGTTTTTTATGTATCAAAAAATAAAAGTAGTTTAACTGTGAATGTGATAGTTAGATTCTTAGATGCTTTAACTACATTTAACATTTTGTTTTCTCATTACTTTTAATGGTAATCTTACCTATTGATTGAGCAGCTTTAAAAAGCTTCATTTACAACTGAAACACATATAAGCAACAATTTGACTCTGAACAACTGAATTAGAACTAACCAGCACTGTTAGCTTGCTAATTGTTCCATGTACTGTTAATGCTTTCGGTGTTGTTGTTATCTAACAAACTCTTCTCTCAATAGAAACGCTGATCCGAGGGATAGAAACTCCAGCTTTCTAACTAGCAGGGCTTTCAAATACTGAACGGCTCATTTGATCATATTTGTGAGCTGCAAACAAGTTTTAATGTCAAACTGAATGTAAAGTGACAAGAATAAAGAGTTTGTTTTTCCTCTTGGCGGGGGGGGTCCAGTGGATCACGCACCCTATTAAACACGTTAACATTCGACCCATGACACCTCAAGGTGCAACTGAGCTGTTTTTTTGCTGAAGCTAAAATATGGAGGTGAATGAAGAATGACAGTGGATAGGTGCCAATTTACTATATAACTTTTATGTTTTTTTTATTATTAGTAATTGTGCTTGAGATTAACAGATATCTGATTGCACAGTAGTGGGTTTGCTAATTATTTATCTATATTTGTTCAAATCACAGCACAAACAAACATTGTCAAAGAAGAATTGAATGACAACATGCCGTATTTAAAATTTCAGACTGATATATCTAACCTCTGTCAAATGATCTCCTGTCAAATGAATGATATTCAAAATAAAAGTACTACAGCATAAATACATGTAAAACAGCTGTCTCTACTAGAAACAAAAACAAAAACAATGACCAACTATTGTAGGTTTAGTCCAAATAGGAAAAAAAAAATTTATCAGGAATAAAAATAAGAAAAACAAAAAAGCATGTTAGTTTCTAAAAAAAAAATATTCTTATATGTATGTTTTATGAACTAAAATACATTAGGCTGCCTTTAATTGTCATCTTTAACCCTAATCCTTAACCTGAAGTGCCTCTGTAAGAGACTCAGTGCCGTGTTGTGTTTAGAGGCTTCTCCTTAGGGCTGCGCCTGCCTGTTTGTGTCTACAGTATGTGCTGAGCTAGTCTGTTGAAACAGCTTAATTGATACTCATTAAACAGCAGTGACAGCTTAGGTGTCCGTGATGAATGTAGAATAATTCTGTTGTACTTACAACTTGATTAAGCAGAAGCACACAACATGTCAGTGTTGTAGCCTTATGGCTCGGTCCGCATGCACTTACGAGCTACTTATAATGATCGCTCTTATCGGTCAATATTGGA
The DNA here is from genome assembly GCF_914725855.1 of Thunnus albacares. Classification (NCBI taxonomy): domain Eukaryota; kingdom Metazoa; phylum Chordata; class Actinopteri; order Scombriformes; family Scombridae; genus Thunnus; species Thunnus albacares. The sequence goes on along the minus strand of NC_058110.1, from coordinate 29,171,316 downwards.
ACATGCCACCTGCAGGTTGCAATTTTGTTTTTTTTGTGTGAAATAATCAACTTTTTCAAACTATAAATGAAAAAGAAACACAACACACGAGGACTGAAAGCAGCTTATAGTTTATTTGACTTTGATTTTGATAACTTGGAGAGTGTAACACCTAGCAATAAACTGTATCTAAAAATGTGAATTATGTTGACTTTTCTTTGTGTTTATTCAGCCAGAGTCTGACATTTCCACACAATAATAAAGTCAATGGATGTCAGGCAGATGAAAAATGTGCATCTTGTATTATTTCGGTTAGAAATTAGAGGCAATTGGAATTGGTTCAAAATTGACTGTCTTAGTAATGAGTGCATGACGAATGGTATAATTTAGAGAAGAAAATGAATGCTGGGAAACCAAAAATATTATTCTGCAGCATTTTATATGATGATATTCCATGAAGATGAACTAATTTCACTAAATACCCCATAAAATCTACTCATAATATTTTTCTACATTGTCATAGAAACATAGTTCACACAGTAGAGATCAGGTCATCGGGGCATGTGGCAGATACTCCGGTTATCATAACGATCTGATTTTGTTTTTGTTTTTTTTTTTTGTTTAGTTTTGTTGTCTGGGACGGCCTCAGAGAAAACGCTACATTAAAAATCCTTATCACTTACAGATTTCAGGGCCCGTGTAGCTTCTCTCGCCATTGCTGACATCTGATTACAACCGAAGCTCCTAACAGAAAGAGCTCTTTTTCTCCGTTTTGAGAATACATGAAAGAGGGGGAATTTCCGCAGAGGATGGATTTACAACTTTATCCTCACATGATTAATATTACACAGGGAGGTCTTTGTACAGGAAGCAGCATGTCTAATTATGGTCCAACTGTGTCTTGACTGAGAGCAAACATGATGCCAAAGGCTGCCAGTAGGAACTGCACTGACACGTCACACGAATGGTTCATGTGGGTGCGGGCTGATGTCATCGTCACCCAGATTTCATGATGCTAAGCCCACAACTGATTGAGCAACAGCAGAAGTCGGGCTTTTTTAGTGTACTTCCAGTTGGCAACAACCTTCTAGAAACACTGTGGGCATATGGGATTTAGCTTCAATAAAAACCTAACAGTGAAGAGGCTTTTTTTTTTTTTTTTTCCATGTTTTCAAGGTTACACGTCTACCAAACACATAATGATAGCCATGACCTCACTGATGATAACTACAGTATGTCCACATTTGCTGTACAGCTAAGAGCAGATGCAGATTCATCACCCTCCCTCCCCCTTTACAAGAATTTCAGGGACTCCGTGTCCTCCCACGTTTGCCTGTTCATCATATATCTCAGCCCAGACATTCAAGAGGTCGCTAGCCAGGCCAGCCATAAGTCATCCTGTCTATCAAGACGAGACCGTGTTTCTCTTGCTTGATTTTCAGCTGTTACTTGTAAACCAGAACAGCATTCTTAAGATTAACTGAGTGACAGGGAGGCCTCTAAAAGCAAACTATAACAGCACAATATGTTACAGGCATATTTTATGGCCTTTAGTGTATGGGGGCCAAGTATGTGTGTGTGTAGATGGATCAACTGGAGGATCTAATAGGCCTGCATTGCACCTCAGGGAGCGTAGAAAATAATGGTCTTGTGTTACCGTTAGTTGAATTCTGTTTTTCATTAGGCTGATAATAATACAGGTGCACACATTACAGGAAACCTGCTCGGGCCTGGTCATCCTCGCAAGTGCACACTAGATGTGACAAGGTTATTCATTTCATCCTTTTTTTTTTTTTTCTCCCCTTCTCTCCAAAGCTTGTTTTCAATACATTGAGTATTCCTTTGAAGAATATGTTTTTGTCTTGAAGCGTGCGTGCATGCGTTGCGTCTGTGTCTGCCTGCGAAAAGTCATTGATATAGAACTAACTGTCAAAATAAGTCGTGTTCAATCCAAAACCGTTTAAGTTGTCAAGGACACATTTTCCTCCCTCCCATATCCTGACAAACATTGAGTCAGCAATTGTCTGTTGTATTTTCAGTACTGGTATCTCGTGCTCCCCCGCAGGCCATTTTAAAGTTGTAGAAAGTGGTCATTTTCTCTGTGTCAGTAGGAGGTCAGTGTTGTGGCAGTCAGCGAGCTATTCGGCCTGGTTGAAACAGAGTCTATTGGGAACCCTAAAGACATTTTGTCCGGCGTAGTCGCCTCTCGCTGTCTGTCTTCATGCCTGTCTCTCTGTACTCACGGCGCTCGTAGAAAGCCTGGAAGAGCATGAAATATTTGTTGGATTATTTCCAGATCTCCCAAACTTTTATGCAGACCTGACACACCTAAGACTCCTCAGCTGTCAACCGACTAAAATGTCAAACTCACCCACTCGCCAATTGACATAATAGGAACCCTGTTGAATATTTGCATGTACATAACCGCCTCTCTCTGTGTGGCCATTTGTCCTTCTGTCAAAACTAGTTCTTGTTATATTTAGCTCTTATTCTGTCTGAGTATCCACCTGTCCTTCCAGCTCTGTCTCACTCACTGTGTTAGTGACTGACACGTCCTCTTTGTGCTGTATAGTGTATCCCTGGTAACTGTCGCCTGGGGCCCACTCATCCCTAAAATGTAACAGAGGTCACACACAGATCATTGCTTTTGCCAAAGGCCCCTGACTTTAACACAGAGTGACCCGTGCAGGACAGCGGTGCAGTGGCTGGTCAGTGATGGATCTGGAAATAACACCAAGTGTAATCTGCTCCATCATCACTACTATAGAGAGTCTGGTTTGCTTTCACCTGGTTTGGATGAGAGGGGGAGGATGAGATTGGGGGGGTGGGGGATTAACAGCTGCTTTTGACTCTGGTCATGAGCTGTAGTCACCTTCTTGTTTCTGTATCCACATTTACCCTCTAACGTACACCTACTGTAAGTCAAAGTGTCTAAGATTATCTGAAGAGGCTCAAACAGGCCCAGAATAGATAACAGACATATTATTTTACATATATACAAAGTTTAGTTTGGATCACACTGAACAAATGTTAAATTTTTGGGGAAATTATGAATCATATCAATGAAGAAGGGGTGATGAAGAAAGTATGGGTGCCACTGAAAGTGTTTTAAATGGCATTTTACTTGAAGCCAACTTCAAAGAAATTGAAACGTGCATCAAGAAAACCAGACCAATTTACTGTAGCTCACGTTCAGCGATAATAGCTACGTTACTGAGATATTTAAAATAACTTTTACATAATTGTAATTATAACATACATTTAGCATTTAGGGCCGACTGCTATATAGATGTCTACTTATGGTAATTAACTGCTGGTGGTGTAAGTCACGTTTGTCAATTAAAGCTGAAGATTGACAGCTTTCAGTCCCCCCTTTTAGCAGCTGAGCTAATGTTAGCTAACAGACTGACAGGAAAAGATGCAGCTTAGCTCTGAATGTACAAAGATCCCGATTAAAGTGATTAAGATACTGATGTGATGCACTTAACTGAGTGATTATCACTATAGTGGACTGTCTATGTTAGTAGCTGTCAGTCAGTATTTGAACATTTAGCTGCAACGTGCGGGGCTGGAAAATGACGCTAGATTGTTTATTTCCCAACAGACGCGTCACTTGATTTGTCTTTTTGAACAGCAGAAAGACGCAGTCCTCACTAACTTTTTTCAAGTCTCAAAAGAGTACAGAGTGGTGTTTCTCTAACAAACTACCTCTGGCAGTCACCGGTTTTCATGCACGTTTACGAGGTAACAGCCGATAGTTTCATTTTGTGGTTCGGCTAACTCATGAAAAAAGTTGCATCTTATAAAATCTAAAATGAAAATCCTGCTAACGGCATTGATCCTGCCCTTGGTTTTATGGGGGACGGTTGAGGGCAGGGAGGTTGTAGTGACGGGACATGTTATATTTTAAGAGGGTCATTGTCACGATGGCTCAAACCCTGAACGTGGCACCAAATTATTTCTAAACTCACTGTTGCTCTCTAACAACAGGATAATGTGGTAGCTGACCTTGCAGGCTTAAACCTCATTAAATCAGCAAACAGTAACCTCAACAATGTAAAACAGTTTTTATCAGTTATCACAACCCACTTCTGCCATCATATATGCACTTCTGTCTTTTGGAATGTGGTTTTGTCTCTTTTCCATTCAGAGCCACTGCTCTTTTTTGAAGCCTTGAAAAGCTCTCTTTGAAGCCTGCTATAATCCCTAACCAGGAATTCCTTACTCCCTCGGTGAATTAGTTGTTGATGTGGTGGATCCGTTGCACCCGACTTCCAGGGGGGTGCACCCCGACTCTGTAGCCCTCGCTGTTCATCCTCGGCTGCTGGCTCAGTGTATCTGACCGTTTTTTTCTATTTCTTATGCCTCGTCTATCACATCCTCACACGCCACAGCGAAGCAAGCAGCAGCAGCAGCAGCAGCCGTCGCAGCTGACCTGCCATACGACTACTTGCGGAGTGCGATAACAGAATTCATCCCTTCGTTCTGAGACTTGTGACTGATGGTGGCTCAGTAGGAGTTGATTAAGTTTGTTTAAGGGTATGTCTGAGAGGGTTCATGAGGGTACTTTCAGATTGTCCTGTTGAAACATGAAAATTAATGCAAGGTGTCACATGGAAACATTCCTCTTTTAGTCAGATTTTATCCACACGGTTTAGAGACATCTTAAATTTGTTTTGCATCTTTCAAAGACACCATAACTTCATATCAATCTCATTTATATTTCGAGTGCCTGCCCCGCTACGTTCTCTTCACCTGTTTCCCCCCTATTTCTGTAAGCTGCAATAAAAAAGAAAGGGGTTGCAAGCCTTTTAGCTAATCAGTCTGTGTGTGCACAAGCTGGTGTGTTGATGCGCCCTTGCGATTTTTTTTTTGTAGTTGCTTTAGTGTGTGTGTTTGTATGTATGTGTGTGTGAGTGCCTTTATGCTTGCATGTGTTTCCTACATGCTCCATGGCAGCCCCTCACACCCTGGCAGCGACCCAGCTGAAAAGTTCCGGTACTGTCCAGACGCATCCTTTAGGGACCTCATCAGCCCCTGAATTTCCTTCCCCTCACGCCCGAGGGCATCCATATTCATTTCCTCCTCTGATTTGGGGAAAATGATGAAAGGCTGGCTTTTTTCCCATCTCTTATTTCCTGCCAAGGTTGCCTGCATTTCAATGCAACGTAAATCTGCAAAGACCTGCAAACACTCGTTCCCATTTGGACATGACCAGTACCATGTTATTAGTATCATGCCATGTTAAAACATAGAGGCCTCTCCTCGTTATTAGTGTTATAAATCAGCACGTTAGAATCAGAATCTTTGAGTGGATCATTGCACAGTACAGCATGTTAATGCTTTAGTCATAAAGTCACTTGCTCATTGTTAAATTACTCAAGTTTCACTATTGTCTGCGGTATATTTACTTCCCACAGAATGCTTCCTCTGTCTCCTCATAGAGATCTGCTTCTCATAAAATAAATAGCTCATCTACTGTCAAGTTATGATATCATGGAGGTAACTGCATTGGTTTGAAATAAATCTGTGATTAAACTCGTGGGCGGGTATTTACTCTTACCGGAGACGGGAAATGAATGTTAATGAAAATAACAGTCACATACAGTAATAACCCAACTCTGTAATTATTGGCATGCTTTGATGATGCCATATATACTGAACACACACACACATGCGCCTACTTATCTAAACCTCAGGTAGACTATTAGCTCCACTAGCAGGATCCTGCCCTCCGCTATGCACAAACGGCACTCAGGGCGGGGCGGCCCGGCCCAATGAAGGAGCGGGCTCTCAGTTGCCGAGACAACCCTAAACACACATGTACACAAAGGGAAAGGCCCCACTGTGAGAGAGGATCATCTCCACCTCTGGCTGGATAAAGAGCAGTGTCGCTGCACTCACTGGAATGCACTCCTGCCCTACAGGCGTATACAGTGAGAGAGTGTGTATACAGTTCGCAAGCATCCCACACTGATCATTATTCATGACACACCATTCACGGAGGTTTATACTTAGTACTATACCTAGAATACATTATTCCTGTAACTGTTTTTGTGTGTTTACAATTAAAGCACATGCAGCAATTATTAAAAGACTATGTTTCGCTTTAAATAAGAGACTCTAATAACAGATTACAGTCATAAAGCCGAGATATGTACCAAGCATGGAAATTCAGATGACAAGTTAACTATCTGTCTGGATGATTTTCAGTTTTCCTTCCAAAAAATTGAAGGTTTGAAATCTGCAAACCGTCTAAAGCGGCGATCCGCACGACTTTCTATCAGATACCTGCTTTCACTGTTTTGTCTCTGGTAGTCAGCGTGACAGCTCACTCTCAAAAAAACGGCACTTGATAGTTTTCACCGGTGGATTTACGGAGCTCAGAACTTTGTCTGTATTGTCGGGGCTGGAAATCTGGGTCATATATGATAACAAGAATTATCCTTTCGTACAGTAAGCATGTGGATACTCATGCATACTCCGTCTGTCATCCGAGGCCCGCGAGATGCAAAATAGCTGGTGGCTGTGGGTGTCTGATAGACCTGCTTCTTTCATGGTGAGCTTTAACTCTACACAGAGAGTGTGTGGGCATGTTTCACTCTGACCCAAACACACTTTTCCTGCTGACCGACGCCGCAAAGTAATTTGTGTACATCCGCGTTTCTCAACACCGGGGCAGGTTATATTTTGGTGGACACGGTGTCACCTGTGCATTTATATAATACCTCATCACATTACACAGTATGAAAATGAATAAAGCTGATATAAAGTTAAAGGCTGAGCTATAGTCAGAATTTCTAACAGAGTGCATGCTAATCTTCTCTTGGCTAAACTATATACTGTAGACTATTTCAAGTTAAGTAACTTTTTCCATGACGCTGTTTTAAAATGAGTACAATTCTTAGTCTGGGCTGTATAGGTCGAGCTGCATCAGGCTCATATATAAAGGAGCTTCGATGTTAGGCCATCTGGAAAATACAGATTTTAAAGAGGGTGAGTAAAACTTGAGCACTGCTTTGGGACACAATTCAGCTAATTGTAAACAGCTGCAGGTGATATCACCCCTCAGACTATAGGCAAAGCAGGGGCAAAAAAAACACCCACTGAAAAGATTGGTATCAGGATTTAAAAAAAAAAAAAATACACTTGAAGCCAGTCTGACCTACTGAGGAAAATATGAAATGTCTGTTTTAACAATAAATGATACCAATTTACTCTCTTTCAAATTGACAAATGTGTTTTGTGAACAGTCATGCATTCGCAGTGCAACATCCTACAGGCAAAAACCCCCACTGAAAAGCCCATTAGAATCAAATGAATGTCAAATTCTGCTAAGTGTTTGCACATGACAAACATCTAACATGGCTAATTGCAGATAAGTGTCAGGGTGAAATGTGTTTTGAGCCTAAGATGGCGCAAAATAAACGTCAAGATATTTTTATTTCAGTAAACGCAGGGTTGTGATAAAGCCTCGCTTTCTTGTAAATATGCTAGAAACACAAGATTTCATTTAGAAACTGTGAAATGTGAAATGCATCCCTCAGTGTTTCAGTGCCAGCGCTGAATCATGAAGTTGGTTAAGAAAGTGCAAAGTTGAATGTTGCTCATTTCTCCAGACAAATATCCACATTTCATGTCAACACGCACACGACTATTTATAAAGAGAAATAAAAATTGTTGATTTATTTTCCCGCACTACGCGTCAAAGTTAGTTTTTTGTTTTTATGTGTATAATTTGTGGTGACTTGTCCTGTATTTCACACTGTGTTCCAGTGTCTCCTTTTACTAGAGTTGTACAGCTTCCAGTGTTGCCATGTAGTAGTGCGTCTGGGCACCATCTTGTGTCCTGAGCAATAGCAGCAGACTGTTCCATGGCAGCACACCAGCTGCCTGTAGCAGCAGAGAGGGAGAGCTGCTGCTGCTGGGGCCGGCCTATCTCAGATTTGGGCCTTTGAGTTATTGACCCTCTTTGATAAACCCCTCTGAATGACACCGGCATAATTCACCCTAAAAGTTTGCACTGTCACCAGGATGAGCTAACTGTCTTCACTGAATATATGGGTGCAATTTTCGAAATAGGTTTATAGCAATTCTTGGGAGAGGAGGGCGAGATAGTGATATTACTGACTTTATCACTGCAGCTGAGGAGCATCTAGCACCTCTCCCCCCCCCACCCCTACCCCCACCCTCTGTATCTCTCTATTCCTCCACTGTAGAGCAGTGAAGGATCACACAGCACATACATTGTAGGTATTACTAAAGAGAAAAGAATCCAGCTCCTAATGGTGGGCAGGAAAATGATATGTCATTATTACGGTAATGCTGTATTATCCACTCTTATCATTGGCTTACATGTTTCGTCTTCCCCTCTGGCAGGGTTTTACATTTAGTTTAGTAGTATCAGTATCTGTCTCATTGTTTGCCTTTTTTTGCAAATGGATCTTGTGTACTGACTATCTTTATGCTGTTTTTTTTTTTTTTTTTTTTTTTGTGTCATCAGATGGGTAATTTTCTCTGAATTAGCATTCGAGTGCAGTTTCTTATGTTGCCATAAAGGCATCTCACTTTACTGCCTTGACTTTCAGATAAAATTATCTGTAATCTAATGTGTAATTTGAGGACATTATCAAAATTTGCCAAAAGTTGTTCACTCTGATCTAACTGATTTTTTTTTTTGATTATTATCTCTATATTTATCCTAACAATTACTACTCGAAATCAGAGAAATAGGAATCACAGCAGAGGATGTAATTTAATAATGGCAGACTTGTTAAGCAATCGGCAAAATAATGATTCATCCCGTCTATAAACTGCACCTTTTAATCCCATCTTATTTTTTTTTTTCTCAGTGGAGCTGTATTCTTAATGTATTTCCGTCAGTGTTATATGAACAGCTCATTGTTGAAATCTCACTGAATCTCGTTTTTTTTTTCCTTTTTTTTCCTTTCATGTGTCGAGACAGAATCTGAACCCGTAAGAATCTAATATACTGAGCCTAGTATAGTGCATCCTATAAATTGATTTTGAACCAGCCTTTGAACAAAAGGAACACTGTTGCATTGCCATCCACGGCTGATGCCACTCCCTCTTTGGCTCACGCTGAATACTCCCCTTTAATAGTGTGATGGGTGGTAGCTGGCTGAAAAAAAAAAAAAAAAAAAAAAAGTGCCTTATTTAGTGGGTTGAGGAGAGGTAGGCAGAGCGAGGATGGGGTTTCTGTGACTGGCACCGATCAATCACTCTGTGAGGGGAAGCTAATGAAGCAGGCTATGGTTTATTAAAGGGTTAGCAGAGAAAAGATTACTGCAGGGCCTCAGCTTTCCCAGAAGCCCAGACAAGGAGGATACAGTGCACCTCTAATGGTTAGGGGCTAGCTATAAACCAATCAAGGTGTTTTTGGCTCCCATTGTGTGATCTGGGTGCGAATACAGACGGTTTTAAAATCTGTTTTTTGGCAAAAGCGAAAGAGGAAATAAACAGAGCACTACCAAAGAATAATGATATGCTGCAGGTTTGGATGCAAGTCCACACAGTTTTATGGTGAATATAAATCTACTCCAGATAATGGTCCCAACAAGTATACAAACTTCACCGTTAATACAATATGTGACCACTGCAAGTTAGCCCTCGGTCTGGCATTTGCAAATACAATCCTGACTTCAAGCTAATGTTCATTGGATGAAGTCTGTAAAATAACCTTATTCTGAAAAAAAAAAAAAAATATGAGCACATTGAAACCATGGCACTCTCTCAGATAGTTTGAAAGACAAATGAGTAGCAGGGGAGTGAAAAATGCAAAGCAGATGTTTTTCTCACCGTTTTTAATGGCAGCAAGACATTACTGATGCCATTACAGAGACCTTTTATGGCTTCTTTTAATCCCCTGGCCTGCCTGAGGAAAGAAACCCCTTGTGGTGCAAAGTAGCCTCTTTACTTCAGAACGACAATTTGAACCCATTTCCAACTCACTTCCCTAATCTGCCACAGGGTTTTACATGGCTTCCTCTGTAATTATTCTGCTCTGAAATCAAAGGTAAAGAGGCATTAAAATACACCCCTTAGGTAAACATATGCTGCTCATCATGAAGGGGCTTGACTGAAAGTGTCTTTTGAAACAAATAGTGCTAAAATAGTGCAGCTCGAACATTGTTTTCGTCCCGCTTTGCAACTTATTTTGGTCATTTGGTTCACATTTTCAAACAAAGCAATCACTGACAATGACATCTAATAACTACCTTCTAACTCCAGCTTCACATTCACTAGATTTACATGCAGTGCTGTGTTCACTGTCTGCTTCCTACATCAGACCCAAACCTGTAAAGCTCAGAGGAGCACTTACAGGGGTCTGGTTAGGGGCTAAAAATGAGGAGGAGATGAACTATATGGCTCCATCCCACAGTCCAGTCGACAGTATATCAGCGGAATCGCAGCCGCATGGGCATGTGTGTGAACGCTCTACTCATAAATATCTCCCCCCCCCCCCCCCCCCACCCCCCCTCACACCACCCCAAAGGGGCCTCTCTGATGGTGATGGCGAAAGGATGTCGCTGTCTGGGTGATTGAGTGCTGCTGGTCCTGGCCCTGGGCACATCCCTGCGCTCTGAGCCCAAGTGGGAGGCCTACCGCTGAGCGCTGGCCTGAAGGGACTCGCCTGAAGGCGAGCAGCCACGCAGCAGCAGCAGGATGTGCCTCTCCTTCTGTCTCTCTGACACAAGAACACCAACTTAATGCAGCTGGCTATTAACAGAGTATTCTGAGGACGGTATTAAATTAGCTGAATAATTTTTATTCTAATGTTTTTAATTCAAAGAATAAGATATTATAATTCATACATACATTTATATATATATATATATGTTATATCTGTGTGTACTGCCCTTATCTGAACTTGCACCGATCTCTCTAAGTCTTTGTCATTCTCATTCACTCAGAAATCTGAAATAATCAAGGCACAGTAATTAGCCTCACTTGCTGCATTGTAATTGGGGGCAGAGGGAGGTTGCTCATTCTATATTTTTTCCCCTGTTTGATAATTGCAGACTTTAGCTTGCCCTCTGTTTAATTTTTTTGATCCTCCTAAGCTCATTCCCATAGATTTCTGCTGTTATTTTAATGCAGTGGCTCTTGTGCCTTTCATCAGTCATCAGAAGCTCCAGCGTTTTTGAGAGAGGGGAGAGTTCATTTTGGAAACCCACTGTCTATTCCCTTTTTGGGTTTCAGCGCCGTCAGCCTTCCCACTGCCTCTACCATGAGAGCCTTGACACTGTCCAGGTCCGTCCTACTTGGCAAGAGGGAGAGCTACAGAGAAAGGCAGAGTTTATTTCCTGTTCTTGTGAATCATATATCAGTACAATTCCCCTCTGTGCTGTTTGGCAACGGCGGAATGACGGGTGTCATTTATCATACGGACTGAAAGAGGCTGTGGGAAAAGGGATTTGAATTCTTCTGGAAGTGTGTGGACTCTCCTTAGTGGTGAATCATTAAACGGAGGAGTTTTTCAACAGGGATATGAGTAACTCCTCACGCTGGTACTTTGTCCCTGTGTTTCACTGGCTGGCTCAATCATTAAATGTCTCAAAAAATAAGATTTACTAGTTTTATATCAATTGTGAAGAGACATGGCATTTAACTTGTAATTGGGGATTTTGTCCTGCTGAATCCATTAAGTCGCTCTTCAGTCTTTGGTTTGATGCAAGCTCCCTGGTCATGCTTTGCAAGAATTACATTTAAGCTAATTTGAATTTTACAAATTTGATTAGCACTGCATTTGTCAGCTTCTTGTTGTCCTGCTAAGTGATGACATTTTCATCTCCCACCATACAGTTATTTTCTGCTCTCGCTTATGTTGACTGGTATTTAAGATTGTGCTTTATAAACATTTTGTGTTCCTTTTGGATTTCTCTTTTCACTTGTCAGGGACGGTTACTATTTCTCACATTTTGAGTCGGGTGATCAAAGAAAACGACTTTTGATAGGCTGTCACCAGCTCTTCAGCTGCACTGGCAGAAATAAACGTGTCAAGCTTTAACTTATCCTGAGAAAAACATACTCCTAACCCCTGCTGCTCTAATTGAGTGTAACTCCCAGAAACCTGTGAACACACATGCAAAACTGAGTAGATCATAAATCAGGCTTCTATAGACAGCCGCTGGCCCCCCCACCAACCACCACCACCACCACCCATCCCAGAGCCTCCCCAAAGGAACTACTGGTTTCCATGAGCTAGCTGGAAATCAACCTTTTTTTTTATTATTATGATATTTTTGTACCCACCATCCTGACATAGGTTTTTTTTTTTTTTTTTTTCATCTGAAAGTCAGTTGAAGTCCTCATCAAATGGAAAGTGTCAATAAGATATTGTATAGGGAAATGGAGCTCAATGTGTTTCAGCTGTCAGCAACTGTTAGCTGTCTCTCATGTGAAGATCACAAAGTTAAATGTGCTGTCAGCAAGTCCTCAGCTAGAAATAGACTTGTTGAGGTTAGCCTGAGAAGCACCGCCACCCCCTGCTGCCCAGTAGGATGTAGAACCATCAAACAATGTGAACACATATCAAATATGAGCCTAAAGGTGTAATGAAGCACATTTTCAGGTTTCAAGGTGTCGGAATCAGCTATGAAACTAAAATGATCCAGAGCTACCTTTGCCTTTATCTGCATGACTGCATTAATAACACATCTGATGTTGATGTTATTTTGCTTAGTATTAAGCTTCGAGGCTGTAGCAGGATGTAATGCAGAGGTCTGGGGCTGCCTTCCTTCCGTCTTTCAGAGAGTTATATCTTGATGTTTTCTGAACCTATGCTCCGAGTGCGTGACCTCTCCCAGAGGCCCAGAGTCCCGCGCCGGTATCTTGACATGTTAGCCTGCCACCGCCTGCTAAAGAAGAGTGTAGATGCCCCTGAGGTAAATGAAAACATTTGGTTCTTGCCAGACCTGTTCACATCTCAGCTGGGCCACATGAGCTGGCAGGTGACGCGTGTACTGAGGAGAATCGGAGACCGCAGCAGTGGCCTACTTCTTTTCTTCCACACAGGCCGTGCAGGCCACAACCCAGAAACACAGATGAATATGTTCTTGGCTCTGAAAACACCCCGGTGAAACTGACAAAGAATGACCCGCATCCAGGTGAAATTCAGGCTTTATCTTAGCGTTTCTATGCTTAGGGATCTGTTTCATTCTCTTAGCTGTGATAGCTTAGCGCTTGTTTGTTTTCCATTACTCCTCGGGGTCAGTATCTCTTCACTGTAGTGTCTTAAGTTAGTGAAATCCCCTCGTTAGTGAATTTAGGGGTTCACTCAGCGGCAGCGCATCCCTGATCCTCCTCCTTTTTTGTTCTGTAATTTTTAGAAACAGACTTGACATTGTGTCACCATCTCATATCAACATCTGCAATTACCAGACAATCCACATTCAGGTCCCACGGGAAAGTATGATTGCAATTAAAAGCGCAGGGCAAATGTTAATTAAGCAAACTACTTGAAACAGGAAGCGGTGAATGTTTTAAATGTTTTTACTTTTAACCTTGCACTTCTTTTTCACTTCAATTTATATTCGCAGCCCAGTGCAAATTACAGTATAATTTTAGAGACGCAATCAAGGGGTTTTTTTTTTTTGTTGGGTTTTTTTTTTCATTCTTTGGTTAAGCACCAAAAATGTTGTATAACGTCAAAAACTGATTAAATGAAATATATTGGATATTTGAAATTAAAACAATAATTTGACATTACCAGAAAGTGTTATTTACAGTTTGACTTTCTCGGCCCACAAAAAGCTGTCGGTTTATGTCGGAATGTTTTCCAGTTGACTTGAAGACTTGTGGTGGATAACACTGCAGTTCATCGGGTTATTAAATCAGAGGGAATAACAGGCCAACTTCTGGCTATTCTCATGATTGATGAGCCAAGCTTTATTTGCTGAGGCGGTGTGTTTGTTCCTGTGTAATTGTCTACCAGATGGCTAAGCTAACTGTTCTTAAATGCCTTCAGACCTGCAGGGGTCCTGGGTCTTAACATTTTCCTTGCTAATGACATTATGCCTCCAAACATCTCATTGTGTTTTTTTTGTTTTGTTTTTTTTTCCATTTACTTTTCTGATCTCTAATGTTCAGGATCAAAATGGTTTTCACGAGGCATTTAGTTCAGATTATTTCCTCCGTATGATTCTGTTTTTAATTTTGTTCAAAGTAGACGGTTTTGAAGTCGCTCTGTTTGGTAAACACCTTTGCAAAAATGAGCCCACTTGAATTTGAAGGGAGATGAGAGAGGAAGAGGGAGAGAGAGAGAGGGAAGCAGGACTCCACTCTACCTGTGAGGAGTCAGATTGGAGGAGAAAATGGATCTAGGTGGCAGTGCGAGTCATCAATCACAGCCCCTCAAGGGGAGCTGCAGCTAAAGCTGCTCTGAAGTGCTATCTGTCAGCTGCTCCGATCCAGCCGGGGGACCAGAGAGGGGCTGTATCGCCACCCATCAGCTCATACCCAGCACACAACTGCCATGTAAACATGTGCAGGTGCTCCTGTCAAAATAACCCCCCCCCCGTCCCAGTTCACAAGGTCGTGCATATTTTCACAAATGGTCAGTCTGCCTTCTCATTGTGAGGACATTTAAAAATATATATATATATATATATATATATATATCTCCAGATGCTGCAGTTTCTTGTAATCGTTTTTTGATTGTTAACAGTGTCGGGTGGTTTATTGTAATTTAAAAGTAAGTGTCATGTTTCTCCTGCTGTACGCCGTCCCTCCCATCCCGATCCTGAATAAAGCCACCAAGTGCTTCTCCGCCGATGTCGAGCCGCGTCTGTCGATACCTCTCAAGATGGATAGTTGTTCTGCATGCTTATTGATTCGGCACAGGCCAGAGATATAAGTATCATTTGTCATTTCTGGAATTATTTGGAGTCCTAGTTAAAACCCAGAGTGGGGGGGAGATGGCCGTGCCTTGGGGGGGTTGGGGGAGGTTGGGGGGGGTTGGTAGTTGGTGGGGGAGTAGCGACTTGTCTGGGCTTTGATGAATGACTGCACGGGTTTTTGGTTTTTACTGCGAGCGCCGGGGCCCTTTAGCTGCTATTTGCTTTCACCATGGTCCAAGAAAAACAATGCGATGGGTCCAAGGACTGAGCAGCATCGTCCTGTCATGTAGCGTAGCACAGCGAGCAGGGTGGTCCAGGCAGAAGAGTCAGAAGGAGGGTGGGCCTTGGACACTACACGCTGCTTTTTCCAAAGACCCAGTAGGTTGTAAGCCGTCCTGCTGCTCTGTGGTCCCAGCTGACGGCCCCGAAACACATGCTATGAATTTGAATATTTAGCATTCAGGATCTACAGTGTAACAACAAACAGATTTTTTCTTGTTTTTAATTTTAAAAGAGCTTACAATAGGGAAGTGGAGGGCTGTTGTTTGGTAACAGTAGCTCCAGCGTATCCCCTGTGACTTTGATTATGTCCTGCTTTGGGAATCAAGCCAGCAGCAGAGCTGGCTTCATTACTGTATGGATCATCTTTTAAGACCATTTAAGATCAGCAAGAACTATCGTCCACTAATGACTGAGACTCCCAAGAAGTTCATTACACTCAAGCCGTTTGATTCATTCAGCTGAAGAGTCATCAGGAAACGTGGAGTTATTTATTTTTTTTCTCTTTTGTGAATCGAACGGAATCGTTTCACTTCTGTTTTGTATAAAGTGCGACTTGAAAGTTGTGTCAGAGCGTTTGGAGTTTGGTGGGGGGGGGGGAGTCTTAAGAGGAACATGTTTAACAGCAACAAAAGAGGAGAGGAGAGAAAACTCAGACACATGAATGACAAGTAATTATTTCCCTTGTCCGTCAAACTGTGTTTTGATGCAAGGATGCGATCAAACATGATATGAACAACTTCAAGCCTTCAAATGAAAATGAATTTCAAATTCGTGCGGAGCCTGAGTGTGAGCCTTTTGTGTTGCGCTGCAGCATGAGTCATTCATAAACATGGACACACACACACACACTGGGTAGGGCAGCCTTTTGCCTGACCAATATTATCACCACAGCTTTTCAATGCTAGATGACCATTGTGTATTCATTTCCATTCTAGCTTGCCAAAATGTCTTCTCACAGCAGGAGAGGGATGGAGGGAGAGAGAGAGAGCGACAGCTTTGTGTGTCTTTCAGTTTTTTGTTGGTGAATATCCCCATATGCAGTAGGCTGACCGACTGCCCTCGGTCTCCCTGCGTGGCCGTCAAACAGGACAGTGCACCGGGCCGGCTATATTTTCATCACTTGTCCTTTCTCACGGGGGCAGAGCTGGCTGCCAGGAGGCCTTAAAACCCTGTATCCTAGTGTCAAATACTAACATTTTTCTTATTATTTTACATTTTGCTGTGATTTCTATGCAAGCCTCAGAAACTAGAAGAGTGCAGATCTCTGCCAGGTGTGTCTGGGGACATGTATAGTCTCAGTTTTCTTTAAGATGTATAGAATAGTGTAATGGTACTGTAACCGAGTGTCCTCCTGGGTTCACCTCACTGTATAAACTTAATAAGGTGACAATAAACAGGAGGATAAATCCAAACTTCTCAATTTAAACATTGTAATTTATTTAGAACATTTTATTATAACACACCACACAAAATAAAACCCCTCCCTGCCTTCCTCGCCCCTCCCAAACAAATAAGAGTTGAATCTCACTCTGTTGTCACTCCTGGCTCCCTTACAGTCAAGATGGTGGGAAAGCTAACAAAAACAGGGATTTATTCATTTTGTATTGCTCTTAACTTTAGTGCATCATAACACACCGGGTACGGAATTAATCTGCAGATGCTCCAGTTCAAGATGAGACTAAACTTTTCTATGGATGTCAGTTATTGACCCAAGGCCAAAATGTGGCCTCCAGCAGACTAGTTTTTAGCCTAGCCGACTGACGGAAACGCTTTTTGTTGCCCCTACCGGCTGGTTAAGAGGAGCGAGGAGTCAGCAGTCAATGACGGTGTAAAACATGCTATAAAACTGTTTTTTCAACAATTGTAAATTGTAAAACCACAAGAGGACCTTGAGCATACAGTCATAAACGCACACAAAAAAATATTAGGCTGACGGGTCCAGTTATATGCAAGATTAGCTGCGGACAGATACACACACGGACACACAGATACACGGACACACACGACCAAACACATGATCTCCTCCAGGCTTACGCCTGCTGGAGATAATAATTAAAAACAAACACGATGATAAACTGTAGTTTAAACTATCCATTTAAACACCAGCTTGCTACAGTATTTCATGAAGAGGGTATTTGCATTAGTAGGGCAGCCTTCTCCATTTTGTTTGCCAGAGCAGTGAGAGGACAGACAACAGAGGCCCTGCTTAATCCCTTTGGAGAACTAGTGCATGAATTGATATATCCTCTCTCTCCCTCCGTCTCTCTCTCTCTCTCTCTCTCTCTCCTCTGCACTCCCCCTCTTGCTAATGTCTTTCCTAGAACTTGAACAAACAGCCTGTGCGTGTAGGACACATAAGACAGATGTTTAGGATTACTTTCACCTCATTGCTCTATTGTGCGCACTTTAAGGGAGCTCAGCTGATGTGGAATGCCACTCATTCAGGCTCTGTGCTCCTACAGGGCTCCTCCTGTTTATCAAAGTGCCATCTGCACTCAAGACAGAACAACACAATTTTTAAGAGTGGGATAGGATGATGGGAAGATAGAGTCAGTGGCACTTTTTTTTTTTTAAATCTAATACTCCTCTTGTGATAAATTTTTCCAATGCTATTTTGTAAGTTAAAACCATCAGGAACCCGCGTAAACCAAGACTTGTAGTGTTTAGTTTTTGTCCGTGCATGTGTACATAACCCTCGGTTTGCTATTTGTTTTCCCCTCTAAAGAAACAAAGCTAGCCTCTTTCTCCCGCTCGTCTCAGTTTATGTGTGTGTGTTTACAGATGTAGAAACAAATGGGCCCGACCCACATTGATATTGTTGAGGGGTGACATTATCTTTTAGCAGAGCACTTATCTAATCTGGCTGCTGTGGGAAGCTGGAGGAAGTGGCTATGGGACAGGGGCTGGGGATGCTGCATCTTTAATTACCATTGATATCGCAATAGAGAAGAGAGGGTTAGAGGAGCATAGCCGGAGGGGGGGTGGGAGGGAAGGGGGAGGTGGGGGAGGTGGGGGGGGGGGAGGGGGTTGAGAGAGGGAGAAGACCCGTGTTCACTTTTTAATTAAGGCTCCGTAGTGTAACTCGTCAATGTACATTATTGGAAGAATGAACGTCAATGCCATTGCTTTTTCTCCCCCTCCTTTATCTCTGTCAATGATTCAAAGACATGATTTATGGTTCGTCTCCGTCTTTCAGGATCATCCATCAAGCGCCGGCTCTGCCGCAGCGCCACCCGTTGTAAATCATTCTGAAAGCCTGTCACTCATTTCCATTAACCGTTCCTCTGTCGCTCTGGTCTCCGCCTCCCTCAACCTCCCTTTTTCTCTCCCCCCCCCCCCCCCCCCCCCCCCCCCGCACCTCACTCCTTTCCACCCTCCTTCCCTCCCCCTCGGTGCACAACCTACAGCCACGCAGGGTATCAGTTCCGTTCCGCTGCTTCGTCCGCCTACCTTCTTTTCAATAAATTAACCACTTTCTCCCATGCAATGAATAAAAAGGCTCTGCACTCGTCTTGCAGTCGGCACCTACTCCTCCTCCATTACAGCCGAACACCTTAGAAATGTCATGCCGCTGACTCGTAGGCTAAATGAGGATATAGCACAGAGAAAATATTTTTGTTGCATTGACTTTTCCAGTGGAAATATTTGAACAGCTTTGATATGTTTGCAGTGTGGCATTAATGAACATATATCCCACACATACAGGGCACCACATCTGCTTTTGTTTCTTTTATTGTAGGTGATTTGAGAATAATTTTCCAAAAAAATGAACACACAACAAAGGAAATGTGCCTAGATTAGACTATTATTTCTTTTATGTGTTCATTCTGAAAAGTATTCAACTTTAACAGTTAAAGGAGCAGTGTGTAAGATTTAGTGGCATCTAGCAGAACAGACTGGAGAAAAAATAGAATATAATATTCATAAGTATGTATTAATTAGTGAATAATCACCTGAAAATAAGAACTGTTGTGTTTTCGTTACCTTAGAATGAGCCCTTTATATCTACATAAGGAGCGGGTCCCCTTCCGCGGAGGCCGCCATATTGCACCACCATGTTTCTACAGTAGCCCGAACAGACAAACCAAACACTGGCTCTAGAGAGGGCCTTTCACGTTTTTCATGAGTTTTGCAGCTGCTGTAGGTTCTCCTACATGTTTGGAGGGGGAGAGGAGGTGTATTCAGTTGGTTGTAATCTGCAGTCTCACCACTAGATGCCACTAAATCCTACACACTGGTCCTTTAAAGGTAGATATAGTCATTCTAGAGGAAGATTGTTGATACTTGAACTAAACACCCAAACAAACACACCCCTCCCTTCGTGCTACTTCAGAAGCTCCACCCCCCCCCCAAATTCATGGATGCACATTGCCAAGGCAACAACCGAAAGAGAAGTATGGCGGAGTTCAGAGCGATGTGCCAGCTGTAGAGTCACTTCTGTTCCTCTCACACTTTATCACGAGCAGAAAAAAATTAATCTCATGTGAGCACAACAGTCCATCCACATCCTCCGCCTTCAAACTGCCTTCACCAGGCTGACTGACCACAGAAATTTACTGTGCCAACCATAAACCAAAATAGTTTGCATGTCGACTCCACAGGAAGAAATCGACAGTGTTTGTATTTATTGATTCATTGATACAGTTAATAAGTTCAGAACACATATACAGTGGGATATTTGTGTGATTTAAACAGCTGCCTGCTCAGATTACACTCACTAAATGCAATAGGAATATATGTGGAACACAAAAGAACGCGGGGGGTCTCCGTGAGACTGTCTCAGATTCAGTGTGGATTGAAACATTTAATAAAATGGAAGCGTATCTGCTCCGTGAGAAAACACTTTCTATGTGAATTGGCCACGGCCTCTCTGTCTCCAGTTGGCCAACCTCCCCCCCACCATTCAACGGGTGCGGGAGACGGGAGACTGTCATGTCCTCACACAGACAGCTGCTCTGATGACTTCTGTGGAAGTTTTTATTGGACTTTAATAGTTGTAACCCACAGAAGACAAACCACAAATGTCTGACTATCTACAAACATGTATTTTTTTTATTTGTGTTGTGAAAAGTCACAAAAATACAGAATAATTTACAAATATGCATAACTTACTCTGTAAACACATATTTTAATTTCACATAAAAATGATATAGATTTTACAAATGTGAATAGTTTCACCACAAAAATACATTTAAAGTTATATTTACACATTTGTGGATCACTTCCTGTCAGTTTGTGAGCGACGTGACATCGATTTGTTTGTGGATTTTTGTCCAATTTGTACCACAGCTGATCTGTCGAAACAATCCACAAATGTGAGGCGCAGTTACTAGCCTCTAGAGTCTACCTAGCATCCGCATCCGTACAACAGGAAACAACAAACAATAAAAAAGTTGTGTTTGTGTTCGTATCGTGCACACACCCACCCGCCTGCTGCTTCGACCAGAGTTGACTCGTCCTCAACTTTTCCTTAATAAAAATAAAATACATATTAAGTGTACTTAATATGTAAAAGAACAGCAATAAGTTCATTTAAAGCACATTATTACTTTTTGTATTACATTTAAATATAAAAAAGTGTATTTACTTTGTGTTTTAAAGTCTTTAAGTGTACTTTAATCAAGTTGTATTTAAATACTCTTATAATGAGTAAACAGACTGCACTTATATAGCGCTTTTCTAGTCTCTAATACATGCCAGCATTCACCCATTCACATACACTGATGGCAGAGGCTGCTGTGCAGGGTGCCAACCTGCTCATCAGGAGCGATATCCAAAGCGCCCCACAATGTTTTTGTCATAAATTGACAGGAAATGATCCACAAATGTGCAAAACCCGTTTCAAATGCACAAATGGATCCACAAATGTGTTTACAGAGTAAGTTATGCGTATTTGCATATTGCTCTGTATTTTTGTGGATATGACTTTACACAACACAAAAAAAAATTCGTGGGTTACAACTATTAAATCCAATAAAAGCTTCCATAGACTTCCCTCTATCCTGTTCACGAGCATGAGCGCCCCCTGCTGATTGGCTGGAATAGCCACTTTGTTTGTTTTCCATTGACAGATCCACGGCTGTGTATGAACACCACCATTTTTTTTTAGCGCACACACGAAACAAACAGCTAACAGACAATAGGGAGATATTTGCTGATTTTGACAAAAAAATGTATTGAACAATCTTTCTCCAGAATCACTGACTCTACCTTTTAATAGAAACAGTGTTATGTCTGTAATTATTCCACGTAGTAAAAGTAACACAAAGTGACTCCCATTAAATGCTGTTGGTTTTCTGTAAATTCTACCAGTAGTTTAGTTCAGACTTTCTAACAATGACTGTAGTCTTTAACCAGTTTTTATAGAAACAGGTCTTATGAAGAGAAATAATTGGCTCAATGGAGTGACTGTCAATCTCTTACAATGGTTGATGTGCCTGCTCCGCGGAGCCCAATTCACTGGCTCCTTTTTTCATTCTAATCAACATCTAGATATCAACACAGCAGAATACCCACAAACAGCAGAAAGCCTGTTTTGAGGGGAAACTTTCAACTATTGGGTGCCAACACATTTCACTATTTGGGCAGCCATTGTTCTCAGAATGGGCTGTCAAAGTGACAGTGCGCACCAGGCAAATCCAGAAGTTTGCACTTTTCAGAAAACAGCGGGCCCTAATCATTTTGTGGGGGACACTTGACAACAAATTTGCCATTAAAATGAATCTGAATAGGAGGGAGCGGGCTGTTTTGAAGCATTTCTGCCTCTCTTACTGTTGCTCATCTTGTCCCACAGAGCTCCAGGTTTGGCGGGCTTGCTTCACTCCCTTTATGCTTGCCATGAAGCAGCCTTTGGTCCCACTAGAAACTGACAGTACCACGCTTCAGCTGCAAATTCACTCTGTAGCCTCATTGTATTTAATGAAGGGAAAAAGTGGCAATCTACTATTAATGAACTTGGAATGTAAAAAAATGCCTCCCTTTGCTGAAAACTGCATAAAACTGCTTGTACAAGGAAAGCTTTGGCTGGAGCCCATCCAGAATCTAATGAAAGATCCATACAGGGACAGAGCGGGCGGGAAGAGTTAGTGAAATGCAGATTGTTTTAATAGAATACACATAGTCTCTTCCAGCTGCACTATCAGATTCATCAAGGCCTGACCTTGATGGAGGGCTGTTGTTGTTTGGGAGGGCCGGCGTTTAGGGTTCATGCAAAGTTTATGATGCAGGGACTGTATGTACTGTGTATATATGTCTTCTGATCTCAGGGGAGGACTAAATGGAGCACAGTCCCATGAAGCAAAAAGAGTGAAAGAGGCTCCCAACTGGCTTTATACTTTTATATCATGGAATAATACAAGGAAATAAAAGATCGATTTGATATTGAAAACAATTAAATCCTGGATATTGCCCCATAGATGCAAAATAAAACGGAATCATATGATGAAACAACAAAACCTCAGACGATCAGCGAATGAATTTGGAATTGAAAAGCTCTTTATTTAGTCGGGCTAGTGGGCATGAAAAACAAACAGCACGTCAGGCGAGTGTAGACCATCATACCTTTCACTCAGTATCTCATAAAACTAGAACAAAGGCCTTATGTGTGCAAGGCAGTCGTCCTTTAAACGATGGCCCACTTTCCTCCCCGCTGCCACGCAAACATTCCTGACTGACATTCAATCAGGGAAATTTGAACCGAAGCAAGATGGTCTTTTATTAGTACCGCCCTGTTTGCTCGACTGGTCAGCTCCATTATGCGAAGCAGTTTGAGTGGCGTACTGTAAGATGATGGGTTCACTCTCTGATAAGGGTGAATGAGGGGTAAACTGCTATTCTGCAGAAAGGAACCATCAGACCTCATCATGTCGCTCCTGGAGAGCCGTGTCACGGGCTCTTCAGAAACCAAGTGACAGAGCGGCGCGAGGCTGCTCCCATCCTGCCAGTGGAAAAAACAGTGGCACTGAAGCCGCCCTGCTTCTGCTCCACCAACTGGAACTTTGTATCAGTCAGGGCAGAAAAGATCATCTATAATCTGACAAATATACACTGAGGCTTTTAAGCCTCTTCAGTTGCAATGTTATCCTGCAAGCAAGCTCGCCATATTGTTTATATTTACCTTTGCTTGTTAGCAGGAGAGAATGAACAGGGGACTGTTGCACTGTGTGCAGTATATTTTAACTACTTATACAAAACAGTGCATTGCAACGTGTTGAGTGTCCAATAACTTTAATGGGTCGGTTCATCGAAATAGTAAAAAAAGATATTCTCTCACTAGATATCTGCCTGTTTTGTTTGTGGAGGAAGTATTCAGATAGTTTACTTGAGTAAAAGTAGCAATGCTACACCATAAAAACTCTCCATAACAAGTAAAAGTCAAAGATCAAAAGTAAAAGTATAATAATGCATCATATTTTATAAACTGATCATATGTTTTAAATGTAAAATCTTAATTTTAAATGTAACTTGTAACAACAACTGTCAAATAAATGTAGTAAAAAGTACAATATTTCCATCTGTATTATGGTGGAGTTGTAAAGTAGCATAAACTGGAGCTTCTCATGTAAAACACCTCAAAATCGTATTTTATTACAGTACTTTGAAATCTAGAAAATATTGTAATTTGGGTGAACCAAACCTTTAAAAGTCTCTGTTTCTATCCATATGTATTATCAGGGCTGCAAAAATGATTATTTTTATTATCGATTAATCTGAAAAATATTTTCTTGATTAATTGTTTTGTCTATAAAATGTCAGAAAATAGTGAAAAATACCCATTATTATTTTTCTTAGAGCCCAAGATAATGTCTTCAAATTATCACAAGCCAGAAATATTTCAGCATTTTCTCTTAAAAAATGACCGAATTATCAAAATAGTTGCAGATTAATTTGTTTCATCTCTAGCATAAATACATCTAATATCCACCTTACTCACAATATCAGCTTTGAATAGCTTGTTTGGTAGATGTGTAGAGGACAGGATGGGAATGTTGTGTGTATAATTGTCTCTGCTGGTGCTGATAAGGGACCCTTTGGTGAGATGCAACACCAGGCAACTGCATGTGATGCGGCGGCTGTGGCATGTTCAAAGTGATGACTTAGGTGCTGGAGTGCAGATTGCAATGCTCTCCAACCGCTCACTTCCAATTAGGCAGTGGGCCGACTGATGCGTCTTGAAGCAGAAGCTTCTCGTAGGCATCAAAAGGAGCAGCGTCGCTCGGTGACATCATTGGAAGGAAGGGGCTCCGGGAGCTAGGCAGGGCAATCTGACGTGGCTCAGTAAATATCATGATTAGCATCCGTACAACATGCAAAGACAGACTTTTTAGAAATTCCCACATTTGTATCATTACATACATAAAAATTCCCCCCCTGTAACTCGAACATAACACGCTCAGAAGGCTGCGGATGCTCAGACTGACTGCCTTTCGGATATTTCTTAGTGTTTATCAGGGGTGATGATCATGCATTCCAAACTTCTCTGTGTTTTTAGTTAACAGAATGTTGGTTGTGAAAACATTTTTGATTAATAGCCATAATTATTGTGATCATTTTTGCCCAAATGAACAGCCAGATGGCAGGATATGGTGTCATATTTGCGATCCTATCATATTAATCTGGCTCTGGGTCCATCTGAGCACATTGTGCCATTTGCTGTGTTCACAATCTGTCCTCAAGTTGTCCGTGTCTTTTTTTTTTTTCTTTCTTTTTTTTTTTTTTTTGAGCTGCAAGTTTTTATTTGATTATATTAGACTATTAAATATTAAAGTTGAGGGTGTATGAAAGCAAGGCATTTATCTGCATGAATAGCTTGTGTTTAGTGAAGTAAGTAATGCGCTTTAAGTAACATCTTCTTCATGTATACAAAAATTAATGAGTGTTTCCGTCTCATGGAGTCAAACCCTCAGAACGCTCCAACAAAACCCCTTTGTGTGTGTGTGGGGGGGGGTTCATGGCTGCTTTTAAACCCGCTTTTTATTATCTAATCTATACATCCTTTTTATTTTTACCGCACCATATGAACCACAATACTGTTAATAACCGATCGATTCTTAATACCTAACATAATGTAGACTCAGCTACTGTGTTGTCACCAGTTTGGGAGTCATTTAACAGAAGTATTGAAATGAAAAAAAAAAACGGGTCAGATGGGAACTAATGACACATTCCTATTGAAAAGCAAGTCAGAAACTATTTTATTCCGTGATATTAATTAACCTCCAGATAAATTTTTGTCAAAGGGAGCAGCCTGTGTGTGTGATTGTTCTCTCTTTATTCTGCAGTGTCCTTGGGCTCGGGGAGACTGTTTCCTGACAGGGAACAATGAAGAGAGAGGTGTTTACAGATCTTTACAGATGGCTCCAGGGCTCAGAATTAGCTCTTCACTATTTCTCATGTGATTCAGTTCAGAATTAACTTTAGATGTGTCATCAAGACTATCATCAGGATGTCTGACAATGTATCTTATTTGATCTTGACACGCAGCGCTCACCGAGTTAGTCAGATATCACTGTCAAATAATAAACCTTGTGGCATGTGTGCCTCATTCTAATGATAGCTCACTGAAGAATATCACATTGTGGTGACTTTTTATAAACACATACCTTGTTTCTAGAATTGCGGGCACAAAAGAGCTTCACAACTTTTGTTTAGAATTATGTTTTGTACAGCAGCTACTTTTTGACTGACGTTTCACACCTATTTATAACCGCAGATGAGCACGGTGACTAAGTGTTTTTAAATCTACAGACGCAATTAAGAGAGTACGTTGCTTATATGTGAGTGTAAACAGAAAGGAGAAAGTGATGATGGTTACTGAGACAGCCTGGAGATTGCTCAGTGATCCTGACCTGCGTTGTTAACGTGTGCTCTGCCTATCCAGAAGGCCTCCCTTTTTTTTTTTTTTTTCCTTCTTCTTCTTTTTTTTTTTTTTTTCTTTACATGGCATAAATCCGGGAGATGAAAATGTCATGGAGCAGGTTCATTTTGCAAAGAGGTTTTGATTGCCATGCGCGTGTAATTGATTGTTCCAAGGACAGGGGGAAATCTAGAAATGTCATAACAGTCCTGCTTAGGTTGGTCCCACCGCTAGGCAATCAATGAGAAGTAAAAAGAGATATTGATTTGCGAGCAGCAAAAACTGTAGCTTGAGACAACCAGAGAGCGCTGGGGAAAGTGGCACAGACGTGCAGACCTGTCACTGGCACCTATGAATTACCCAATCTTCTCTGAAGATAGTGTTACCTCGGATACTCACAAAGTCCTGCGCTGGGTATTGCAGCTGTCCATTAGCTAAGCTCCTCAGGCTGCTAACTCTCTGTGGCTTGTCAGATTAATGAAGGAAATGTTGACCTTCCAAGGGATAAATGTTGATGTTCTCACCATTACAAAAGTTTCTACTGGCATGTTAATATTGGAAACAGAATGCCGTTTTACAGCTGGCACACACATTTCTGAAATGATTGACACGTCTTGAATAGACACACTTACACGGGGGGAGATAGGATTGTGCTCTATGAAGATACAAATGCTTAAAGTGGAGTTCTAAATATATTGTCATGTAAGCTTTCAGGACAAATCCAGCTGGACACCGTCCTGCTGTGGATGTAGCAGTAAATGTAATCTACTATTGCCTATGCAGTTAGCTCGTTTCTTTAGATGTAAGGGGGGAAAAAAGCCCTTTGGCTGAGAAACAGGCTGCTGCTTCTGTAAATCCAGGCCTTGCTATGCCAAGAGTCTGCTCTAACGGATAAAGGTTATAAACACTTCAGCTGCCTGATTTATGATGGACACCTCAGGTTTTTTGACCTTTGCATATCTCTGTCTGAAGATATAAATTTGTAGTGACACAGATTGGAGGCTTTACAGCAGTTTATGACATGCTAAATCTCAGGCAAGGCATGCCAGCCTCTTGTTTTGTAAGGCTAGTTAGCTGGGAGTTGCATTGCTTGGACTCTAACACAACATTTTCAAAGCAGGCATTTCCTATTTTTTTCAAAGTTGCCAAAAAAAAAAAAAAAAGGGCCTGAGAGCACTTCACTTCACTTTTGGTTCCACTATGACGCACAAGTTCTAACTCTTTCAACAACGCTGTTTAATGAAGCATATCAGCAGCTTTTTCTGTATTTCTTGACAAACTTATTTGTCATAATATAACAATCTTCTCTGGGTGTTGTCTGTTTTTTTTTTTTTTTTTTTTTTTAATGTGGAGTTGTCCTTGAATCTGATCTTGCATTAAAGAGTAATGCAGCCTGGCATGGACACATTGCTGTGGCAGGGCAGGAGCTGGCAAAGCACAGTTACAAATGGAGTGAGAAGCAGAGTTAGACATGCGGGTATCTCGGAGTGATCCCTGCCAGAAGGTTAATTGGTGCCTCTGGATGTCTGCTACTTAGGGCATCTGATAGAAAGGCATAGAACAGCAGGAAGGGCAGCTGTTAATCTCTGTCAATTCCATCCTCAAATACCAAGATACAACACAAACACACATTAAAATA
Organism: Thunnus albacares; assembly: GCF_914725855.1. Classification (NCBI taxonomy): domain Eukaryota; kingdom Metazoa; phylum Chordata; class Actinopteri; order Scombriformes; family Scombridae; genus Thunnus; species Thunnus albacares. The sequence goes on along the minus strand of NC_058110.1, from coordinate 29,143,700 downwards.
CAATTAAACTACATGTAAGTGGTTATTTTCAGGAAAAAACTGTCCTGAGTCTGCTTCTTAGTGGAATTATTGTACTAATAGGGTAGGTGGAACTGAATCGTGTGTATTGGTGAGTTTTAAGTTGCATAAAATATGCAGGAAATAGCCTTTCCACTGGACTGGAAAAATGCTCATCTCCCCACTTTAGTGTTCATTCTTACCAGTCTTTCAGTTCTAGTGGCAACTTTGAAGAGAGAGGACATCAACTGGGAGCTTGTCATAGCCATTGGTGTTCTCCTTCACTGTGAATACTATATATAAGACTATAAATAAAACATACCTCTGTGCTCTTGACAACTCTCTCCCTTAGCATCAAGGGTGTTTTGGAGGCCATCACTGATCTCGGTTGGCCAATCAAAACATCCCTCTCGCGGTGGATCAAGGTCACAGCACATTGGGGATCTAGGGTGTGTGTGTGTGTGTGTATCTGTGTGTGTGTGTGTGTGTGTGTGTGCACACAGCCTCTTGTTCACCAGGCCCCATTCTCTATGTTTGTTTTGAAAGTCCGAATCCCATCTCCATCTTCATCCATTAGCTGGCAAGCAATTCACCTCCAGGGTTTCTCTAGAGGCACTTGTGAAATATTGATAAAAAAAAAAAAAAAAAAGTCGTATTTTCAGAAGGCAAAGAAGGAAGCTGTTCTATGGGGCCGCCCAGTGTGGGACTCCTGAGTGCTCGGCTTCAGCCATCCCCTCATGGAGTGCCCTCTATTCAGAAAAGAAATATTAACCACATGAAATGCATAAGTGCCTGGACAGGGCTGTTATGTCCTATTCATATTTAACTCAGAGCACATCTGCCACGTCTCTCTCTCTCCCAAAATGCACATTTTTTCCTACATGACTATGAGGCGGAAAATATCTCAGATATGTGACAACACCGACAAAACTGCGTGTATCGCTGGGTGTCTTCAAAAGATATGCAAACATTGGTTGTGAAATTGTTGACGTGGGTTGCCGGGTGGTTAGATTTAAAATAATCTGAAATACTTATTGTCAGATGGGACGTTTTCATTCTTCTGTAGCCGTGTTCATATTATGTCGAGCAGACCCTGCAGCCACATGAAAAGCCCTCGATGCTGAGTCAGAGTTTCCACTAATTGGATGATGGGAAATGTGTCAATTAGAAATACTGTTGTTTAATTATCTGTTAATTGAAGCAATAATGTTTGTGCTCTTTGAGTTGGGAGAATGAACAGGTGAATAATGAAAGAAGTAATTGCTGTTTATGAGACTGTCAGGGAAAATATAATGACATGACAGATTGCCAGTAATCTTTTGAAATTTTGTATAATTGTCTAGTTTTAGCACTGATAATTGAATCAGCTTTTCCACCAGCATGATCAACATCTTCATCAGCATTCACATTTGCAACATATTTTTATTTTGCTGTTGACAAAAACCAGCTCCCTGATGTAGAATTTGCCATATTGAGACCTTGTGATGCAGGCTAATGTCTGCTGAAGTAATGTTTTCTCATCTTTTCCAGTCAAGCCTTTTAATTTATTGATAGAGCAATGCGGTACAATAGAATATCTGAGTTTGTGTTCAGCCATTGCTCACATTTGGCTTCAGGGAAATAGAGATGTTATCCACAACAGAAGGCTTACATTTTCATTGCAGTTTTGAGGCATCCATAATCGCTATGGAATAGGTCATTTGCAATAACACTTAACAGGCCCCAGAAGAATCAATTTCCTTTTGTCACTCAGTGGCCAATGATTGTTGTAAACATCTCAACTTGAGGCCAGAAAAACCTTGGACACAGCACTAAGTCAATGGCCTGTCGTGAATCACATGGTGCTGTTACACCGGCAGCAGTCTGTTAGTAAAGACATTATGTCCAGTTATACTCTCAAACCTCCCGAGCAGCCACCATTATGTTGTCTTAAAGGGCTTCTTTGATGACAAATGTGTGTTGTATAAATATTGCACTTAAGAGATGTAATTATACATTGATTAAACTACATGTTTTAATGACATTAATTTCCATATCTCTTCCTTTTTCTAGTGTACATGCCTGATGAAGACGCTCCTCTTCATGACCCTATCGCCGAGGAAGACGGCGAGAACGACACTCAAACCGAAGAAGAAAGCTCGGAGAAGACCAGCCCTAAAGTGTCCGACGACAGAGAGTTAGACAACAAGAGCACTAACAGTTATAGCAACCAGAATTCTCCCATTAGTGTCCTTTCCAATCAAGAGGCAGAGTTGGAGTCACGCCTTAGCGACAGCAGTGACAGACTCTCAGACTTCAAAACCTCCTCGCCACCTGAGAGCCAGAGGGATGAGGAAAGTCGTAGCTCCAAACATAAAGAGGAGACGGGAAGCAGCTTGGAGAAAATGAGGGCAGCCTATGCAAACTTCCTCTCTGATTCCTACTGGACGGGGATAGGAATGGACTTGAAAATAGGCAAAAACACCAGCAAAGCCAACTGTGACAGCACCAACGGAAGTACCAAGAGTGAATTTGACTGGCACCAGGATGCCCTCTCTAAGACCTTGCAGCAAACACTCTCCCCAAAGCCTGCATCCAAACCCAACCTCTTCAGCTCTGTGCACCTGTACAGGCAAAGCACCAAACCCTGTGGCTCAGTGTTCACGGGAGCCAGCCGATTTCGCTGTAAGGATTGTAGTGCTGCTTATGACACTCTGGTGGAGCTGACAGTCCACATGAACAAGAGTGGACACTACCAGGACAACAACCACAGCAAACAGAGTAATTCTTCTGCCTCATCCTCTAAATCTAGGAAACGAAATTTGCAAGATATGGAAGGGAAAGAGGATGCGCAGAAAGTTTTGAAGTGCATGTTCTGTGGCCATTCTTTTGACTCACTCCAGGATTTGAGCGTCCATATGATTAAAACTAAGCATTACCAAAAAGTGCCTTTAAAAGAGCCAATCCCAGTAATCACACCCAAATTATTGCCACCAGCAAAGAAACGGGCCTTTGAAACAGCAAGACCTTGCTCCCCTGACTCTACGACTGGTGTATCCGGTTACACTGAGGCACAACGGGCTGCGACCATTTCAAATGCTAACAATAATCGCTACGGCTATCAGAACGGAGCGAGTTACACGTGGCAATTTGAGACATGCAAGTCTCAGATTCTTAAATGCATGGAGTGCGGAAGCTCCCATGACACCCTTCAGCAACTCACCACACATATGATGGTCACTGGACACTTCATCAAAGTCACAAACTCAGCTTCTAAGAAGGGTAAACAATTAGCGCTTGACCCTCTGGCCATAGAAAAGATGCAGGGTTTAGCTGAGCCCGCTGCAGGTGAGACTGAGGGAGAAAAGGTGTCTCCCAAAAATTCTCCCCCTGGGAGCAGTGAGAAGGATAGCCAGGGGGAAGGTACATCAGACAAAGTGGAAGAAACCGAAGCTAAAGATGACAAGCTAGAGAGCGAGGATCAAAAGGCAGGCAATGGGGCTTTTAAGTACCCTTATCTCCGTGAGGAGGATCTCGAACAGGACTCAGGTGGAGGAGGGGACATTCTTAAATCTTTAGCCAACACAGTGGCCTCTGCCATCAATAAAGCTCAAACAGGGACACCAAGCTGGAGTGCCTACCCGAGCATTCATGCTGCCTATCAGCTCTCTGGGATCATCAAAAGCACCCCTCTCTCTGCATCTCCCCCTGCTCAGCTAAAGCAAACATTTAACCACAAGCTGAGACCGATTGCCCCAAAGGGGAAGTTTTACCACGGTGCTGTGGGAGTCGAGGCTCCCCAGGGACAGCATCAAAATGTGGACATCAAAAAAGAAAAGGCTGGCATTAGCGATGGTAAAGAAAGTCAGAATATTAAGTTTGATCTGGTGGAGAATGATGACAGCGATTGTCAGGATGATTCCTCTTCCTCTTCAAAGCTTGATGCAGACTGTGTGAATGAAGGGAGTGAAGCGATCAAAGGGAAGTTGAGCCCAGATTTCTCTGACAGAGGCAAGACACCGAGCCCCTCTGCCAGCAATGGACGCAGCACTACTTCAGAGTCTCTCAGTGACACTCCGGATATACTTGGCATAAACCCTCTTAGTGCACTGCAGTCAGTTCTGAACAATCATCTGGGCAAAGCAAATAAGCCCAATAACTCGAGAGTAGATAAACTATCTTCTCACACCAAGTCCATATTTGCTGACATTAACCGTGGCGGCGAGAAACCAGCTTTAATGCTCAGAGATCCTGTAAGAAATAGGCCTAAAAACACCTTTCTCTATGTCACTGATGACCAACCAATAGACCTGACGAAATCTAAACACAGCAAGCCGAGTTCCTCGCTACTACAGCCCTCCACCCCGATGCCGCAGAAATATGCTCTGTCCGACATCGCCGATATGGTTAAAGTTCTTCCAAAAGCCACCACGCCAAAACCCTCCATCCCATCAAGGATCCCAACGATGAAACTGGAATCAGATGTCAGGCGGTTTGAGGACGTGTCTGCCGAGGTGTACTCTGTCCACAAGCGTAAAGGTAGACAGTCAAACTGGAATCCTCGCCATCTTCTCATCTTGCAAGCTCAGTTTGCGTCCAGCCTCTTCCTGACCTCTGAGGGAAAATACTTACTCTCAGACCTCGGCCCTCAGGAGCGGATGCACATCTCCAAGTTCACTGGATTGTCCATGACCACCATAAGCCACTGGTTAGCAAATGTAAAATACCAACTGCGGAAAACTGGAGGGACCAAATTTCTCAAGAACATGGACACGGGCCACCCGGTCTTCTACTGCAATGACTGCGCTTCCCAGTTTAGGTCACCGACCACATTCATTTCCCATCTGGAATCCCATCTCGGGTTCCAAATCAAAGACATGTGCAAAATGCCGATAGAGCACCAGACGAAGGTAGAGGAGCCAGAACTGTCGAAGGCTCTCAATGTCAGAGCCACAGAGGCTCTGGTCACAGAGGAGGACATTGACTCAAAGTTCAAATGTAAGCTCTGCTGTCGGACATTTGCCAGTAATCACGCAGTCAAACTCCATTTGAGTAAAACTCACAGCAAATCCCCCGACAACCATTCACAATATGTGGAAATGGACAGGGAGTAGTTTTTCATATTATTGTCACATTTTTTTTTCCTTTTCTTCCTTTTTTTTTTTTATTTTAATACACGGGTCCGATATTTCAACCATTTTTCAAATTAGCGTTGTGTAGTGTGCATCATTATGACATCTAAAACATTTCATGGAGTACAGCAAAGACACACTGGTTAGAAATTGTATAAGGAAAACACTAAGAGATACGTTTGCACCCTGCTCAAATGCATCACCAGTAATGAAATGTATTACTGCTTGAAGAAACATAATTGCTGATGTTTGCATGCAATAGCCCTGGCTATGACTACTATTTATTTGTATGATATGTCAAGTTTCAATTGTATTTCAAAGACAAAATAATGAACTAATTGTACTTTACAACTTCTGTGATACAGTACACTTGCATAAATGTGCAGCTGTTAAAAACAGGTAGCCCGACACATGATAACACACATGCAGAACTGTACAGTGTATTGCTATGTAAAGATGTTTTGTGTTGCAATGATAGAAGAGAAAAAAAAAAAGCACTTTAATAAATGTTTAATCACCAGTTTAGACTCGGATTCTGTACATGACTCAAAAATAATTAGAATTTGGAAACAAGGATATTTCACATGTAAATATATTTTAGAAGAAAAAAAGAAAAAACAGTGTGTTTCATGCAACAAGGATAACAGCAAGACAGAGGATACCTGTGATACCTGCACCTTTTTTTACTTATTCAAATAAAGAGTTAACATTTGATAACAGCTTGTATTCCTTTTTTTTTTATTATTATCAAGCCGTCTGTTTAATTGTTTAGTTTTGACGTTAGCAGCTTGAATATGTTTCCAAAATTATTATACCAACAATTTATACTCAATATCAAATTTTTCATTTTCAAATGTCATACAATCATCAGTAATGCTTTATTAAATTATTAGCTAATTTCCTTATTATTTCCTAGAAAGTTTACCAGAAAGAGCTTGGCAATGCGGTACTAATTATAGAGAAAATAGAGACTGTTTAATTGTTATGCATCCAATTAAAAATATTACAATTAATCTCAAGTGAAACCTAAATAGTCATTTAGTCAGTGCACAGCAGTTAAGCTGAACATGCAAAAATGTTAAATTTGTCTACAGGCAAGCATAAAATTCGACATGTGGAGAATAAAGTTACCAACAATGAATCGATATTCATTTGGGTTTAAATGGAGCCCTTCTTTCAAGAAAATTCATATTTTCCTTTTACTTAGCACCACATTACATTGTTCTTTTCAGGAAACTTATGAGGAAATTATCAGGAAATTGTGGACCCATAAAATAAAGCATTATCCAAGTATCTCATATTCAAATTCAGGATATCATTCTCATCTATTACAAGTTTTTAAATCCATGGAGAACCTGTGTGAGATAAAAGACAACATCCTCATACAGTACAATACGCTGCATTCTGTTTCTTACCTAATGACTTTTAGATACACCTCAAAGATAGATCTTTTTGTCAGACTTTATTGCTTTCCTGTGAATGCCGCTGCTGTTGCTGCAAGATGGTATCATAACAATTAAACATATTTCCTCCAGCTCTATTATTTCAAGGCTATTAAAAATAATTGCCTTCTAAATTCATAAACATTTTATGCAATTCATCTCTTTTCAAGCAATCAAGTCCTCAATTACCTCCACCCATCAAATCTCTATTTTATAACGGGCAACTGACATTTGATGGTAAATGGGAAAAAGCACACGGGCACTGCGGTGATTTGAATGCTGTGACACCAACTTGCCCCCTATTGTTGGAAATGAGCAGGCAATCACGTTGTTCATCAGATGACTCCTAATGCAGTTAAAGTATTCAGCTATAATTTCTCCTTGCATTTATAATTACTGTCAAAGACCACACACCTCAGTGAGCAGATTAAAGCTATAAATTATTTAGTGCCTTTCTTCACCGATGGATCTCTGATTTGTCTGTAGGGCCATTATGTTTTAAAGGAGCAACTTATTCCAAACTGAAGCAAGCATTGTTCTTAAGATGCAGCAGAATACTGTGCAGGGAAAGAAACAAGAATATTATTGGTTGTTTGTGTTTATTAATAGAATTTTAGAGGGGCTCTTTGCTTTTTACTAACAAAAGGAGAAATAATGCAACACGAAATGTATCCATTTTTATTGGAAATTCATTTCCACAGCAATTCCCTTTATGTAGACACCAATCATTATTCAGAGCATACATAGCAGTAGTAGGCTACAAGTACATTTTGAGGATTCAGCACAACCTAGTAGATATTCACCCAAGGCTAACCAAAGAAAAATGCAATCATCAGTGCAATCACACAAGGAAATTAGTTGTCTCTGACCATAATTTGCTCTAATAAGTCAAAGTCTCTTCAGGATTTATTGTTAGTACACAAAAAATGCGATATAATCTAAATTTAAAGCAAACTTTCTTGTAGGTTAATATGATTCTTATCATGTAATCACCAATCATTCAAAAGGTGCATTAACTGTAGTGAGCTGAAATCAAAATACTGTACAGTAAATATCAGCTAATCCTGTTTTTCAAATAAATCTAATGCTCTGTAATAGGAATACATGAGTTATTAAATACTGATATACTTCAGGTAACACATTGCAGGTAATTAACTGAAATAAACCCATAATTCTTTTGATGCTTTATATTAATTCATTTTAGATGTTTGCATATTAACACAGTTAATCGCACCGTATATCTAACATGTCATGGCTAATTACAGAACACAGCCAGCTTTCTGCAATTATACACACACATACACACACATGCACAGATGCTTGTGTTTTAAACTGATTGAGTATGATGGATATTATACACAGTGACATGGACACACACAGTTTATATGAAAAAAAGTAAACTTTTCTTTTTTTTTCTCTCAGTACACTACGTTAGCCAGAGCATTAGGCAGATCACACAGTGATAAAGCTGTATACATTCATGGTTCTTCTCAACGTAAAAAATACAAATGATAAGAAAAAATGTGGTTTAAAATGGATGTTGTCAATTTATCTCTTCGAGGAATCACTTTACATGTAGTAAATCAAATTAAAGTCAACAGCTCAAACAATTCTTTTATTATCCTTACAATTAGTATCATTGATTTACCGAAGTTTAGCTGTGAAATTGTTTTGAAATACTGTAAACCTTCTGACTCAAAACATCAGAAGTGCTCCTATTTTTCACAGCTTGGAGTTACTTTCTGAAACAGTTCTAATAGCTTAGTTGAAAAATCAAATTATGCACATAAGTACACTTGCATTGCAGACGCAGTGAAACCCGACCTTAGCAAAATTGATGCCAGCTCGCATTTGCAAATCCTTTGTCAATCTGTCATTAAACATGCTATCAAATAATGATAAGTGTACGCTCCTTGCTCGCACTAGCGTGCGTCTCCCTGATGCTGATGTGCTGTAATAGGGCAAATGTGCAGCAGAATTTGCCTGCTTGGATACACACAAAACATTTACACTGTGCCTGACTTTGCTTCGCCCTGTGCTAGACAAGCATGGATTCTCTGCATCATCTGGCCTGTAAACCAGAGGAGGGTGGGGGGGGGGGGGGGTTCAAAATGTTCATCACACAGCAGCAGGGTAATGACTGGCTCATGTGTTTAATGAAGGGCTTTAGAACTTATAGCTATAATGACCCACATCCTAACTCCCCTTTCTCCCATTTATTCTCCCCAAAGTCCTCAGGTTATTATGTCCTTCGGAGAAATCTCCCAGAAAGAGCATTACACCCCTCTATTCCTGTCTTCACAGACATATCAGAACATTTCATTGTCCTTTTACCTGCATTGTACTATTGCAGAGACAGTGACATGATATTATTTCCAAAGGTAGCAGAGCAAATACTTGGTTTGCAAAATGTGATGAACCTAAACACTGTGCTTTTTTTGGTAAATAATAACCTCTAAAATCTGCTTTTCTTTCACCTCGTTATAATGAATTCTATCTCCTGAGAATGAGAGCTCTACAAGACAAAGAGGAATGCATGTATGTCTGCTCTCATACATACATCATATCTCCCAAATAGCCCATAGTCCTTCCACTGTTAATGGTGTTGCTTCAAATATGCTAATTAAGCAAAAATAAGTGATGAATGGAATACATTTGATCAATCAAGTAGGCCTAAGCCCCTGGTGCTGCATATTCATTGTACATCATGAATATGAAACCAAAGTCATTTATCAAATATCAGTTGCACATTTGTATCTTATTAATCATACATGCTGAAACTTCTGTCTTGTCAAAAAAGCTGAAGGTTGATGAAGCACTTGCAAAAAGGATTAAACTCAGAGAACTCAGGGTAGTGCTTTATAATGCATGAGGTATTTTCAAACTTCCAGAATCTCAAACAGTCAGTCGATCCCGACTCCTGATAGCCCAGCTCAGATGTTCCTAACCCTTTGCACGTTTTTTCTTGTTAATTATTTCTCCCCCCTCCTTTTTTTCTTTCAGATATTCACTTGTAATGATTGCCTAATACTGTATTTACAGATATTCGCTACTTTCTTGCTTTGGGTTAGTGATTAAATTTATAACTTTTTAAGGTTTTACCAGTTTTGAGGGCTATATTTCAAAGTAGTATCCAAAATTATTTTATTTTTATTTACTTTTTATGAAAATATCTATTTAAAATGTCGAATTTTTAAAGTTAAATTGCAAGTAGAAAACACTAAAAAAAACACTTAAGGTGACCACTGTAAACCAAAACATCTATATATTTTAAATGTATTTTTAATCAGAATGACCCATCATATATTTTCAGTTGTAGAGGAAACCTTTAAATAACTGACCAAACAAGTGGACAAAAGATGAATAAATAAATCACATTTCCTTCTTTTTTTTAAGCTGATACATGATCTTATATAAAAGCTGATACCATTAGATGTTGCCGAACCTCTGTGTAAAAATATGTGGAGGTTTTCATCGCCATCATATAGTGGATGAGAGAACTAACACTTGATTGCCAGCAGTTCCTCAGTGCATCCTTCATATATGTCACCCAGCCTGCCTCAAGGCAGCGTGCTAGCTCAAATTGAAGCTGACATCTCCCAAATATGAAAGCAACAAATCACACATTTTTATTGGGCTTAATCTCCAGCCTAGCCCCTTGCAGACGTCAGCACAATCATGGACGCTGCTCTAATTCTTGCCGACTGGCTGCTTGTGCCTCTCAAGCATCTCTGGACTCACAGAGCAAACGCAAATGGCCAGACACCAGAGACAGGGGTGACACCTATGCTTATAAGGAGGCTTTAATGTGGTGGTAAGAGCATGTGCGACTCATGTAACAAGATTGTGCGTTGAGTAATCCGTGGATGTAAATAGAGATTATATCTGGAAACATGTTTGATCATATTGGATCTTGGGGGGGGGAAGCGGATGTCCAAATTTGACTCATTGGATTATTCAGTTGTGACTTGTACATTCACATTTGATTTTTTAAAAAATATTTTCCATCTGAACTTTAACAGGGAGTTGTGTTGGAGTAAGTAGAAAAATATTCAGGATAGAACTGAAGAAAGACTGAAAGTAAACCCATGTTAATTTAAAATAAATTTAAATGAAATTAATCTTAACACAACAAAACAACAAGTTTCCTATTTTCTGTTTCAAAGTAAAGGTCCAACTAAAAGTTGTTGTTTTTTTGTTTTTTTTTTAAAGGATCAATATGTAAGATTTAATGGATCCCCTTCCCCATCCAAGCATGTAGGAGAACCTATGGTGGCCGCGAAATTCGCAAAAAAAAAAACCACAAAAGGCCCTCTCTAGAGCCAGTGTTTGGTTTGTCCATTCTGGACTACTGTAGAGACATGGTGGTGCAACATGGTAGGCTCCATGGAAGAGGACCGTATACACTATTAAAAACATACTTATGAATATTTTATTCCATTTCTGCCAATATTTCTGCCAATAGATCCCCATAAATCTTTCACACTGATCCTTTAAGTCAAATCTTTGGGTCTAAAACCTAATTTCTTCTTTCCTCTTCAGTCTGAAAACAACAAGTCCTCCAAATTAAACAACCACATAGGTCATTTGTACATGCACTCCAGAACGACCCATTGAAGCGTAATATGTTGCTTTCCAGAACCGTAACAAATCACTGTTAAAAAATAAGGATGTTTTATGGTGTGACAACGTTGTGGTTGAGGTCTGGTTAGGTTTAGGCACAAAAACCACTTGGTTAGGGTTACGGAAAGTTTTGGTTAAAATAATCGCTTGAAATGTGGTTAAACGTGGCAAACGTCGTCATCATGGCAACAGTAAACAATATATTATGGTTTTGAAAAAATGTTCCAACTCGCAAATTAAAACATGACACTTGTGGTTGGAAACAGGAAGCAAACAGTGGTCTCCTGCAGGTTTTGCCACTTTTGCCATCTAACTAACTATCTATCCATCTACCCAACCCGCCTCCTCCTTATAAGGAAGTCGCTTTACATCAACGTCATCTGAACTACGTCACTTCCCCGGGTCATGATTACTACGGCCATTAGATGGCGTGTGTCACTCAAACGTAGCTATGGGTCATTTTTGGCGACTGATTTATGACCTATAGTGTCGATTTTCTTGGGAGGACGGGCTCTCTGAAAACCAGATCAGTCATGTTAGGCAAAATGGTCTAGTAACTACAGTTTAGCATGAATGTTAATTCTTTCATTCACTCCAGTGTAAACAGACGACAACATTACAGTAATAATTTACACTATGACAACAAGAATTTGAATGCAGCTGTCAGGATTATCAAATCACAGCAGGAAGTAATCACAGAGATAAGTCTGGAAACTATACTTCAGTAAAGATGTGCATTAGGTGGTCCAGACCATCATTTTGTTAAAAAAAAAATGTTTCTGAGCTTCTCAGATACTTCCTGTGCTGTAAGACATGCTGACAACAGAGACACACAGCTCTCAAGAACAAATAACATCTTAGCAGGAACCGTAAAGACTTACTGCTGGGAGCACACAGAAACCCAGTCACTTTTTGTCAGATTCTAGCCAACAGAAACCCATTTTCCATGAGGCTCTGATACCAGACTGCCAGTGTGTGACAAGGGGACTTCAAATGTTCTTCAAAGATAAACTGAACTTAACAGCCGGTGCCAACAGGAGCAAGATAGCAATTGACTACAGCTTTCTGTAGGACCAGGCACCCGCTAGATGTATTGCTGGTGTCATTTGCAGCTTGACATTGGCCACAGTGAAGGTTCGACTCGTTTGACCACTCACACTAGAAGACTGTTATCAAGATTGGAACATCCCAGATGAGGTCAGAAGCTTTAGTATAGCTGCTGACAAGAGTAGCGATTGTTGTTGTGTTGGTACATTAGTCAGGAAGCACAAATCCTTGTTCCAAAACCAATGTAAGCATGCTAAAATGTTAGCTAGGGTTGTTATGCTAACTAGGGATATGTTGTTTGCATTGTGTAAGCTCAGGACACGTAGTGACTCCTGTATATGATTGAAAAACTGTAAGCAAAAAATGTAGCTTTGCCTCAGCCAGTATAACTTTTTTCTTCTTTAAACCTGCGTTGATTTTATTGATTTATTTTTTTTTGGCCACTTGGGGGCAGCACAACAAACACAACATTTACATATAACCTTAAAAGGTTATTATGGCGTCTTAGCAAATTGTTACCTATTTACACATCCAGCAGACACAGAGCGACATTACCATTTGTTTTGGAGTTTTGTTTACAACAACAATAATGATAATAATAATAATAATAATAACTTTATTTATACAGCTCTTTGTGTAGCACAAAATGTTTTACATGCTTAAAACTTCTAAGTACTACAATTACACAGTAAATCAGACAAATAAAATTAAATAAATAAATAAAATGAAAAAACTGTACACCTGACAAATATTAGTCCAATATGAACTCTCCATTTAACTTTATTTTTACAAGCATCCGGCTCTAAATGCTCTACTGTGGTCACCAGATACTCGCTAACTCTGTCTGTCTGGCTTCTTGTTGTTGGAAAGGACTTTGAGAGGGAACCAAAACATTAAAATTGTGGGCTGTAAAATCGAAACAATGAGCTAAAAGATGCTGAAATGCTTCACAGAGCTGAGGGGAACTGCAGAGTATAATTCTCTGTGAGTCTGTCACTATGAGTCACCTCTGTAACATTATACATCGTAATTTGATTTACTGTTAATATAAAAATATTGATCATAGCAGCTTTAATAAATACAGCTCAAGATTCCAAAACAGTCATAAAAGAGCAGTTGCAGCAAATGGTGCATTCTGGCCTTTTTAAGATTAAAGTGATAAATATAGGAGCACCACAGTATTTACTTACTTGTTGGACTCGGCTGAAACTCACTGCTGAATTACACAGATGAGCCTAAGGAGGGGCTGTGCAACATCTGTTTGCTCATTTATGTGTCAAACACAAAACATCCGACATGACTGATCTCACTTTGACAAAACTTGGAAAATGATGCATCTCACCACAGCTTTCTGGCGTTCAAAATTACACTGATTGGTCCAAGGGGAAATTACATTTCAAAATATAGTGACACATTTGTTGCTGATTGGCCCAGATGGGGATATTTTGGGGGGGAAACATGATTACTATTACTTTGTTTTAACAATATGAATTTTTAGAGGGCAGTTTTTTTTTTCATACACATTATAGAATATTGAAGTTTTGAATCATTTTGTTAATGGAAATTCAGCTGCAAACATTGTTAAACCTTTTTTAACATCATAACACTGTGAGGTATAACGATTATAAAACTCAAGGAAACAGCCTGGAAAGAATTTGACTGTCAGCACTGTGCAAGGTCGTCCTTGCTGTAAACTAACAACCAGAATTGGATGGGATTGGATTTGGACCCCACAGATACTGTCAGGAGAATTCAGGGTTTGTTGGCTCGGTTGCAGCCAGCAGTCAACCAGGGCACATGAATGGTTTCTTTTTGCAACTATAAATTTGTAGGCTAGCTGAAGCATTTTCCTTCCCTCTCTTTTTTTTTTTTGTCCACTTTTTCATGAGGAGCATATTGTTCACACCTTGCTATTATTAGATCACTTCCTGACTTGCAGCCTTGTTGGCCCTAAAGCCAGAAACACTTATTCCTCACTTGTATTGGGCTAGAATTTAATCACCGCTGCTACCAACATGTAGAAACAATGACCTTTTTGACTGACAAGCAATTTTACAATCTGCTGCTTTGAACATAACAATATAACTTGACCTAATTTAACCCTATATATAGTTACACTGTATTCAAATAGTAAAACATTGAATCTGTAACACGTGACCGGAAAACCTGACGTAGCGGTATTATTACAGCTGAATGTTCTCATTTTCTCTTGTCTATCAGTCAGCCTGAGTGGATAGTGGCCAGGAGGGGGGATGGGTTGATGGATGGATGGAAGGATGGAGGGGGGTTGAGTACAGAGCTCTCCACCTCTTGCCCTCCTCTCCTGTCATCTGTTGCCCCACAGCAGGCCAGAAGTTGTTGGCGTTTTGCTCACTTGTAATCCGTCTCACTGTCTGGCTGCCGGCTCTCGGGTCACCTGTCACTCATTTTGACATGAATCAGCATTGACGCCAGCAGATTTAAGCTATTTCTCTCAGTCTGTAAACAGAGCCTGGGTCCATGGGCCTCTAGCAAAATAAAAGTAAATAAAATTAAACCCACCTCTCACCGCTCACCCAAAACTACTAAATGTTGTGACCCATGAGAGCTTGAATATGGTTAGACATGTTCTTTTTTTTGTGATATAACTTCAATTAAATGTGAAATGACAATCAGGTTGTGTTAATGTGACATGACATGCTGCTGCAACTCACTTTTCCAGCCCCAGATGAGGACACACTTTCAGACAGAAAAATTGCAGAGTTCTGATGGTGAATCTCTCATCAATCTGACATACAATGTTTTGATGATATGACATAGATTTATCATGAGGTCCGTGTGCTATCAGAAGGTGAAATTGTCGTTTCTGAGTCCCTTTTGAAGTGTACACGGCCCTCCAGATACAGTGAGTTCCCACCAGCCTGAAAGGTCGCTTGTTATACCTTTTTCTCCACCTTTCTGTGGATATTATGAACATGAAATTAAAGCAAGACTATGTAACTTTTGCTAAGGAGCAGCAACAGTGGCCTCTGCTGCCACACGTGGTAATTACAGGACGCTGGTGCAGTTAATTCTGTTGATAACAAGGTGACCAAAAATCTGTCAACTAAACATTTTCATTGGTCGTACCTGTGTGCCTGAAAATTTTCTCCTGTGTTCCTGTTTGTATTTTCAGATATCAGCCATATTTAACCATTTCCTGATCGCTTTCAGCCGTATCAGAGCCATGTTAAGCTACTGCTGATAAAAACATTTCTGCTGCTGTTTCATATCAAAAGTTTTCCACTGACAAACTAATGGAAGGCTGAGTTAGCGCAGTTTTGTTAATGGAGCTTTGTTAGCAACGCTATTCTTCAATAAAAACAAGTTGACACAACAAGATTTGAAGATATTTGGAGCACTTTGTTCAGCGGATCAGTTATAAATACTCTGGAGAGGAACAATACAAGTAGAAACAGCCACAGTGAGATGTTGGATGAAGAGCTGTAGATGACCAGCACATCTCCAACAGGTAGCCTAAACAACTTATTTTACCTTGCAGTGAGGGTACGGCACTATTGTAACGTGAAGGAACACTATTTGAAAGGGAACAGACTTCAACACTTACTGTTGTGACATCCCTCGCTGTGCTTCTAGCTGATCTTATTTCCATGATCGTCAACATCTGAACCCATAGCAGCTATGTGCTAAAATGTAGTTGCTAACAGCTAGTGTTATAGTGACTGACTTATGTTACGATCCACATCATCTTCTCACACCACAGAAAATACAGTCCGGTGGCTGCTTAGTACTGTTGGTAACGATATACTTATATACTGTCTAGATAACAAGTGATTGTAATTCACTGAAAGGCTCATCAGGCAAACCAGCTGTTGCTTATTAGCTGAAGACCCGTCCACATATACTCATACAACTAGAGTTAAATCCAGGTAACTACTGTTTCTCACGGGTGATCGTACCCACCAAGCCCAAGTAACATAGTGCAAGAACAGGGTTGGAGTGGGGATGAAAGAGGCACCATTCTCCTTGTTACAAGTGAATGTGCCATTACAATGATTTTGAAGCTGTAGTTGCATAATGTTGCTTTAAAGATGCCTTGAGGAGTTTTTTTCTTTTGTAAACAAATAAAAGCTAGGTTTACTTTCTATGTTTCTCACAAGAATGCATTGAAGCTTTACAAACATGTTGAGTGCATTTCCCCACTCAAAAAACATTTGCAAAACAGATTTTTTACATCCATGTTTGCTTGATAGCCATCCCTCTTCTTCACTGCCTTTACTGGCGCATTGCTAAGGTGGTTGTCACATTACTGCCACCGACTGTCAAGCAGAGGAACAAAGTGAAATCAGCGTCAGTCAGAGAGTGAATCATGCCGCTTGTGCACTTGTATGTGCATCCTTGTGCGTGATACATACACATAGGGGAAGCATTTGTAAAAAATGTGGCTCCATAGTACTACTAGTGGTCAAAACATATGCACGGTACGTTTAACCTTTAGAACTTGTACAACCACAAAAGCGGTTGACTTGATTACAGCCTGCAAATTACAGCGTAAATATTTTGTACATATGATGTATAAATGACACTCTTACTTGGAACCTAAGGGGATTAAGGGGTTATTTTTTCATTTAGGAGGGATTCAGGAATAAATTACTTTAAATTACATGGTAAATATTAATAATTACCGGGTAGAGACAGAGGACCAACAGGATGTGTGAGAAAGAGAGTGACAATGCTGATACTCTGAGGAACGTAGATTTACCCAGAAAAACAGTTACACAGGTACAACTGGGTAAAAACTATGAAAGACTTTAGAAATATTATACTGTAAGAAGTATATAAACACAAACAAACATAATGATATGTGGGGAATAAAATGAGAAATATGAAGAAAGCATATTTTAAATAACATGAACGAAAAATTGCTGTAATTTGTGTTTTTGAAATACACAGAATTGCTAGTTAAAGTTCAGGGGAGTTTATTTAACGGTTTTTGAGACGTGTTGATTCAATTTTATTGTCATGTTGAAGGCTGTAGTTTGTGATACTGTTGTATTGTGTTCCGTTATAGAGGAAGTTTGTAAGTGTTTCAGATATTAATCTACCCTCATTGATATAAATGAGGTTCCGGTCTTGTTACCCAGTAACAATATCATCATACCCTGTAATTATTGAATAGATGCTCTGTAATTTAAAAAATACTTACAGTGTAATTTATTTTTAAGTCTCTCTTAAACACAAAGTTGTTACCTAACCTCTTGTCTTCTTCCCTTGTGTTGCACTACATATTTGCATAAGTGGTTCCCCAGATAAGCAAAATAATTGCACTGTAAAGCATTACCTTTGTGTTTTCTGTGGCAATTTGATATTACACAGGCATTCAGTGAAAACATTTCTCAGAATAAAGACTGTCTTGCATGTCCCTATTAACAGTTTGCCGATCGTATTCACATTCATGCGTTTTAATTAATTCTTTTGATTAATTTAAATTGTATGTAGCTGTTAATGACCAAATAATTTAATGTGTCCAAAATGTCAAATAAATGTTAAGCTGTGACTTCACTGTATATTTGTGCAAGGAAAACTGTGAATGGACCTTACTCTTTTTATATCAAGTAAACCATATAAATTAATGACCCTTGTAAGTCTTACTTCATCTCTTAAGTTTTCTAAAACAAATTGCCCATTTTGAGAATATCCTCAATCCTCTGCGTATTTGAAATATCCCTCCTGTCCAGCCTCATGTGTGAACAAATTCATAATAGTTTATGAATTCATGAAAAAGCTACCTCTCCAAGCGTGAATAGCAGCTCCATGATCAGAGGAAAACAAAATTACACTGGTGAAAGTATATGTACGTCTTGCACACTGAGCATGCTATAACATATAGAAAACACTGCAGCTGTCTGCGACTAAAGATTTCAGTAAAACAGTAATATTTCACTGGAAGACATCAGACATCTTATAGAACACTGAGGTATTTTTTTTTTTAAATTTCATTTTTATTCAGAACATGCATTGAATATCCAAGAAGCTAAATTGATCTAATGATGCAAATGTAAGCAACAGTGAGAGTATGAGCTGCAGAGACAGTTGTCACTGTGGTCAAGATTCAGACATGGACATGTACAGTCTTAAAAACCCAGCCACTGTGCAGACAGGGAAATCAATACTGCATTTTGTTATCTATATCTATCTTACAACTTAAAAGAGAAGGATTATATGTCATAGAGTGAGCCCAGGCAGACTTAAGCGTAGATCTATCATTGTAGAGAGTCACAGGCCTTTTCCTGTGTAAATCATGTGTCACATGGGCAGCAAGTTCATTCTCCGGCCATGGAATACATTTAGGCCTTGGACACGGACTTCCATTTTTCACTTTTGATTGAGTGCTTCCCTGCAGTGCTGGACCTGTAAGTAGATTATTTTCTAACATGAAGCTTTCATTGCTCGTTTTGTTACTTGCTGTCCACATCACATCAAACATGGGGGGAGAAAAAGCGGCATGTGCTAAAACAAGTGATTGATACATTTTAATTACTCCACTTCTCTTAGGAGTGCAATTGTCAGAGCTGCTGAGGTTTTAATGTGACAAACACTTGACAGCGAGACAAAAGAGGCAAATGACACACCTGTGGCAAAGTTTTGAAGGTACTGAATTTCTCCCACCTGAGCAGTCAGTCCTGCACATGTCAGAGAGGCTTCAGTGCAACCGCAGCATCCTCATAAACTAAAAAGCTCAAACGGAGCCCAGACAGTGAATGATCCAACTCCATCGTTTGCAGGACCCTCATCCTTGTGGATGTTCCTGAACCATCTCTCATGTGGGACGTAATGCTGACCGCGCAAGGCGGATAAAGTGAAAAGTAGCCACAGAAAATATGAACCGTCATGAAATGTAATACATCCTTTCAGGCAAAGATAAAGAGTTCTGCAGACGATGCTGTATGTGTTAAAGTCATATCCTTCATAAAAGAGAGGAAATCTTGTTATTAAAATATAATATCCAAGCAGTGATTGATTTTACATGAATGACCGTTATACAGCAAACCATAAAGACATAAAGAAATTGATCCCCAGCTCCAGTCTCACCTCCTTAACCCTCTTGTGGTTGGCATAAGAAAGCAATCTTGTGGTGTAGCTACTGGAGGTAGGAGTCCTATTCTACAGGTACTGTATATTCTCCTTCTCAGTTATGGGTACAAAGACAGACCAGCAGGTAGTCACTCATTCAAGACATCTATATTACATCTGTGAGATGGGGTCTTCCAGAGACAATCATTCCTACGATTCACTTTCAGCACACAAGAATCATCTTATGTCATGAAAGTATGTGAGCGCTGAAATTGTCAGACACCTCCCACCTCTGGCTTTCATCATCTCATCCCAAAGCATTTCGATTTAATTTAAGTGTGCCGCGAAGTGCCTTCATTTTGTTTTAATGAAGTTTTAAAAGTTAGCTGATCTGTAATGTAAGCTGCCACTGCAGTCCAACTTTCACTTACCTATCATTTGTTTTCTGTGTGATTGCCACAGAATACAATATGATGACCTGTCAAGCATTACACTGTGTGTGGGATATTCCCGAGTTCACTCAGAAGTTAATCACTGGTACAGAGAGTCTGGCCTGCAGTCTATCTATCTATCCATCTATCCATCTATCTATCTATCTATCTATCTATCTATCTATCTATCTATCTATCCTGGTGTTTCAGAACTAAAACAGGAAATTACCACAATCCACAGTTACTGTCAACACAAAGGCCTCCCTGAATATCTTGGATATGACTGTACAGTGAGGGAATTTGGCTCTTCAAGTCTCACACTGCTGAAAGTGACCCAAGATTATGTGAAACAAAGACGCTGTAAATGCCGTCATCTACACAAAGACAATGAGATGTTACGTCCGATGTCACGGCATTATGTTGGAGAATTTAAACAAAGAATTAAACCATAGACAATATCTGCTTGGAAATGGAGATGGGTCTTTGCTGCCACATCAAAATGGAGAAAAAAGGCATAGCATTTGAAAGCCTAAAGGCTTAAACTAATACAAAAAGTCTAATCAGACTAGCAATCCCTGATGTTAATGAAGGTGTCACACATTGCACAAAGAAAGTTGTGCCTGGCAATCTTCCATTTTTCGGCTGCCTACACCAGTGACATTTCATCTCACATTCAAAGAGCGCTGAGGCCCCTTAATGAAATGCATAATTAACATATTCTAATTGTGCTGAGCACAGTGATGGTTTTGACAGAGCTCACTTTCCATGTCTAATTCAATGCTAATTTAATCTGTTCTTTTCCCGCCGACATGACCTTTCTTGATTGAGTTTCACCGCAAAGAATTTTTTGATGGATTGATTTATCAACCTCTTGGAATGCAACAAAAGTGCCAGTTTTAGACAGACGAGAGAGGAGAAAATGACGAAGGCGATGGCAGACAAAATCAGGTGACTGTGGAGAAAAACAATTTGATATTTTAAAATTAAATGAAGCCAAGCGAGTTATATAGAATTATGTCCGATGATACATTGTGATATAAAAACACTCTCGTACAAAGCATTGCATTTTTTGAATCCTGCAGGTCTAATGGCATCATTTCTCAGTCACTAGCAGAACATTGCTTAAGCCATTCGGCTGGCGTACCTTTAACACGGGGATTAAGAGGAATCTAAAGGCGTCTTTATGACAGAGAGAGCAAAAAGATACCAGCACTATTCATGGATCTTCTTAATCTGAGTATTTACCAAAGGTTGATGCTGAGTAGGCAGCTAAGAGTATCTCAGCCCACTCAGCTGTTGAAATTCCCATTCTTTTATAATGGGGAAGAGAGAATCTCATTCAACAGAGGAAAAGACACTGACATAGCCCGTAGGTGACTTTGTTTAGCTTTGAGCTCTTGGTCACAAATTTTGGTTTGTGTAGGGAATTTGTTTGATTTACTTTCTGAATACACATACCCTTCCTTTATAGTCCTTCAGATGTCAGATAATGCTCCCCCACCCCCCTTTTTTTTTTTTTTTGCACTATTCTAAATGGAAATAGAAATGACAGAAATTCCCTCCAATGTCTGATTCCATGTCCCAGTATGAGGCAAAACCTAGGTAGTGAAATTAGGGGAGAAAGCTGGGGATGAGGAGGAATGTGGAGCTGTCAGTCAGTCAGTCAGTGGGAAGGGGGATTATGCAGAGCTCAGAGCGGTAATTGAACACCGTCGGGCCCGCCCTCATTTACATCTCTCCCTTCTGCTGGCTTTGATTGGCAGCTGTACATGAAATGCCACATCAGTTGAAAGTATGTTGTGAGCTGGCACTAACAATCCTGTGGCTCCGGGGAGACCTGCCATATTGTAATTTGGTTATCAGGCATGAAGGAAATAATTCTAAGTGCCAGGAAATGTGAGGCAGAATAAATGCTTCATTGCTGCAAGTTGCCCAGGGTGACAGTTCTTATTTAATGTACAAGAGCGTCCCGTTGCCTGTAGATTTGGGGAGCCGAAAAGGGGAAGGGGGATGTAAACTAGGAGGTGGAGGATTTTCACAAAGAAGATGGGTAAATAGAAACCTGCAGAAAAAGAAAGAAATACAAACAATCAATTAAAAAATCATTATGTATAATTTTGGAGTCAAGTGAAAAAAAAGTGACAACGAATGCATGATAGTAATACTTATATTCAAACCTTATTTTTAGGCTCATACATGGGATCTCCAAACAAAGGCATGAGCACAGAAGTAATGCAGATTTGTGCGTGCCGTTGCATCATTTGCTTGACATGTAGTGAAAATGGGTCCTTCTCTTAAGTGGCTCCGGCCTTATTTGTTTTGATGCACTGTTTTTGCATGGGGGAGTCTTTTCTCTTGAGATGGAGCTGTCACATTGTAAAAAAAGAAGCCCCCGATGCTGGCAGCAGCCCCCGGGCAAAATGAAAACAAGTAAGTGGCATAGATAAATCATGCCAGCCAACGTCTTGTTGATGAATCAGATAAGACCAGAGCATCTCAGGAACACTGGGCTTAATGGAGGTCCCAGTGGCAGCTGTGGGTGGGTTTATAATGACTGTAGAGTGTTTCTTTTGTTTACTTGAAATTATAACACAGATCCAGGTTTAGATAGATAGATAGATAGATAGATAGATAGATAGATAGATAGATAGATAGATAGATAGATAGATAGATAGATAGATAGATAGATAGATAGATTTGTGTTTTTATTTCTTATTATTTGTGTTTGCTTTTTCCTTAATTGACACAATCTACCACAAGTCAGTCCTCACTCAGTCAAATGGAAATAAGCTGCTAATAAAAATCACTCTTAATGACTTCAGATCTTGTCTCATACTCATCAAATTCAGACTTTTTCTTCAGTATCAAAATAATCCAGGTGATTGTTGTCTATTCAGAGCGAAAAAGAACTACTAGCAGCTAAAGCAGCATGACTTTCCATTATGAAGAACTGCCAAAATGTAAAAAAAGCCATAGGCTAAAAACACACAGGTATATAGACATTTAGCGAGGCAGATCTTTAGTAACTTCTCACCTGTCTTCACCAGTGCAGGATAAAGCTTGACTGATGTTGCACAGCTGTTATTTTTACCTCATGATCCCATATTGAAGCCTGGCACTTTGGTGACTGACAGTAGACAGAAAAAATGACAAGCTGAAGTTAGGGACCGTCTTAAAAGTGTTTTCAAAATGGATCCAAGAATGCTTCACATATTTGTTCGTAGACAGTTCTCAGCGCCTTCTCCCAGAATAAACACAATATGTAACTGTTATTTGTATTACAAAAATACAAAAAACACCATTACATTGCTTTTATTTAGACTCAGTTTAGACTTATTTGATTTATCTATCTTTTATCTAAAAGATAGATAAATACAAATCATGTTTTATTATTTGCTTAATACATTATCTATCATGTTATTCTGTAAATTTTGTGAGCAGCTAAATGTACACAAATACATATGAGGGTTAGTAGAAAACATCTGAACTAAGGAAATAAAGCAGTATGAACGACTTCTTACAACTTACGGTATAAATCAAAATACAGATAGATAGATAGATAGATAGATAGATAGATAGATAGATAGATAGATAGATAGATAGATAGATAGATAGATAGATAGATAGATAGATAGATAGATAGAGTAATTATTCATAAACTAATAATAATATAATAATAATATAATTAATAATTTTACTTATATAGCCCTTAAAATACAGTTACAAAGTGCTTTACATATAGGATAAATCACACACATACAAATACAAGAACATATACATACATACATACATACATACATACATACATCATTTACTTTTATTTAACCAGGAAAAGTCTCATTGAGATTAAAAATCTCTTTTATGATAACGTTCTGGACAAGACAGGCAGCAAGCACAATTAACAGGGTTGCAGACATAAAAAAACATATAACAATTTACAATGAAAATAAAGAATAAATTACAGAATCATAAAATATTAAGAATATTCATCAGTATTCATTGCAAGTCATCAACATCAGGGATCAAACAGGAGCAGTATGAGTCAGTCAAAACATCTACAGCCAGATGTGCCTGCCTCCAAGTCATTTGGAATTACTTTAAATGCATCCAGTGAGACCAGCTCCTGAAGATTCAGGTAATTTTGCAACTGATTCCAAGTAAAGGGAGCACCATACTGAAACACCCTTTTTCCCAGTTCAGTACAGGCTTTAGGGACAGATAGTAGGAATGCGTCCTGTGAGCTTAGACAATAACTTCACATACTTTTCTGAAGGATGCAGATCTGTAGGTAAGATTCAAGTAGACCAAGAATGGCCTTATGAATAAGAATATGCCAATTATTAAGTCTATGGGTGGACAAGGCAGACCGTCCAACCTGAGCATCCGAGCATACAAAGAGAAATGGTGAGTAAGGGCTTTAAGATTTGTAATAAACCTCAGTGCGGCGCATGTAGGCATTGCAAAGATGCATGCATGTATATAACATCGCCATAGTCCAGCACAGACATAAAGGCGGCAGCAACAAGTCTTCTTTTGGCCTCAAAGGAAAAACAAGATTTCTCTCTAAAATAAAAACCCAATTTCAACTTCAGTTTTTTCACCAATTGCTGAATGTGAGGCTTAAAAGAAAGAGAATCATCTATTACTATTCCTAGATATTTGTATTGAGATACAGACTCAATCTCAGAGCTCTGAAAAGTTGTGATAGATGGAAGGTTCAGTGGCTTTCATTTTGCATTTGCATCTTAAAACAAGTTTTAAATCACATAAGGTATGTTGTACAGTATTAAAAGCAAGTTGTAGCTGACAAAGAGCCTGGGATGGTGTAGACACAGAGCAGTATATCACAGTATCATTGGCATAAAAGTGGAAATTTGCGTTGGAAACACTTTGATTGAGACTGTATATAATGAATAGTAGTGGTGCCAGGACCGATCCCTGGGGCACACCCTTGGATACACTAAAGGAGCTAGAAGTGATACCTTCTGCCTGCATGCACTGGGATCTGCCTGATAGATAATTTTCAACCTAACAGACAGTTTGTTCTGACAGTCCAATGCTTTTGCTCCAATATTGCATGATCCACAGAGTCAAAATAGGAAGATAAGTCGATGAAAAGGGCTGCACAGTGATGCTTGTTGTCTAAGGATTCAATAAAGTCATTAACTACTTTTTTTTTTCCTAAAACCTGATTGAAAATCAGATAGGATACTGTTAGAAGATAAGAAGTCTTTCAGTTGTTCACTCACAAGAGATTCACAAACCTTAGCCAGGACAGACAATTTGGAGATGGGCCTATAATTGTAGGGTACATACATGCATACATACACATATACATACATGCGTGCATACATACATACATATACATATGCCTGATACATAAACAAGAATTAAACACATGACCAACATAATCAAAACTAAAGGTAAACAGAGAGTATTTATAAAAAAGGCTAACCTATAGAAATTAGTTTTCAGCAGCCGCTTAAAACAAACCACAGATTCAGCAGATCTGATGGAATAGGGAAAGCTGTTCCAAAGTTTAGGTGCAAAAATTGCTAAAGCACGGTCACCTCTGGATTTAAAATAGGAAAAGGGGAAACAAAAAGTAAACTAATAGGGTTAAGAGAATGTGGCCTCTGCCATCATCTGTCATGTGAACAGACTGAGTGAGGGACGTGATGGCTGACATTCCCTGGCAGAGTGTGGATCATTTGTCCATAGGAACAGGGGCCGCTCAGTTCCAAATGCCATGGTGTGGGTGCCCAGACAATGGGCTCAATGCTGGGCTATTATCCCCTATGTCAGCAGGGATTGGCCTCCCATTTGAAGAGGTCCATTCGTCTGCTTCCATGCCACTTTGAGGAGCATCATTAGGTGGGCCTGTCAATTTCTAACCAAGTGTTATCTGGATACTATAAATACTGTGCATCATTCCTCCTTATATTTGCCTTCATATCATCCATCCATCCAGCTGCCTGCTGTCCTGAGTAGATGGTTTGCAAAGTGACAAACAATCTTTGCAGTCCTCCGCCTGTTGTTTTTAATCAAAGTGGACAAAATAGTTGAGTCCAAAGCCTAATGACAGCACATTAAATCACGTTTACATCTTTTATTGAAGTGTCAGTTTTGGAAAATTCAGTATGTTTCTCATCAGCTTGTATCTTTGTTTGGAGACATATTTATCACTCTCTGACCTGCTCTCACTCCAGCATAAATAGAGTGACAGGTGACAGGTACAGTATAGTAAAGCTGATCTGCATCGGTTTGAATAACACTTATATTGATCATCTGCCAAACACACGACAGAATTCAAACAGGTAAATACTGCTGAATGTTTAGTCAACCTCACGTCACAGTGGATTTCTACTGTAGCTGATCAAACGGACCTGTGAAGGGCCAAGACAGGCTTAGACCATCATTAGTCCATAGTGAGGTTGCAGACTACCAGTAGCTATCTCAGCTCATGGCCAAATTGGCTGGATGTCAGTCTGCCTGTGTCTTGTGAGGTGTTAAGAAGCCTAATGATGTCTGGTCTTGGCTGCTCCATTGTTTGGATGTTGATCTTCCTCTGTAGGTATAAGGTAGGCGGCTGAATGTTACTGGACTATAATCTAACACAAGGTGAATATCAGTGAGGTTTTTTTTTTTTGTTATTCATGTTATATGACATGCCAGTACGACGTATGGATGTGCCTCAGTGGATAAACATTAATGTAAGAAGAAATCAAAGCAATGGATTTAAAGCAAAACCTTTAAAATTCCCCATTAGTGTTTAAATGAGCAATTTTGCAATTGAGAGAGTCGAGCCAGAGAAGGAGCAAGAAGGTGGAAAAGGATTTGATTTTGTAATGTTTTGTTTGCAGAGATTTATATATGGTGCTGTTTTCTGACACATCTCTTACTCACGCTTTTGGCTTGTCTTTAAACCTCCCTTTGGCATTGCCAGACTAAGTTATGTGGATTGCCTGTGAAGATGTGATATCTTGGAAGCACTCAGACTGCCCCCAGAGAATTGGCCTGTAAACCATCATTAGCGAGCGGAGAAGTGTAAGTCTTTAAAATGTTAGATCCAGCTGACGTGCCATATAAACCCTTTTATTCCCAGTAACAAACCAAACCATCTAAAATCATGTATAATTATAGCGAGGCAAATCCAATTTACCCTTTCTGAATATAAGGTTTTCTAAATAAATGAATTATAGATTCAAAAACATAAAGCAACTGCACTATTTCACAAGGAATATCTCTGGATTTTTTTGTCTGGATTCCCGTTTCCACTTCTGTCATGCAAATAAAAGATTAAATTAGTGATCACTTGATTTGGTTGGATGCTTTTAGAATAGATTTATGGCAAACTAGTGGGATTTCTGCAATGTTTCTGATCTTATGGACTTTTTTAAAAAAAAAAAAATGCCCTGACTTTTGATGCAGTCATGGCAAGACAGAATTTCATATTTAGCTTTGACATCTTTGACAACTGGGAGGAGAGGCAACCTTCACAACTTTCAAGCGCACATAAAACTTAGATCAGTTGTATTTTTAAAGGTGCAAAGGGAAGTCACCATACTCAAACCGAATCAACATTTCAAAGTCTTGGAGCCCTTGACTTTTGTGGCAGATCACAGAGAAGTGGATTGGCAAGGCTCATTTACATTGTTCAGAAATCTGCGGCTGGTCTAGCTTGAAAAGAAAGATACCCTTTACAAGGCTTTAATATAACCTTTTGTCTCCTACTCCACGGAGGCAGGAGTTAAAAAAATAAATAGCCAGGAGCATAAAAAAGCAATGATAGCTGAAATGTTACACGTGTTAAATGCATGCAACTGAAAAACAAGACAGATGGAGCTGATTTAAGGCAAAATTATTGTTGATGTTCTTGATTTTTTTTTATATATTAATGTTACTAAGAAATGTGTGAGGGCTTAAAATAATAATAATAAAAAAAAAGAAAATAAGTTTGAGTGACTCCTTGAGCGAGCCAGATCTGTGGACCTGTCAGTTGATTAGTCCTCTTGATTACCATTTATAAGAGGCCCCAGCGCTCTATTATTTGCATTCCTATTTAGCCATGATTTTGCAGAGGGCACACCGTGATTAAACTTGTCAAGAGGCCTGATTGACAGGGTCAAATCTTCACATTCCATTCTGCTGAAATGAGGAAAAAAAAAAAAAAAAGAAAGTAAAATAGACACAGGATGTGTCAGCTTCCTTTTCCTCTCCTTTTCCTCTCCCACCAAGCTCAATCTCAGCAAACCCCCCTCAACACCCCCCCCCCCCCCTCTCTCCCTCCCTCCCTCCCTCCCTTCCTCTCTCTCTCTCTCTCTCTTTCCCTCTTACAATCTCAGTCAGGAATGTTTTAATTTTAGGGATAGATTCTGCCTGTCAAACGAGGCTGGATGGCCTGTAGTTCAGACGATGAGATGTGATGGGTGTAAAACAATAAAAAAAAAAAAAAAAAAAGGGAGTAGGAGATGGGAGAGAACAAAGAGGAAAAGAGCTCACTTTATTGGACAGATTTAATTACACTGAATAGAGATTAAGGCAGGCAATCCACTGAGGTGTGAAATTAACCCTTGATTACTGATGAAGCTCTGAACAGAGGCTGAAAACAACAGTTAAAAAAAGATTGACCACTTGGTATTGTAATTATTTCAGATATCACGTTTTTGTTTTTTTTTTTTAATCTGGATAGGTAATGTTAAGCATACATAAATGAACAAGGATAGGTAACTACATTATTAACCAAGCTGAAAACGCTAACAGAGAAAGACTTGACATGATCTGAAATCTAGCAGCTTGCTTGCATCAGAGATTGCTAACCTTTCTGTTAGACTGGGCTCTTTCCCTGGAGGGAAATGGGGCCATGGAAGAAAAAAAAAAAACAATTAAAAATGCAGAAATGAGTTGATGCAATCTGCTCAGTCTAAATGATGTTGTGGACTAATTCTCATGAAATCTCACTGAACTGTATTTATAAAATGGACAGTTGTGAATTACTGATACCTAAAAGTATTTTACATTTATTGTACGCATGCAGCTTTAAATAAATCAAATTTGCAGTATTCATATTTCCTCCCTCTTTCAGTGCAGTTCACAGAATGAAGCCATTGCATTGAGCACAGTGATGTTTATTCATCTTACCATCGCTACACATCACCAGTCATCCAGGAGGGAAATGGGACATCCGCTATAGTTCAGACCTGATGTTCACAACTCAGAGACAGCCAAATGTACTGCCCCGACAAGGCTAGCTGTTCGTATAATTAGCAGTAATTAATGAACAGAAAGCGAAGACTCGTTTGTATTTTAAATGATCTTAAATGATCCCATTAGCACTTGTCATAGTCCTGTACACTAAACAGCATGAGTTCAATTAGATTTTTGTCATATTAAAGTCATTTCATGATGCCACATTTGAAGTCTTCCAGTTGTGCTTTTTTTTTCAAATTACCTGCAAGATGGCTCCAACCAATCTTTCCTGCATCACACAGCTAGCCTTCTGGCCTGTGCACAGAAATTACAAATGTTTAGGAATATTCATATGTTGTGATTGATTTCTCTAACATACTTTGCACTGTTTCTTATAAGAAAGTGTTGTATTATATTGGGGTAGCTAGACTAAACCACCACTGCCTTCCTCTTATCCCTAACTGTGTGTGCATGACAGCATGCATACAATAAAATATGTACCCTGTCTTGTACATTTCATTCCTGGTGCTGAACGGACAAGGGAGGAGGACAGAGAGGAGAAATAAAGTGCCATAATGAATCTAAAAGGCATAATTCATTCTGATCAAACGCACTCAGGGATGAGTCATGCTCCGGTGAACCCTTCTGACCACTGATGGGTCTACAGCAGAGAAGAGGACGAGGCAGGATTGACGAGCTCACATAAATTCTAATTATTCCCAATGTATGCGATCCTGCAAATGGCCGTCCTCACTGTGGTGGCCGATGACGGTTTTCTCTAACAAACCCGCCGCCCCCCTCTCTCAAAATGTCCCCTCAGACTTTTTATGAAGAGCTCTGGCTGTAAACCTGGGACAGGAGCTATAGAGCAGAAGGAGTGAAAGCGGCAGGTCGTGTAGCTGGTAGAGAAGGGAGAAAAACACACCAGCACAAGCGCGGGTGCAGGGAAAAGAAAGGTACGATGATCAATTAATCCAGGCAGTAATTGGATGAGTGTGTATGTAAAGCGGTAATGCTGTAATGAAAGTCATCCATTGTGCACATTCTCTCCCTGGCCGGTGAACCATCCCCCTCATCATCCTCTGGATCTCAGGTGCTTAGCCATGCAAATCTGTCTGACAGCCCAGTACATCTCTGTCTGCCTAATTGGACAGTATAGAGTTGTTTATGGATATTGCAGACATTTAGGACTCAGTTGGGGGCTGCTCAAAAATCATTAGCAAACGGCCCCTGTTACTGGACTGTCAACTTCACTTCACCGACGTCAAAGCCTTGCGATAAAAAAAATGTTTATCTCTGTCAACAACAGGGAAAGGCTCTTTTTAAATAGAGCAGTATACTTGCTGAACATTCAAACATGTTATGAAATGAGAGTATCTGGATTCTAGCAGCTTGTTATATCACTCCCGCCACTAGTTTTTGATGTGTAAGCGAGGTGGTGTTTTTGTTAATTAGAAAAACACTCCATCTGTAGAATTTGCAGTGGTGGATATTTACACATACCTCAGAAGTAACGTGTCAGAATATTAGACTCTCTTCCTCATATACTGTAGTTTTACTTCCTTGCACTTCCTCATAATCTGTGTTTTGATGGTCTGAGGGCTTAAAACTGCTGTAATCAACATATTTATATTAACAATGGATCAAATATGGATCAAATGACTATGTGAAAGAAGTCGCTTGCAGTAACAAACACACAGATAATTATCACCCTCAGTTTTACGGAGAGTTTCAGTGTCTTTCAGCTCATTGTTTTGGTTTTCTGGCCCACAACTTTACTGTTTTGGTTCACTCTCACCGCTCTCATCAGCATCGTATCCAGACGTGGCAGACAGCTGTTTCAGAGAGAAAGCTTTAAAAACCCACTGTACTCTATACCCAACACCAAACAAGCTGACAGACACAGTTAGTTACTAGCTGAAGAACATAGTGGAGCATTTAGCAGCTAAAGAGGCAGATATTTCCCTCAGGAGTCGGTGCAGACAAAAACAAAGCTCAAATGAGAGTGAATATTGGACTTAAATTCATCTGGTGGACACAAACAAGACCCCAATAAATGCTAATGTTGCTCCGTAACTGAAGGATGTATAAACAGGCAGCTCTTTGCTAACAAGTTCAACATATCAACTTGAAGGACGAGTGTGTAGGATTTAGTGGCATCTAGTGGTGAGGTTGCAGATTGCAACCAACTGAGTACACCTCCCCTCCCCCTCACCTTCTAAGCATGTAGGAGAACCTACGGTGGCTGTGAAAATCACGAAAAACGTAACAGGCGCTCTCTAGAGCCAGTGTTTGGTTTGTCCGT
This sequence comes from Thunnus albacares, assembly GCF_914725855.1. Lineage (NCBI taxonomy): Eukaryota > Metazoa > Chordata > Actinopteri > Scombriformes > Scombridae > Thunnus > Thunnus albacares. Next base: position 29,112,502 of record NC_058110.1, on the reverse strand, counting down.
TCTGGGCTACTGTAGAAACATGGCGATGCAACATGGCGGACTCCATAGAAGAGGACCTGCTCCCTATGTAGATATAAAGGCCTCATTCTAAGGTAACGGAAACACAACGATTCGTATTATCAGGTGATTATACACTAATGAAAACATACTTATGAATATTATATTCCATTTCTGCCAATAGATCCCCCTAAATCTTACACACTGGTCCTTTAAGTGACAATAAGTTAGTGTTAACAGTGTGTCTAAACAATTAGCTAATGCAGTATTTATGAGCCCTTTTCAACCTCTATTTCATCCACATCTCACATTTCATAAATTAAACAGATTTGATTGATAAAATGAATGAGAGCTCATATATAGTACAAAATGACTAATGTACAACAACATTTTTTATAATCAACTAATTTTTATTAGCTTCTATTATGAGTTAGCATTGTAAATTTAATGTATTTGGATTTTAGACTGTTCAGATAAAACAAGCGATGTGAAGATGTCAACCTGAGCTCTGCGGACTTGTGATGATCATTTTTACCAATATTTTGTGACACCTTATAGACTTAATTAATTGATTCATTGAAAAAGTATTTGATTGTTAGTCTCAGCTCTAAACGTCATACTCATTAATCCACTTGATCAAAGAACAAATAACCAAAAAATTACACCCAGGTGGTTCTAAAAGAAATAAGTAAACACATTCACACAACATTTCATTTGGCTTCACACTTTTCTCAACCTTTGCCTCACCTTTTTGCCTTTTCACAAAAATATAAAAGTTGCCTATTCTACATCAGGCAGCACTGTGCCCCCTTCAAACTCCCATCGGCTCCAAACAGAAGCTGCAGGTTCGGCTTATGAATGTTCAAATTGAAGGCACTCTGATTTGCATGGCTGAACATGGAGAGGCAGGGGAACAGGTCAGAAGGACTCCAGACACAAGCTTTTAGAGGGATGAGGCTGTGCCAAGCTGCATGGAGGTGATGTGCTCGTTGCACTGATGCGACCTCACACACAGCGTGAACAAAAGAAGAGCTAGAGGGCTCTGCTAAGATCACACACCTAACAGAAAGCTGGATGTACTGTACTGTAAACATTACAGAACATGCGGCGGTGACTATAATTAATCATCAAAGTTATTTAATAATGTTCATTAACACAAAGCCATTTCAAAGACAAACCTTCAGCCAATGGTAATGGCCGTGTCATCGAGCGGTCTTCCATTTTTGCAGAGGAACTGTTTTATCATTGCACTTATCTCCGTCAGGATGCAAATGTACAGGAGGATTGATTGGACAGACCACAGAAGAAGACTTTACGCAATGCACAAAAACTGGTGACAAGACAAGGGTAAACCCAGAAGGTGGTGCTCACTCTTTTTTTCCCTCTCTCGTTCTGTCTCCCCCTCATTCTCTCTGCGGCTCTTTAAACCATTCCATCTTTATAGCTGGACCAATCAATGGCAAACCAGTGTCTATTGTCTGTTCTGTGCTCAGGCCACTGCCCTCCTCCAGCACCCCCCATTACAGAAATGTTTCTTCCCATCAGTGCCTTTACTTATCACTTCCCGGGTGACATTGAACTTCCTATGCCCCGGCCGCCGAGACACATCTCTGAACTCACACAATTACTCTTCATCCCCACTAACAATTTAGTAATGAAGTATTGATTTCCAGATTCCTCTCTTATGGATGATATTAGATTTTGTTTGATAAACTGTGCCTGGGCCTCTAATCTGCACTGTCCCTTTTCCCACTGTCTGTAAAACAAAGTGCCACTGGAGAGATAATGACCAGGGAACATCGATGAACTCATTTCATCAATTTGTAACACTTGACAATGAAAAAGGGCAGGCATTTTTCAAGCAGCAATGTCAAAGTTTATTGCTCTGGGTACCGTCTTATTGGAAGCCAGACATCTTGAGCAGCGTTCAGCTCTAATTTATGGGCCCCAATGTGCCAGTTACTTTTAAAGGAAATGTTTGGATACTGGGAGGATATTAGTGTTGCACCTGGGTTGTCTGATTTCCTGGGCCACCGGGGATTCATGTGTCATGTTAGAAAATACAAAAACAGGAGAGGAGAGGCTGAGACTCTGGCTACTTGCAATGCAAGAAAAGGCTGTTTTTTAGGACATAAATCATGCTGAGATGTTGCATGCAAGTCACACATTCGTGGATGCAAGGGCCACATGAATGCTTACATTTCCAATGTTTTCTGACTAAATGGTGTTCTCAGAGCATTAAATGCACGACTACAAACAAAAACAAATAGGAAACGGTTTGAATTTAATCTCTGTTAAATTTGAGCTGTGCGTATTTTAGGTGCCTCTTCTCCCAAAAAATGTTAAACATGCATACAGTGCAATCCTTGTATGAGTAAATAAATGTCTTTGTGAATGTGGTCTTTACAAATTGGAAATAAATATGCTCAATAGCCAATATCCTTGTCATTCATAAAACAAGATTACCACTTATTGTGGGATTTATTTGGTAAATCAGGTTTATTTTCAGTGAATTCTGTTTCATAAAGCAGGTTTAAAGGTGCAGTTTGTAGAATTTAGTGGCATCTAGCAGAACAGACTTGGCAGAAATGGAATATAATATTCATAAGTATGATTTAATTAGTGTATAATCACCTGAAAATGAGAATAGTTTTGTTACCTTAGATTGAGTCCTTTATATCTAAATAGGGAGCAGGTCCTCTTTCATGGAGCCTGCCATGTTTCACTTCCATGTTTCTACAGTAGCCCAGAACAGACCAAACCAAACACTGGCTCTAGAGAGAGCCTTTCCATCGTTCACAATCACCGTATAGTCTCCTACATGCTTGAAAGAGGAGGGGGAGGGGGAGACGGAATCGGTTGGTTGCAATCTGCAACTCCACCACTAGATGCCACTAAATCCCACACACTGGTCCTTTAAGTCCGGCCTAATTCACTATGGAAATTGAGAAAACAATTTAGTAGTATATAACGTAATTTCTATGAAACAGGGTTGCTCCATTTGCACTAATTGTCAAATTTGTCGCATTTTGACATGGGCAGCACTTATTGCAAACTCAAAATCTGACCGCATATCTTTTTCAGTCTAAAGTATCTGCACAGTATTCCAGTCAACATGTATGTTTTTAAATGCCCAGTAGTTAAAATAAAGCTAATAAACAACTTGAGACATGGCTGTATCCTCATAATAAGCATTTTTACTTTCTTTACACATCATGTAAAGGTACCCTGCAGACTTTTTTTGTAAACATTCACAATTCATGTTCCCTGGATGACTGGTAACTTTGGCAATCTTCTGACTTTTCATGCAATGTCAAAATGTCACATTACTTTGTCCAACTACTTTAATTTATGCCCAAATAGCTGCAAAATGAAAAATCCAAAAATGACTTTCCATCAGCCTCCGCTGTTCTTTGTTTTTTTTTTTTTAAACTAATTAGCAAATGTTAGCATGCTAACATGTCATTCTTGTTATTGTGAGCATGTTAGCATGCTAACATTAACATTTAGCTGAAAGCAGCACTGTGCCTAAGAACAGCCTCACAGCGCTCCTAGCATGGCTGTAAACTCTTAATCTTGTTAAACAAAGCTTGAATTAGTCTGAGCTCATTAGCTCTGAGTTGGCTTTATGAAACAGATCAATCCTGGTCCAGTTCTTAGCCTCATTCAGGACAGGCTGTTCACAATAAGCCCTGTTTTTCCGAGCCCCCCCTCTGGCCATCCTTGACACGAGATTAGTCTTTGTCATTCAATAAAAGTCTCAGTAACAGTTACAGTTTCCTCTGTTTCTCCAGCTGATGTGTACCTGCTCGCCCTTTGTCAAACTAAAAAGTCACAAGTTGAGAAGTCTCAACGCATTTAAGTGATGAGAGAAGAAACACTGCCAAGTAGTTGCCTCTAGATTAGTTTATCTCCTTGGAGAGGACTTTACATGAATCATCCAACCATTTTGTGGACTTTGATCTTGTTTTTTTTGTTTTGTTTTTTTTGTATTATATGTATATATGTGGTGCATCTCTGTATGCTCAATAAGCCCGGTGTTGTTTTCTTTACCTTACTGTGTGCTCCTGTGCAGACAATTTATCTGGTGCAAAGTCAAATCATTTATTTCCCCTCATTCATCCTGATAGAATGAGAGACCCGGGGAACAACAGCCAATTTAGACTGAAAATCCCAGTTCAGCTCAGGGTAATCTGATTTCTCTGCTCCCCAGAAATCTACATGTATAGTGCTTATCAACTGGATTACTGGCAGGTAGGAAGAATAACCCAATTTGAGGTTACTTGTTTCTCTGTGTGTAGTATTCAGTGTCACATTGCATTAGAAGACGAGGGCTATTGCTTTGCGGAATGGATGCGTAACTTCCTTGCTCCTCCTCTAGCTGCTCATTCATTCGCATGTTTTTTTTCTTTCTTTTTTTTTCAGTAACACACAGAGTAACAAAATGATCAAATGTAAATGTACTGCAATCAGATAATGGCTTTAAGGGATGCATTTAAAGGGCAAATACAGGCCTGAGCATCCGCACTTCTTACTGTTTTCATTTTTCTTTTCATGAAAACAACACTGTTTGTCTTCTTCTTTCCTACCAGGCATGTGGTGGAAGTGACAGATCTGAGATGGGTTTACTGGAATGTTGACAAGGCCAAGAGGGCACCTACTGTATGCGGTCCCAGCATGCGCTATAAGGGTGCTGCACACAGACCTCCCACCCTCCCCATCTGTGGATATTACCCAGAGCTGAGTATGGGCTGTGGTAACGGATGACCACCGTCCATGTACCCTCATCACCACAGAGGTCAATCTCCCTTGAATAAGAGCAGCGTTCCCTCCAAGGTGATTATTGATAAAGGATGACACTCCAGTGTCTACATGGGAGAAATAATACTCTAGGGCCAATCACTGCTCCTCTCTTGTTTCTGGAGGGGGGAAAACCTCGCTTAATGTATAAATACTGTGGTGGGACACCTATTCCCTCACCTATTGAGCGACTATAAAAGAAACAGAGTGGAAACCATCAGGGATGCAGGGAGCCATGTCAGTTTCCTTTAGACACAGTCTTCCTAATATCTTTTAAAGGAAACAATCATCTTTCCTGATGAACCAAAATGTCCTGTAGCAGCCAAGGTCAAGTACACCGAGCCAGCACACACACACACACACACACACATATGAACACACACAGCTACAGTAAATGCGTCATATGTTCAACTGTGCATTATGTCCTTTCATTTCCCCTTCAGTCCACTACAGGGTGCATTTCGATCTCAAGATGCTGAAAGGCAGATGCATTTTTAAACGAAAGTGGTGGCTAGATATATTACATTAACGTCTTAATATAACCCACACACACACAGTTTTGTTTAAATGTGGAGCTAGACTAGTTTGTCTTTGTAGTCATATATATAGACAGTGCGGTAACGCTGTGTTATATTGTGGTTTTTAACACCATCTGCACATCACTTTCACATTGCACATACTGTGCATAAGATAACAGATAGATGACACAACACATAGCATTTTGTTTCATAAATCATGCTCATAGTTTATTTAGCATATTTGACAGTACATTCTCCCTATAGTGCACACATTGTACAGTCACTTAAGTCTGTCTTTACTTAAGTTTATCTTAAATTGCTCTAATTTCCATTTGACATCCTGTCAGACCTGAGCAAAGGATGTGGCCCCTAAAGCAGAGCTATTACATACAAGAGGTAACAAACTGGAAAGTTAGCTCTTCAAAATTCACAGTAGTAGCACAAGGAAATAAACAACACAAGAGAAATCTTCATTTTAACCAACATGAATTTTGACATATTCATGTATGATGACTTGGCCAGAAATGTCCATACATTAAATAATAGTTTCTGCATAAGTCATGGTGATATTTCAGTTTGTCAGAAAAAGAAGATGAGTTGAGTTTCCATGTTTAAAAACAGGAAGTGGTCAAAAGCCTGCCATGAGATGGGGGGATTTCTGGTGTTTTTTGTTGGGTTTTTTTGGTTTGTGTGTTTGGTTGGTTTTTTGCTTATTTTTTTAGAATGTACTTTTGCTACTTTATTTTTTGGTTAATAAAATATTTCAGTTTTGTATAAGATGCATATTCGTGCTCAGCACAAAGGAACAGTATGTATTGTAGAAACTACAATGTGCAAACACACACTTCTGATTTTATAAGCATTGTTCAGTGATAAAATCAACATAAATATTGCACACTTTACTGCAGGTTCCCTTTTCAGGAGAATAAATTGTTAACAGCATTGCTCTGTACTTATCAGTGTATGAATCAGGTTCGTTATCTGGGTAACTTGGCTGAGTCATCAACACGCCTTTTTACATGAGTCCATGTTCTAGTTTTGTGGAGGTTAGTAAACCTGCTTCTTGGAAAGGCCCTAGCTCTAAATATAGAGAGTACAGCAAAAAACAAACAAACAAAAAACCCACTCATTTTGCCATATTATAATCAATTTCCAACACTTTTAGAAAGTGATTCATAGTTACTGTAGAGTCAGCAAAGTACTATGCTTTTCTAAATAAAGGATGGATGGACACACATGCTGGATTAGGGTTTGAAGTGTTCATATATATGAATATTTAAATTAAATACATTCTTATAAAAGCTTAAGTTTTAAACATTGTATACTAGCTTATAACAATTTTACAGCGTGTTATAAAGTATTTATTAATGTCCTTACATCTGATTACAATTACACAGTATAGTGTTTATAGTGTATAGTGTGTTATAAACAGACAGAAACCTTTAATTATTTAATATGGGTCTAAACAATTAGTTCCTATTGTCAATGTAATGGATGATGAAAAACATGTTATTGCTGGAAATAAATATACTATATTACATATATAATCAAAGATGCAAAAGAGTGATTAGATCATTTCTTCACATTATATGTATATTTACTGCTTTGTAGCTTGTTGATGAGAACTGTAAGATGTGGAAACTCAGGGAAAAAAAACAGTTGCTTAGAAGGTGCCATGTCCTACCAATCACTCTCCCCTTCTAAAGGGGCTCCAATGGCACCTGAGGGGGAATCTCATGGCTGTCATCCCAGAAAGCCTGCCGCACTGATGCCTGCTTACCATCTGCTCCCCATATGAGCAAAAACAGGCAATTGTCTCAGAGAAGGCACCTCAATCACACTGTCATTGAACTAATATACTTTAACATGTTTTTCGGGTAGGTTTGGACAACATCTTGGTAGAATCTGCAACACTGGGAGCCCCTATTTGGCTTGTGAAGATAACAGTAAATGATTGTGTGTGCATGTGGTGTAGGTTGAGTGCGTTTGAAATGTATATCATAGCCCTGCCCTGTCTCAGCATGGACTTGGCATCTGACAGTGAAAAAAGCAGAACAGTGGGACCCTGTCAGTGTTACACTTCCTGTAAATAACCCCTCCATGCCTATGGTTTTATCATTCCCTGCAAATGATTCCAGGCCCCTCCAGAGTCGACAAGAAATAGCATTATTTTATGGCATGGAAAAAAGAGGAGATAAAAAGAGGAGCCAGGGAGGAAAAAAAAGGGAGATGGGGCTAAAAAAGGTCCTTCAGGGAACATGGTGTAAATGAAGTTCCAGGAATGACACAGGCGAGCAATGAGGCGCGGATGGAAAATATACGCTGCACATCATCGGATAGAGATGCCAGTGGAAATGGCTTCATTGAAGTGTCAGCCCTCATCCATCAATCAATCATCCGCAAGAAACAATAACGCTGTGGCGATGGGGCAGCTTTTATGGGGCTTACTCATGGGTATCGGAAACAGCACTTAAGTGCGGTTCTGACACTGGGAGAAAAACAGTGGTGAGGTGCCGTGCTTATTCTACATGCAGGTAGAGCAGATAGACGGGGGGGGAGGGAGTGACTAAGTATACAGTGGCCCCCTGGCAAGAGACCTCCGGACAGAGGAGGAAATGCTTTATCTCAACAACAGCAGTGGATTTCATGTTTTGTACAACCCCTTTGTCCTACATGCCTGATATTGATATTTTGGATTTACAATATATTTATGTTGTGTTACTGTACCATTTTTACATTTATTGAAACTGAGACAATTAAGAGTCTGTCTCTGTGGGGCTGTACTAATAAGCCCAGTGGTGTTTTGAGCTAAACACTAACATCAGCATGCTATCATGCTCACAATGTCAATGCTAACATGCTGACATTTAGCAGGTATGTTTACCATGTTTGCTATCCTCGTTTAGTGTGCATTTGCTAATTAGCAAGTACAGCACAGGTAGAGAATCTCATTAGTATTGCTACTATTTAGCTATAAACCAAAGCACTGGACACATTTTGACCTGATGATGGCGCTAAATGAAAAGTCAAGAGAACACCAAAGTCATTACAATCATCAAATGTCAATCAATCCAATAGTTGAGACATTTAAGTAAAAAGGTTGTTATTAGGATATATCATCTTGGAACCATGAATGTCTGAACAAAATTTTGTGCTAATCCAATTAGTCAATATTAAGATATTTCACTGGATAAGTGAAGACTTTGACCTGCAGGTGGCGCTAAATGAAAAATCAGGGAATCACCAAAGAAATAATGATTCATCCTCTGGGGATCATGTAAATCTACCAAATTTCAGTCCATCCATTTCAAAGTGATGGACTGAGCCTCTTAACCACTCCACTTTGCCAGTGTGGCTAAAAAGATTTGTAGAAAACAATAGTCGTCCATATTTTGAACAAAACAAGTTATCTTTGTATCTATTTTACTCTTCACTGTTCCTTAAGATCTGACATTTCTTAGTCTCTGTGTACAGGTGGTTGGTTCATTATGCTTGTTAAGTCGTCTGCTATGATATTATATATAGACCTACATATAACCACAGGGACCACAATTGTGTTTATTTACAAATTACCTCAACAGACTAAAGGCACTGAAAATAGAGCAACACATTCTTCAAGGCTATAAGATCAGCGCTTTTACAACATAAAAATACACCAAAAAAAAAAATGCTAAATGGTCCAACAGTCACTTTCGCTGTATGTGAGCTTTTTGATTTCCCCAAACCAAGTCTCTTGATGGCATCTCAGCAACATGAAACATGACACGTCATCCATTATTCTGTACATGCGCCTTGCTATCTCAGCCCGCTCCATATGGCCCCTGTTGTCTCCAGACACCCAAATCCCTTTCCTCAGGCCAGGGGCTGTTTTTGTGGGAACCATTACATTGCTGCTCTTCCTCAGAGGAATGGGGTGACGATGATGAGCAATCACAACCAGAGCAGACTTTCTGCCTCAAATTGTGACAGGATATTCAACATTTGACCGTATCCGCTTTGTTGGCCCAATTGCTAATTCATGCAAGTTGACAATCTGGAGGCAACAATTATGAGTGATGAAAGGACTGAAAATAAGAGGGGAGGACACTCAAGGGGAAGGAGAAAGCACCAAGTTTACTTAACAAAGAAGGAGGGAGGTAGGAGATTTGATAAGTCGTACTAAAGAGAGAGAGAGAAAGAGGCTGGAACAGCTTAACACGTCCTCAGTCGCAGATGCACGTATCCACCTAAAAGCAAACACGCTGAACAGATGAATGGATGGCAATGCAAGCATAAAATGCCATTTGTGTATTGAATTGTGCACTCAAATGGCTGCTGTGTGAATCCTTATCACAGAAACCCTCATGAGATGAAAGAAACTTGATAAGGAGCTGTGAAGACCTCAGGTGTTTCATGCCAAAGAATTTGAGGAGAAAAACAAAAAGTGAATCCCAAGTGAATATCCATAGAAGAATATTTGTGCATAATTGACAATGAAGCATTATTGGGGGAATAAAAATTCAAGATGTGATCAAATAGTTCTAATCAGATCATCACTAAAATAACCAGTAAGTTATTTGTAACTCTGTAACTTGTAGAGAAAGAAAATGCTCCATGTTGGACAAAAAACTTTATATGAACCTTTAGTGGATCTTCTACAACATTAATCAATCAAATAAAAAATGTATATTTTAGGCCTCTAGAGCATAAGAAGATCCATCTGTGATGCAGCATAATGAAAGGCCTGCTGAGCTTTTCATCTGCAAGAAGTAGAGATGTATATGTAGAGCTGTTTCACTTATTTTATGATCTTTATATTTGACTTGTCTAGCTATTTCCTGTTTTATTTCAATTGTTGTTTGTTTTATTGTTGCTGTTGTCGTGCGGACCCCCCCCGGTTGGGATCTAAATAAAGGATGAGTAATAGTAGGTAAAGGTCTGGCAGATATGTTTCTTGAGAGCCCCCAAAAATTACAGAGAAAAATAAAATCAAGAACAGCGAAGTAAACATAAACATTCAAAGAGTATCTTCGCCTATTACAAGAGGCTTTTGACATGAAAACCCTCGCAGCGTTCTGGACACAGCGATGGAGAGTAACGGGACGGATGTCATAAGCTGTTGTCGACTTGCGTTCTCTGCCACGTGTTTGCACTAAGTTTGCCACAGTGTGGGGGGAATATGAGGGTGATGCTAAGTGAAATGCTCATTTTGCGTTTGTGATTACCAAGGCCCATGGGCGATATGCACTAATGTGAGCTAATGCAATAGATAACACAGTGCTGGCCCAGGGGAACAGACAGCAAACAGATGTGGTCGACTCAAAAAGGGAGGAGGAGGAGGGGGAGAAAAAAAAAAAAATCAAAGTTTAAAAGTGTTCAATGTGCTCAAGATTGTCCCTTACAATTTGTTGTTTACAGAATACACAGCCATGAAAGGATTTGTCAGTCTTCTCCTTTTATAGATATGAGGAAAGTCAACTAAAATAGTGCGCTCATGTCTTGCAGATGTAGAAGCTATTACCATACTTCTCTCAGGAAGCTTTTTTTTTTTTTTTTTTTTTTTAAGGAGTGAATGCTCTCTAAATCACGGGGGGTAAAGGGGAGGGGAGGTGGGACTGCTGCTCCACTGCTTTGTATTAAAACTTTCAAACACAATCAATGATGTCAAAGCAGGTGTGCTGCCTTTGACAGCTGATAAGCAACACCTGTGTGACATCATCAATTAGTGGGTGTGGCCACAAGTGCAATATACTGTAAGTTAAAACAAAAAAGAGACATGCAGCAACATTTTTTTTTTGTCCTGTGCAAGATGTATCTTTTAAAATGAAGACAAACATGCATATTTTAAGGTATATTCAGTATCAGGGCTAAGAAAAAAACAACAAAAAAACTATGGTTTATCCTTTATAATCCTGTAATTCCAGTTTCAGCCTTGCCACAGTGTAGTTTAATCACTACATATAGTAGGTCTGCTATTCAGACTGAACATGCAAGGCTTTGAAACCAGAATCTGATAAGGCTTTAATCTTGATTTAGTAAATACTGCCCTCTAGTGGTCAATCTGTGTTGTTGATTGAAAGACCAAGGATTAATCCTTTTTTGTGTGGAAAAGAAGTTATTTGCTTCTTTTGTTCATGTTATAATTGAAGTATGAGGCTGATATGTGTAGCCTACATTGTTTCTTGTTGAGGAGTAAAGATACCAAAGTATTACTTTGACATAGTAATAATGTAACTGCATTATCAAGCATGTTACAGTCTTAAGAGGTAAAATTGGTATCAAGGTATATTAGCTTTGCAGGAGGTATGATACAACACTTTCAAATGGCTGTGTTGGAAGAGAATACAAAAGAGTATTTCAGCTACAGGTATGTGTGTCTTGAGCCTGGCGGATGTCCAGTTTCCAAAGGACAGGAAAGGCCCTCAAACTGCAGCTGTATCTGTTTTCTGTGCCACTCAAGAGAGGAAACCATGAAGGTTGCAGGTGGTTGGTATCCATCGGTGAATTAACAACAAACGCCACACCGAGCTCTTTCGCCTCTCACTTTATTACTGAAATGTGTCATACAAATCTGAAACAATATTTCCATTTTTACATAAGTGTACATGCAATGTGAATAACCAAACCAAACAAAACAAACAAAACAAAACAAATAACTTAACCCAAGCCTTTCAAAGTGGCAAAAAAACTAAATCACACAAAAGACTAAATAGCTTGTAAATAGGAGTTAACCTGAGACTTTTTATTCACAGTGTACAATTAATTGAGCAATTAAATAAACAGCTGCTTTTGTTTTTTTGTTTTTTTTTCTCCTCCAAACAGTTATACATCTAAAAAAGGCCACTTTATGACCAGCTGGGACTAACTTTTGCCACTTTTGCCACAAATTAACACTTGCAAGACTCTGCATAGTAAAAGCAAACTCCTGAACGGTAACTAGATGCGCAGTAGAATAACACAGCGTGACTATTTAACACAAACAGAAACTCCATGACAGTTGGTACTTTTTTTTTTTTACAGCTTATGGATTTGATGAACCGCTAAAGCAGATGATAGCCATTACCACTTCAAAAAAAAAAAAAAGGACAAACACAAAATCTGTTGTGTGTTTAAAACTGGGCTTGTAAATACTGTGCATATCAAAGAAATCCACAATCCAAAATTGTGTTAGTTAATCATGTGCCATAAGTTGATACGGCCTCAGCTGTAGTTGTTCTGTGTCACCAGATGAGCTTGTATTTTATGTGGTGCCTGACAAACACATGCCCACCTAGTTATACTACTCCAACTCAAAACATCTGTCCCTCTAGTCGATAGAGAACTAGGAATACGGGCTCAGCTAACATGATGGCTACAGCAGCTTTACAAAAAAAAATAACAGTGTCTAGAGCACAACATGAGGTAGACCACTTCAACATACAGAAAAGGACTTATTGCTGTGGCCTGTTAGTAAACCACTGGGCCAAAGCCATCAAGTTATTTGACAGAAAATCCCCCACCCTTCAGTGCTTTGGAAATGGAAAAAAAAAAAATAATAGGGTAGTGCTAATTACTGCCTGCACATTAACAGTAAATTAACAGAGCAGCAATTCTTCACACAAATCATGTTCCTTGTGTCTTTCCTCAATACAGTTCTTATCTACCGCAAGCTCACTTACCACATACACTGTTATGTCATAGACACTTACAGGATCTGAACATTAGTGTGGGTCAAATATGGATTAAGCAGAAAGTTCTGAGTGGACAAAAAAAAAATATCAGTGCACACCAGTGGGATAATATTTTCTAAGAGAGATGATCTGCGCCTTTTCATTCAAAACAAACAAAAAAAAAAAAAGTAGAATGTACAACTGAAGGCCTGAGCCCTGAAATGTGTATGCAATACACTTTTTCTTCTACTGGAAAAAAAAATTAAATTAGAGGAACTGAGAAACTTTTACAACACAAACCATCTCTCTTATTGAAACTGTACATTAAACAAATTTTCCAAGAAGTTCTCCGAAATAAGGTAGCAGCACAGTTCAAATCTAGAGAGAGGAAAAAAATAAAAAATAAAACTTCATATATTTTCAAATATGAACTTGATTCATTTATATCAAGTACCGGGTAAAACTTTTCAAAGATCTGTGGTAAGGTTTGAAAATCAAAAAAAAAAAAAAAAGAGGAAGTCCTACTGTATGTACTTTTAAATGTTTTTCAAGTTTTTACCTCGGTGCCACTTTAGGTAGTTTTATCAGTGGTCCCATAGCGTTGATTAGGGAATGAGCCTGAGGGGTCTCTCCTCTGCAGGGTGGGCAGAGTGGGTAAGTGTTGGTACAGCACAGTTCTGCCCCCTGAGAAAAAAATCCTTTTATGTTAAATCTAAATAAAAAAAAAGCTAGAATATGTCGATATAAAGTAGCCTGTATGCACCTTCCCTGAACCAGCTAGCCTAATACGTACCTGCTCTTGGGTTGGCCAGTCCTCCATGACTGGGGTTAGGTGGTGTGCTGTGATAGAGAGACGCCAGGTCATTGGGTGTGTAGGAGCGCAGAAGGTTCATCATGCTCCAGTCAGTGTCCAAAACTCCTCCGATAGCTGTAGATGTACTCTTCACGGAGCCCAAAGCCTCTGACGCTGTGGATGGACACGGCCCTTGCGATGTGGTTTTCACGCTTCTCCCTGAGATGAGCAGCCTGTTGGATCCGTCCCCTGCTGGTCCTCTGAAGCCAGGTTTCTCACCACTGTCAGCTTCTCTGCCTGTAGCTAGCGAGTACTTTAATCTCTTACTGGAAGGTTCGCCGAAATCAATCTGGGGGAGACTCCCGAATTGGCTTGACAAGCACAGCCTGGCAGCATCTGAGTGCCAAATGACACCACTTCTCGCTGGGTAACTCCTCTCACCAATTCCCGCTCTGTCTGGGGGAGCTGGTCTGTCCATTACATACTTGCTGGTGCTGCTGCCTGTGTTGGATTTCCTCATGAGCTCCGTATACCTGGAGGATTCCTGACTGGCATGTGAATCAATGTTCTGTCTATATCGCTGGGTCTCCTGGACGTCATGTAGGGGTGCTTGGATAGGGGACAGCTTAGGACCGCTCGGTGGGTTAACAGGTGTCTTTTCTTGTGGTTTCGCGGGTTGAGGGGTCGGGGACTTGGTTCGACGTGGGTGGCGCCTGTCAATCATCGGAAGTGGGGTGACATCTTTCCCTTCGAGTGCGGGGGGGCAGCCTGTGAAACGCTTTTGTTTTGAACTGCCTCCAAATCCATTCTTTTTTGTACTGTCTGACTTGTCTTTATGATTCAGCTTTTTGTGCATAATCAGGACCTCTGGGTAGATGGTTTTATATGCACAAAACGAACAGGCAATTGGGATTAATGCGCTTCTGGGTTCTGCACTGGCGGGGATGGAGAGAGACACTTTTAAGGACAGATTTAATGGGGCCTCAGAGTTCTCGTCTTTTATCTCCTCCCGTTCCATCTTCAGGTTAACAGGTACGGGGCACTTTATGAGCACATCATCAATCGGGGAGTAAGCAGGCTTAGCAATTAATTTCTCATACTCAGCATTCATCTGGACGAGTGGTTTGCCGAGCTTGCTACCTACGCCATCAAATCTGTCCTCCGGTGTTCCATCGGTGCATGATCTGACTGCAGGAACCCAGAGTTTGGATCTATTTGGGGCAGGATTTTCATTGTCGTTTCCATGTTTTCCATCATTCGGAGAGGGCATTAAAGGCACAGGTCTGCTGGGGATCTCCATGAAAGGTTTGTCCTTGTGACGCCGATCCAGGTGATATTTCAGTGAAGTCTTCTGGGCTGCAGCATAGCTGCAGTAAGCACACTTGAATGGTTTTTCACCTGAAAATACATACAAACAGTGAGTGTTGAGAATAAGCATAGTTCAAAATATCAGTCACAGAATTAGACCAACTGTACATAATAAATTTCTCTTAATTCACAAAGTCTCAGAGTTATAAATAAATCATCTAAGCCAAATGTGTTGAACATACCTGTGTGAGTCCTCAGATGAACTGTGAGATAATAGCTGGATCGAAATGATTTACCACAGTAGTTGCATTCTTTTGATCTGACCTTTGATCGATCAAAACCATCTTCACCTTTAAAAACAGACACAAACAAATGTTTAATAAAATAAATAAAAAGGAACAGAATACAAATCACAAAATGCACGTGTAATCACCACTCCCAACAGCAGAGGGAGTACTTGCCAACAGAGTGCTTTGTGTGAAACAATTCCTCAACAACAATAGAGGCAGTATGAGTGAAGCATGAACATGTAATGCCCTAAATTTACCTGAACCCAGGTTTTCTGTCATTGCTGCTTCCTCAAAGCCCTCCTCCGAGCCTTCCTCTGCATGATCCAGTGAGCCTGCTCTTGACAACTTCCCTTCGACAGACGAAGTTGGGCTTTCTTCGCCACCTCTTTCACGCTTGTGCACCCTGGAGTGGAGAACTAACTGGTGGTAGGTCCTGAACGTTCTCTGACATTCCTCACAAGTGGTTGGCCTTTCTTTGTCCTTATTTTTTTGCATCAGAGACCTGCGCTGTGGCTCTGGGTTGTCTGCTACAGTCTGTTGCTGAGACCTGAGCTCTCTCCCAAGAACCTCTTTCATAGCTTTGTCTCTTTGGCCTTCGGACCAAATATTATTCAACTCCTCCTTATCAGAACCGCAGTCTTCGTTGTCTGTGCTGGCTTCCTGGCCGATATCTTTAGTATTATTAGGACCAACTGCTATCTTGCCCTTTGTAGCAAGTTGCCAAGCCTGATATGTATTGAAAGGATCTAGCTGTGGAATCCATTTTGATGATCTTACTGGTTGCACACCATTTCCTGTAGGGCAAGGCATAAGATTGAGACTGTGTAGAAATGTCTCTTTGGCAAGAGATTCAGTAGTGCCATCCATGTTCTCCATGTCTTTATCTTTGCCAGGCTCCACCTCTCGATTATGTACTTTGCTATGTTCTGCCAAACTGTCATGGTCAGGGAAGAAAAACCCACAAACCATGCACATTTTGTAAGCAGTGACTACAGGCTCTGACACAGGGTCTTGGGCGATGCCGTTGACTGTGACCGGGGTCTCCAGGTCTTGCTGGGCCTTGCTCTTCGCTCCTGGTTTTACATGCATTTTCATGTGGTTCTTGAGAAACCATGGCTCTCTAAACCGCCGTCCACAGACATTACAGCAGTAAGTAAAGTAGTCCTTGTGCTTCCTCATGTGGGTCTCCAGCTCACTGGCATCTTGTGATACCTGACCACACACGATACAGCTGTGAACCTCCTCTTTTTCATTGGGGAGGCTACTCGGTTTGGGTCGGGCTCTCTCTCCTGGGATCCTAAATTCTGCTTCAACTCGAAGCACGGCTGGTTCAAAGAAAGTGGTGGGGTGCTGTGCTAATACGTGGGGTCCCAGCTCCTCCTGATGAGTGAAAGTCTGATCACAGAACATACAAGATAGCGGTACACTCCCTCCAGATTGCAACACGGCTTTCTCTGGGTAAGTGGTGTGAGGTGTCATACTAGAGCCAGGCCCTGGGATACTTGCACTGTTACTAATCAAACTGTCTTGGGCAAGTCCATCTGGGCTCTCCACAAACGGCAGCAATGAGTGAGTCGGCATTGTCCTCTGGGGGTGGAGCAACACTGCTGCACTCACTGTCCAGATTACTGGGGGACCTGGAAACAATGGGAAAAGTTCTTTAGGCTTTTCTTATTATCAAAAGTGAATCAGGTAGCTATTACCAAAACCAAGATAAAATTCACCACACAAAGAGAAATGTCTTCCCGTACACTGAAACAGGAAATGTATCTTTTTTGCAATCAACTGCACAGACAACTCATTTCCTTAATGTTGAGGCCACTGGTAAAACATGTAAAACTATGTCTTTCTTGCTCATAAACTTTTTTTTTTTAGCATTCCTAGTAAGTATAACTCCACTGAGTTTGTGAGCTATCAACTACAGACTTGACATGTTTAAAAATCAGACATATATTGACATATAAATTCATACTGTCATTTCACTTCACATTTAAACATTGGATTCCTTTGTGGACTACTTTGTTTTAAATTATGAGTAAATGACAATAGTCATTATTAAATGTTAAGACAATATACCGCAGTTGAATAAAAACAGTATTCAAATACCACCAATGTAATATTTTTTCTGGGCACAAACAAACAAGCTTCTCATTTTATTACTATCTTGATTCCTCATCGCATCAAAAGTTGAGACGTGTTATCTGTGGACTTAGTTTGATTGTCATTAAACAAGATTGAACACATCCAGACACCTGAAAGAAAAAAAAAAAAAATCAAACCTATAGTTTTTGATGTCATACTTGTCCAGCCTTTAAATGGTGTGCTCCACATGTACACTGGTAATCTTTAGTATTTTTATCAAAGTAACACTTTCAGCATTTATAAAAGAACCGCTTACATAAATAATAGAAAGTTGAAGAATTTCAAATCACACGCCTAGTTTGAAGCTCAAGAGTGGAGTAACTGGACCAGCAAGTTCAAATGCTTAAGACTGCAAGGCTAATGCAGGTGAACATGGGGACAACAGTGAAACATACCAGCCCACTGCATCACTATATTATATATAAATTTACCCTAATATATTAATTAATTAACATCAAATCATCAATAAAGTGTTACAACCAGGCAATGTAGTTGACATGGAGATATCCCAACTGCAAGTTTATATTCTCCTCAATAATATAACTTTATATTTTGAACACAACTTCATGATGCTGTTATCCAATTAGCTATTTATTGTCTGCCTTGCTATAATTAATTAGCCTGCGTGTACTTTTGACTGAATCCAGGTGAGCAAAGGCAACTGTCTTTAATGACTCAGAGTGATTTTTTTTTTTTTTAAACCACACACATGCTTTGTGTGAGGCAGCGTTAACGTTAGCCACCTTGTTATTCAAGCACTCGTTAAGATCATTAACGTTAAGTTACTCGCGAGGGGATGAACAACGTTATCAGTTAACAGATATAACTTCACCAAAGTCGAAAATCTATTTAACGAAATGGCTATTACATTTCTATATATGCTTAATAAGTGGATCGGGAACAATTAGCTGCTTTTTTTTTCCTTTTTTAAAACGAAACAAATCAATATCGATCATGTTAACGTTATTGATGTTGGCGTTAACTGTGATTGGGAACGCTCCAAATCATTAAAAAAAGCTTAATTTAGCTAACTCAACTGCAAACAACTTCCGACTACGATCATTTTTAATGGCAACAGATTGGTACAAACCAACATTAACCACACCGTGTGTACTTACGTTGTTGCTTATTGTTTTGTTTTAACGCCAGTTACAAAACTGAACCCCCAGATAAGTAACTTAACGATAAGCTACCGTCGCCAAGTTATGGTTAAGTTAAGCCGTGAACTCCACGCAGGGTCATTCTAACGACACTAACGTTAGCAAACTTAACACTTTTCTGTTGTCTCTGACTTCGACCAAACTGTAGAAACTCACCAACAATACCTACCAACTGTGAATTTCCGGATTAATAATGATACTGACACTGCGAGCGAGTGAGTTCAAGTGAGCGAGGCTACTTGTGTGTTGAGTTGCTTCTTCATTTTCCTCACTCACTCACACACATACATACACACACATACATACACACACACACACACAGGCACGCACGCACACAACGCGTCGGCTGCTGGCGGACAGCTCACCTATTCAATTGTTTGAATGTGAATCATCATATTTGTTCTACTTGGCGAGTCCTCACTGTGCAGCTGTTGAGCTCTGAGGGTGCGCGCGCTCCCCCCCCCCTCAACGATTCTCAAGGGGAAGATGGAAGCGCGTGCACGACAGCCCCCAAAAAACCCATAGGGCAGTCACGTGGTCACGAGTAACAGAAAAGGATTAGTCCACATAATCTGACTGAACTCGTATGTCAATAAAAAAAAAAAAAAAAAAAACGTGCGATGCGTTTATTTATATCTAATATATTTATAAAGCATCTTGCTATCTCCTAGTTGTTACCAGTTGCTTGAGCAGGTATGGTTAATTTAATCAAATATCACCATCATGTGGACCCGATTTGTATTGTTAATTGCCCAGGTTACCATGGTCATACAGTTGACTTATATATTTTTTGGCTGTTCAGTTTACTGACCTTGAGTAGGCTTGTTGATAACGCGTCTAAAGCTTCTTTAATGTGTGTAAGCTGCCACAGAGTGACTTTATGTGCTGATTTTAAAGCCACACGGCTACATAACAACACCGTTTGATTTGGAATACTGCTCTGGACCTACCTAAAAGTGTTGCCCTGCTTCTTCTTCTTCTCCTTCTTTTTCTTCTTCTTCTTCTTTCACGCTCGCACGTCATGCATCAGCTACCATGTGGAGGTGGGGGAGGGGTGCCTCAAACTTTTTCACTGTTACATGAGGGTTTTTGCAGAAGCAGGTTGGTTGAGTCATGAGAAATTTCAGGTTCTTCCTATTTCACGATATAAAAAAACGTAAAACAATACGCACAGCAGCCCATTTTCATATCTAAATAGATCCTCATGTCAACTGATGAAGCCATGTAATGATAATGTCAAATGTGAATTTATTTGTTTGATCTTTCAGAGGGGGGAAGAGGGCTTTGTATAGCTTATTTTAAAGGAAATGTCTATAATAGAAATGCTATTGATAATACTAAATTATGACATGGACGCTGTAAAGATACAAAAGACCCCATAAAAGTACTTCTGATCTTTGTGAGATAAAGATCATCAGCACAGTGGCTAATGTGTGGTTAGAAACAAAAGAGCCCCACCTCCACCCTTACAGCCTCCCAAAGAGACACCAGGCATTGATAGTTAGCTTAAAGCCATGCATCATACAATCAATGAAGATATTCAGTAGACTCCAGTGTACACTCATCATTATTGAGACTCACCCAGTCTCCCCCCTGAATGCCAGCAATGTCTGAAAGAAAAAAAAAACTTTATCAGTAACCACTCCCAGTTAAAGAACAGTGAACAAAGACTGGAAGACTCCAGTTGCAAAAAAACATCTTTCACTATGGGCTGGCTTGTTGCCTTATCCCCACACCCTCTTTTATAGGTTATCACACTGTTTTATCTATATATTGAAAGCCGTTTTGAGTCATTGTTGTCACCAAACAGCTCTGACTAACACAGAGTTGTAATAAAATAGCAAGTAGATCTGCAGGTTTGGCAAGCAGACTTCATCAAAATGCTTCGCTACAGCAGTGAATGTGATTATTGTGTGCATGCCAGACACCAATAAAGAGATCATAAGCCTTTCACATATTAGACATAAGCTAAGACAGGAGCAAGTATTTTACACATACTAAAGAACAATGTTTATCTTATCTTATCAAATCTCAATCTATTGGTCGGGCCGTAGTTTTAAAATAGGCCACGTGCCTGTCTCTGAGCGCCTGCAATACAAGACAAGAGATCCTGTTTTGCATTAGTAAGACCTCAATCACTTACAAGTGCTGCACTAAATGAAAACATTTTATATACCCCCTGCAATACTTTGATTCACTTTTTGGTATTCTTGCCTCACCCCGAGATCCTGTTACACAAACAAGTCTAGTATGTTAATCAAAGGCACCACATGTGACACATCGAGGCCTCCCGCTCATTTCCTATTGTTCTGTGGCCACAAAGGCTCTGTGAAAGGCTATCAATCTGGAACAGCAGTATGATGCCTCAGGATCATGCAATAACCCAGAGATGATGTACCATGAGAAGCCCACTCTCCGGAGGTGATGTTAGATTTTTTTGTGTAACTAGACAAATATTTCTTTAATCAGTTTCTATTGCAGTTATTTAATTAGCATGCATCCTCTGTAGTGGTAATGACAGCAACAAGTGGGTAAACATTGTTTACTTCTTTTAAATGATTTAATTAACTTTGTCCTATTGTTTGACTTTATGCTAATGTAATTCCTCTCCTAAAATCCTCCAAATGAATTGTCTCCATTTACAAATAAAAAAAAAAAACACACACATGTATACATTCAGCACTAAACCCAAAGCAGTGAATTCTAATTAAAGATAAAGCAAGATCTTTGAAAAACCGAATGTTTGAATGAATAATTATGTATTCAGTAGACAGACACCCTGATAAGAATTGGATCAACGGATGGGGAAAGACTGTGGTGGCTTGTTTTTGTCTTGACGTGTCAGGAGCAGCTGACTGCATTGTTCTCCTCCGGATTCACAGCCTGGCTTCTTTCATAATCCTGGTGTCACTCCTGAAAGACACTGATAATATATAATCTCCTCTCTCACCCATAGACTGTTTGTAATGTTTATTCAATGCAACCGGCTGTTGTGTTGTTGATCTTCAAAGAAATTTTATCAGTCAGCGCAAGCATTCCTCAGTGCAACTTTTTCTGACTTCTGCGCATGTTTGAAATATTTTGCTTCTTTCCTGAGGAGAAATTGAGGAAAAAGAGAGGGGGCTCTTTGTTCTGCTGTTAGTGCACTGCTCTCTTTTGACTTTTAAACCTTTTTCTTTCTTTTTTTTAAACTTTTCTTTATTCCATGGTGACTCCTCAAGGAAGTATATGGACATAGTTACAAACAAAAGAAACAAAGAATTTGTTTGTTTGAATTTGAAGTGGACACTTGTTGCCCAGTAATAGCAAATACAATACAATAAAGAAGAACATGATAAGTAAATAAATAAATGAGCCAACATGTGAATACAGATAGTTACTGAAGAGAAGCCGTTATTGTTTTGATCAAATTAGTGAGATTGGCTGAGTTTGATGTCGGATTAATCCTCTAGTAACGGTATGTGTTTCTCTCATTATCAAAACTAGGACGAACATGTCTCATCTTGTTACTCGTTACCTTCATTTTCTGTCAAACATAAAATACATGTAAATATTTCTTCTTTGAAACAACTACACCTAAATTTAGCCAGATTTGCTCTGTCTAAAAGTATTTACTTACTATTAGCATAGACCTCATCATGACAATCCTGAAGATCCAAATATCCTTGAGTCTGAGATTAACTTGAAATTTAAAGTATTATGGGCTGTTATCTTCATAATCATGCCATAAATATGATAACTCACTTTTATCATGAATGTTTTAACCTTACAAATCAGTTCTGGCTGATATTTATCTTTGTCATACTGTTTATGTTGCACGTTAAAAACAGTACATGAAAATCTTTTAGACACCACTTTACAATTCTCACTAACTTATATCTCCCTAACTTCTCACCATGCACTCTGCTGTGTTTCTGTTTACTTGCAACAAACTTTTCAGGAACCAAACAAAGTACAAAAAAATATAAACAGAAGCCACACTGGACATTTGCCTTAAAGGAAAGGTTCATAATTTTTTTAAGCCTGTCTTGTAACAATAGTCAGAAGACCAAATGAACATTAAACCATATTTTGAATACTGTAATCATTCCTGCTGTTCATACTGGCCATTAAAAGAGGCCTCCCTTATGTGCATCCAATGAAAGAGGTGGTACACAATATCCACAGTCCACGTAGTATGCAAAAATGTATTCAAAAATGTATCTGACGTTTGTATGAGGCTCCAACAGTCTGAGTTAGTCAAATCACGTGGAAATTTTCTGTCACTTTAGATACTACCCCTCCACTCAACAAGGAAACACTTTCTGTGTAAGCACAAAGAGGGACTTTTGCGCTAAAAGGACAGTCATTTTAGAAAATATCTACTTAATTTGACTAAATCAGTCTGCTGGAACCTCATCTTAGTTTCACATAAAGTTTGCAAAGGTTAACCTGAAATTTAAAGTAATATGGACAGATCATACTGAGTGTACATGCTGTATGTGTTATTGTTTTAAGACAGAGTTCAAAAATTTTGAAACTCTTCTTTAAATGATCATATAATTTACAGCATATAACATACAGCTTTCAGTTGAGGTTAAAACACAGTCATCATGCAAATTTAATCACATCACCGATTTGAATATCAAGCAAATGTTTGAATATCACACAACAGGAGTGTTTCAGTAATTTTGAATGACATTCAAATAGCTGTAGCCATTCATGGGATTTCCAGTATCAAACTAAAGATGCCTTGCAGGATGTAACATTCCCCTGAGAAGACTCACAAAAAAACCAACCCCAAACCAAAATCACATCTGCATTAGAATGCCTCCCTAACACACAAACACACACGTTGTGCCTGCAGGACCTGCTGATTCACCCTTAGCTAAAGTGAATGAGACTGTCCCGTAGAGGCTAGATCACCACCACTCATTTGTTATCAGATCAAAATCAGCGATTACTGTGTCTTCTCATTGGTTCCTGGAATCGTTTCACCCCAATGTTTCCCCAACAGACCTGTTACTAGCGAGCAGCGCCGTGATGCACATTAGTGCTGACAGCAGGCCTCCTGTCAGGCCTCCCTGCCCACTGTTCCCTTGTTCCACCCCCTCTGAGCTCAGTGCATTCACACAGTCACATGCATTGTCCTGGGATGAACTGCAGCAACATGGTCGTCGAGCAGATCTTGTGCAGTGTACAGTCTTTGCATTGTCAAATCCATACCTATAACCATTCCCATTTTAGTAAGCCACCCAGTTCATTATTGCCTGTATTGTCCAGCCCTCATGAAATTTGATTGTTTTCATAATTTTTACAGAAATGCCTTCCCTTTAAAAAGCATTTGTGAATAAAAGCCCACAATTCTGGCATGTAGGGACATGCAGCTGTTATCTCTGTCTGCGCTGATTCCTGCCAGGACACCTATAAATGCATAAATGGCTGTGCAAATTTCTGAATAACAGCATGAGGAAGTAAAAACATAAGGAACTGATGTGAGGTTTTACAAAGTTCTTCATTTTTAAGATAGTGTTGTTAAATGTTTGTCATGATGTGTGAGTACATTTTGTTTGTAGGATATCACCGTTATTTCAAAATTTCATAGCTTTCTGCCTCATTAAAACGAACAAAAAACAAAAAAAAATTGTATCTGCCAGCGCCATCTGCTAGTTTCATCACTACTTTAGTTAATGTTTGGTAACGAACATGAACTCTTAACACATAAAAGCAATATTGTTGGCAAAAAATATCAGATTACATCCTAATTTAAATCAGTCTTCAGGGGGAAAGGACATACATTGAACCAAATGTCTTACATTGTTCAAGCAATATCTCACTTTTGCTCCTTCATTGCTACAGCAATTACTTTGATGCACAATTTAAAATGATCACACC
This sequence comes from Thunnus albacares, assembly GCF_914725855.1. Taxonomy (NCBI): domain Eukaryota; kingdom Metazoa; phylum Chordata; class Actinopteri; order Scombriformes; family Scombridae; genus Thunnus; species Thunnus albacares. The sequence goes on along the minus strand of NC_058110.1, from coordinate 29,087,992 downwards.
TATTACAGAGAGTAATGCGAGAAGAGTGTGTCAACAGCAACAACAAAGGAGCAGTGTGAGTTATGCCTTCTGGGGCCAAGACTCATCACTTAATGGTGGGTGAATGGTGGGTCTCAGACATCGCTATCTGAAACACATCCTTTCAAAGCTATCACACTGTGCTATCAATCATAGAAATTACATCATAAACGGTTGAAGATTTGAAGGCCGCCTTTACCTGAAATATACAATTCCTTAGAACTTGTTTCACATCTTTTATCTCTAAGCTATGTCTCGTGGACTCTAAAAATGTAAATCAGTATTCAAGCAGTGTTGTCCGGCAGTCATCTCTCTGTCAAAGTTACAAATGGCGGCCTGAGGCGCGGTCAGTTTTTATTTTTGCGACGGTTTCTGTCAGACTGTCACCTGTCAGTCAGTGATACAAATAAATACATAGATGAGTAAGGCTTACAGTTTACTTCTACGCCCAACATAGCAAAGTGTGACTCATCTCACACACCTTAGCTCACAAGTTTAGTGCATTAACCTGTATGCATAAAAATAACTTGAATGTCAGTGATGAAAGAATGTCATATTCAGTTGTTGCCAAACTGGACAAGTTGCGTATTTTTTGTTGTTGTGGTTAACACCCAGTTATTCTTGATTCAGTTTCTTCACATCATTGTAATTCACACTGATGAAGAACAGACAAATGGTGAACATATTTATTGCCTTCAAGATAGCTGTATAGTCACACATACACGCGTACATATAGGCAAACAAAAGCATGATATTAATTGCACATATGTCAGACACAATACACCAAAAGACGTCCATAAAACAACATGACACAAAGTGCCGCTATTAAATTAAGAGCTAATCGGATGTGATTTATGACTACTGCAAAACGTACCACGATGACATATTTGCACAATGACACCAATCTGCCATCCCAGATGCATTTGTTATGTCTAACATGAATACTTACAATCCGCTCCCCACAGAACAGAATAGTAAAGATTGTAATTTCCCATATGGCCCAATATATGACTGTTAAACACTTGATATGTACGAATGTGCTCTAGTCTATATATAGCTTACATAAAGTTAAAAAAAAAAAATCTTTAAGTGCAGTGTGTTATATAAACATTCTCCTCTTATCAGGACAGATTTATTTGTTGCTTTTAATTTTAGTGTCATACAAATTTAAGTACCTACTTTAAAATCATTTCATATTAACCTCTGAGTTTCCACAACTGCATGATTTTTTCTGGCATGAACTGAAAAAAATAGAACCGATATGACACATGTATTTTTTTAAATGTTTCAGACAAAATTAATTGCTAAAAGCAAAGCGTGGTACTGTGTATTGCATAAGCCCAGTTTGTTAGGTTGCAAGAACAGAGAGAAGTCACATTAAATGTCTGTAGAAAAAGTTTCACACTCACATTGCTATACTTGTCAAGACATTTGCATGACTAAAAATATATATATATGTATATATCTCAACAACCTCGCCATCAAATAGGCCTTAGACCATTTCAAACCTGCACTTGTTCAACTACCTGACCACTGTTCCTCTTTCTCACAAGTGTTCACGTGCTTTGATCCTTCCAGTAACCTTTCCTTTCATATAGTAACTACTAAACAGTAACAAAAACAAAACAAAAAAAAAAATGTAGTTAAAGTAATTCAATAGGGGTTGAAGGAAGGATATGAGAGTGAAAGAGATAAATATTGAGTGAGAGCAAGAAAGAAAGAGAGAGGGGGGGAGTCTGTACAGGAAAACGTCAGTGTCGGTTTTGGTTTTCATTTGGCCTTCTCAGCTGCTGGAGCAACAACCACTGGCTCTGTCTGGACGCCGGCATCTGTAGAGTGACGTTTCTGACCCTGCGGTTTAAACGGAGACAGTGTTTGTTTGTTATAGTATCTATCTCTTTTTTTTAAAGAGCCATATCATCCATGCTAAAGTTGAACTAACCCATTTGATATGTATTTATGTTTGAGTCTCATAAAAGCCTTATTCATTTTGCTAGTTATGGGAAGCAATGTCTAACTCTTTTTTTTTTCTTTTTTTTTTTGCAAAAGTACCTCTTCAACAAGCTTTATGCTTTTTTCACTTGTATCATTTCACTAAACTGCATTGCTTGTAACACTGCATGGAATGTGTGTCATGTGAACACAGGCTACACAGAGGACACAATTCTTATTTTCAGTAAAGAAAGCCCCACACCTTTAGTTGCTGCTGCCATCTAGTGGACATGAAGCTAGAAACATATTGCAAATACACGGGGCCATTCAAAACAAGCCTCCAAAAATATGTAACTCGATTAATAAGTATACTGTGCATGCTTTAAATGCACCACATCTCAACCATATCTGGGGAAAAGTGATGTTTTCCTTACCAGAGCTTTAAAAAACAGCTGGATGGAGTTCCTCTTCTCCAGTTTTTTGGGCACATTGGCTGCATCATCTCCAGCTTGGGAGGCCACTGAGGCTGGTTTGTTATCTGCAGCCGCCTCTGATGACTTGGCTGCTCCTTTTGGTTCCTCTTTGGCTTTTACTGTCTGAGCTCCCTCTGCTGCTGCAGCTGGGGCAGGGGTCGCCTTCTTGGGTTCAGCAGCCTGAAATTGTTGAGGGCACATAATGAAAAGCTCAATTATTCCAGTCCTAGAGCAACTGAGGATACAGCATCTGTGCGGTTATATAACAATGTCTTATGTGCTCCACTCATTAGATGGATTTGAGATGACATCAGATGTAAAATTCGAAGTGACATTAAGACGTACATCTGCTGTTAGGATCCGGTCTTAATCGGTCTTAGTGATTGCAGCATTATGAGGGATGATCATAGAAGCACTGAAATGTGTTGTTATGATTTTCAAAGACAATAATAAAGGGTGAAACCATACCAGATGTAATTAATGAAATTACTCTGTTTAATAATGCATCTATTCTCATTAGGCAGTTTTACTGTATTTACCACTCCAGTAGTTTTCCTGAGGAGCCGAACTCCACTTGTGGAGGCTGCCTGGATTTTTGTGGTCATGTTGTCTAACAGTACCTCAAATTCACATTAATCTGTTACTCTCTATTTAGTAAGTCCACCACATTTTATACACAGACATTTTCAGATATTTTTAAGGTCTATTAAGGCTTAGGTGAATAGGTGCTTACTTTAGGTTTGAAGAGAGAAAAGAAGGATGGTTTTGAGGCTGGTTTCTTTTCTTCTTGAACAGGTGGTGGCGGTTCTGGCTTCGCAGCCGCCTCCAGAGTGCCGGCTTTTGAGGGATCCACCTTCTTTTTTATCAAAACAGCAGAGAGGAAAATACATATCATGAGTTATTTACTAATTAAATACATGGAGCCCACCATCATGAAGCTGAAAGAGTGAGAGCAAGAGCTGCCACCTGCAAGTGAAAGAAAAAGTATCCAGGATCAGAGCAAACAAGTAAGGCAGGAAAATCAGTTAAAGACAAGAACCTGACCCATTAAGAATAAAGAACCCCCAGCATCATGCACAAAAATTAATGATAGTATTTTCTGTAAAAAAAGAAGAGAATAGGAAAATGAATGATTCTGAGATTGTCCTTATTGAAATGAGTAGATCAGCATTCTGGGAAATGTGCATATTCGCTTCCTTGCCAAGAGTTACACGATACACCATATCAATATTTGTCTGTTAAATATGAACCAACAAGTGACATTTAGCTTAGCTTAGCATAAAGACTAGAAACGGATGGAAACAGCTAGCGTGGCTCCATCCAAAGGTTAAAAAAAATGCCTGCCAGCACCTCTAAAGCTAACATGTTGTATCTTGTTTGTTTAATACATAGAAAATCAAAGAGTAAAAGTAAAAAATTGTGGTTTTATACAATATAATGTGCTAAACAATGAGCTTTAGAGGTGCTGGTAGACTTTAGACAGAACAAGGCTAGCTGTTCCCCCCATTTCCATTCTTTATGCTAAGCTAAGCTAACTGTCTCTAAGCTGTACCTTCATATATAACAAACACATATGAGAGTGGTATCAATCTTTTCATCTACAGTAGCCAGGCAAGCAAATAAGCATACAATATTTCACAAAATGCCGAATTCCTTTAATTTACCTCAGCTTCTACCACTGGCTGTGGTGCCTCTTCCACCATCTGCAGGGAAGGAAAAGTTATTTGTTCTCCCATCAATTCAAATGCTGTAAGAAATGCAATAAATTATGGGCTGACTCCTTTGTCATGACGGAAATTATACCGCGATGGGGTGCAATGTGATTAAATGTTTTAACAAATGAGTGAATTGATTAATCAAAACATTAAAAAGAGTTGTTGTTTTTACTTGATTGTATGTTTTTACTGAAATGATTGAAAGTGGAACAACATAATATTTGTAACATTTAGTACAACATCATGTCAGAAGTGTCTGTAGAGTGAAGAAAATTAAGAATTAATATTCCTGAGCACTTCCTGCTGATTTACCTGCTCCTCTACAACTGGCTGTGCCACCTCCTCTGCTGTCTCCTGAGGTTCAACCTTATTTTCACTCTGAGCAAATGCAAATGAGTCAGAACATATAAAAAGAAGAAAAGCTATGCAAATTAGTACACAGTGATGTGATATAATCAGAGGATCAGAAGTATACTCCACTCCCTAAAAAAAACAAAACCCTAAGATTGATTTCTCCATTGATTTACCTGGACTTCTACAACTGGCTCTGGCTCCTCCACTGGTGTCTCCTACAGAGTGAAACTGTTTTTTTTATTCTGAACTGATGCAAATTATGATGAACATGTAAAATGCATGTCTGTTATGAACACGGCTGTGATCCTTGAAAGGTTTGTATATACTCAGTTCAAAGTTAAGGCCTACTGTGCTGGTGAAAGGTTTTCTGAATGACTACTGAAATCCTTTGTATGCAGATTCACACTCACATCAGAATACATGAATAAAACATTCCCTGAATAAAACTGAGAAGATTGAGCACACTCTCTGGTTTACCTGTACTTCTACAACTTGCTGTACTGCTACTTCTACATCTTGTTGTAGTGGCGCCTTGATTGTCTGCAGAACAGTGAAGGAATTCTTATTGTTAGTAAAAGCCAGCAAGACAGAAAAGAAATGTCCTAAAAAAAACACACACACGAAAAGCTTTTATTATGAAATGATTAATATGTTATCATGGCAGCGATACGGACTAATATGAACCGGTTAAAGCCACAGTTTGACATTTTGGGAACCGCTTATTAATTTTCTTGTCAAGTGTTAGATGAGAGGATTGATACCACCCTCAAGTATGTGCGTACAGTATGAAGCTAGAGCTGGGAGACAATTAGCTTAGCTTAGCATAAAGACTGGGAGCAGGTGGAAAACAGCTGACCTGGTTCTCCTCCCAAGTTCACAAATATGCCCACTGGCGCCTTTAAATGTCACTAATTAAAAGGTTGTATCTCATTTGTTTACTTTGGTACACAAACCGAAATGTATGTTGTTTTACATTGCGGCGTAACTGTATCTTGGCACCCAGCAGTAGGGCGCAGCCCGTTGGTTGCTTGGTAACCTCACAGTGGTGACAAGACAAATTAACAGACAGTCGTCTAGATTAAACAAACATGATATCACATGTTACATAGTGAGCTGTAGATCTTTGTGTGAATTTTGGACAGTGCCAGGTTAGTTGTTTCTCCCTGCTTCCATTCTTTATGCTAATCTAAGCTAAACTCAGCTAATCAACTCCATATATAGTGCACAAACTTGAGAGTAATATTGATCTTCTCATCTAAATACATAAGCGAAAAAAAGAATATTTCCCAAAATGTCAGACAAATTTTTCAACTTAAAGTAAGCACTAATGCCATTTTGGTGATATATCATGAAAATATGGACTGTGGTAGAAACAGTAATGCAGATTTAAGGTTTTCTTTTCAGTGAAGCCTTTTGACCAAAGTCACACTATTATGCCTGGTCTAATTGAGGAACTACAAAAACCTTGGTAATTCTCCTGCATGAGTTTCAAAACAGGGCAAACACTACTGTATGCAACGGCTGCTGGTTCCAACTGGGAAACAGCAAATGCTTCAGTTTCTGCCACCTCCAGACAAACCAGCTCTTGTTCAGTTAGTACGAGGATGAGCCATGGTCAGTTTGAGAATATGATAATCTACTGTACCACTGCTGCGGTCTTAGCCGAGGCATTGGCTCCACTTGCCGAAGCACCCTTTTCTTTGGTTGCCTTGAAACCTAGCAGTACCTCAAATTCACATACAGTATGTTTCACACTACGTTATAAATCTGATACACTGACACACACGCTTACTGAAAGTCCATAGAGTAATGATCCAGTAAAATAGCGATTTCGTCTTGCAATCTGCAATTATGGCTGTTTTTTTTACCTTTGGGCGGAAGAATTTGCTCAGAGTATCTTTGGCTGATTTTCCTTTTGAGGACTCGGGTTCCTTTGCAGCAGCTTTTGGCTCTTCTTGTGGTGTGGGTTTTACAGGTTTGGCAGCCGGTTCTCCCTTGACTTCCATTTTTGGTGGCTCTGGAGGAGGTGGTGGTGGGATAGACATTCCTTTGGCTGCTGCAGGTGGTTCAGACACTTGCGCAACCTATTCAAGAGGCAGAGAGTTAGAATGATGATTTGGAAAATATTGTAATCCGTCCACACAGTTACCTTTGTGCATCCAGTAAATTTTAGGATATACAATGGCAATTTTAGGTAAAAAAATACAATGTAGTCATCATTCAGCAACTTCAAGTTTTCATATAATTGCAACAAGGCAAAGGAAACAAGGAAATGTAGCATTAACAACTAAAGTTAGATTGATTAATGTTATTTCTGGAAATTAACAGAACCCAACCATGTACAGTATGTGCCTTTCTAGCGCATTGCAAGTTCTGTTATACAAATTAAAACACATTATAGGCTCACAGTGGTGGTTGGTGCTGGCTGGTTCTCCTTCTCGGACTATTTGGCAACAACAAAAAAAAAGGTAGCAGTTAGAAAGATGAAGTTAAAGTGAGGCAAACAAAGACAAGCAAAAAGCTTGTGTATATGTCATATAGTATGTATGCGTTGATGTTTTGGTCCATTAGAAATAAAATTAATTGTTATGGAATCAAGAATACCATCTATTCAAGCAAGAAACAGAATTGAAAGTTACAACAATCTGCTAAAACTATCTCCAAATCCAAACCCCAAGCCTGTGTTCGATGGTCAATCTCTATCATTACTGAATTCACTTATAGAGGTTTAAAAATAAATATGAGCCTCATACAATAGAGAGAATATCAACCATTCAAATTAAATACATTGGAGGTACTGGCATGAGTTATGTATTTAACATTTTTTATATGTGATGTAATGCTTCACGAACATATGTTCACCTGATCTTTTGTGGCATCGGGAGTAGCTGTTTCCTTTTTGGTTGTTTTAGTGGGAGACACCTGTGTAACAAGGGAAGGAAAATTAACTTTTCTTAATTGATTAAGTAAAGACAAAATGCCTAACCCTCAGATGTTAAATGTATAGGCATGGAGCATTATGTTATTTCATGTAGCTGGCAGTAAAGCTGCGGTATAAAGCGTTCAAAATCAGAGGATATAGTTGATGTAACAGGAACAGAAAAATAATTATTTAGATGAAACAGACGCCTTTCATGAATGCAAACATAGGCCTTTATGATAAGTTAACTGAGGCAAACAGAGTCCACACTGAGGTGCCTGACAGAGCACATACAGTACATGCGCTGTCATTGTGACAGCTATTGTGCTCCGGAGATGGCGTAGGCCTGCCCTCGCTCTATCTTCACAAATCTCAACTTCCAACTGCACAGGCCTCCCTTGTGAGCTCACACGATGGGTTGAACAATAGGCCACCACATTCCCGCATGTTCAAAGACTTGATTAGCATGGGGCTAGGGCAATGGTAACTCTTTAAAACGGCATGAGTCCAAAAGACAGCATGATGAAGAGGAAATACAATAGCTTCTTGTTGAAGGTTTTGCATTAAGCACTGTCATCACAGCAGAATTTGTTATGGACACCTTTACTGCCATTAAACCCCCCTTTTGACAATCTCATCTTTTTGCATGCCTCCACGCAGAATAAGAGGAATCACAAACAGACCAGTCACATTTATACACATCTCCACTGCTGAAGTCTAATTAATTATCCCTGATCTCCACTTTATCAGGCAAATTACCAAACATCTTGGCCTCAGTGAGGCTTTAAACAATAATTAGCACACGCATTAACTCCATTCAGCTGTTTGTTGTTTGAGCAGCTGTTTGCCTTCAGTAATAGTTGGAGATAACAAGAGCGGATTTATTTTTACTTTTGATTATAGCAATTCTCTAATTAAATTTTTCCAAGCAGCAATGACACTCTAATTTTACAAGAGAAGCAATAAGAAATAAACCACTCTTAATTTCATTTACTCAAAATGTGTCACTTACTAGTGTTCTGAAGAAGTTCATAACTGGATTCTCTTCTGGTTTACTCTCCTCTTGCTTTTCCACAGGCTGACTGTTTCCGTCGTCAGTCTCAGGAGCTTTTTCTTCCTCTGGACCGGGGTCTAGAGTCGCACTTTCTGGCTCCTTTAATGATTCTGATTCTTGCTTTAGGTTTTCTGCCTCCTATACACCATCACAAAAGAATTAGTCTTTGAGAATTAGGTTAGAGCGGTGGAGCTGATATGCAAGCAGTGAGTGTCTTAATCGCAGCATTGAGATGGGAGCGCAATTCCAACCATGCCTCAGCCTACTCGGGGCATTGTCAACAATCACCCTTTTATTAATGTGTGTGTCCCACCCCTCACTCATTGATATTCAACAATGTCTGAGAGTTATGCCCTGAGAAATGTCAGGAAAACTCAAATACCTTGCTGTGTCCAGATGGTGAATATCTTTAAAATACTCAACTGACTAACCTTGATTTTGAGTTTATTTTGGTGAATCTATTCAGAGTTTGCTTCGGTGTGAATATTCATTTATTGTTTTGTATATATTCCTTTTTGACGTTATATTAAGTCACAAGTATTTCATTTTTTTAAAGTCATGAATAAAGAAGAAATGTAATCTGTAAATTCAGTGTTTTCGTTTTTTATTTTATTGGAAAATGTTTCAGCACTTGAAAATGTGAGCTTTGTGATGATGATATATACAGAACAGGCTCTCAGCTTTATTACAAAACAGAAATCATTTTACAATCCAATGCAATCACAAACCATTAAACACATGTAACGTGAGGTAGACCAATATTTTTCATAACAAAAACTGTAACATTTCACTGCTGCTCCATCTTTGGAGCCACATGGATGGTAACATAAATACTATATCCCTGTGAAGATATCACTAAACCACTTAGCTTATATGCTGATTCTTCAACAACTGATGCACATGCTAACTGCAACTTAACAAGTACAGCTTCCATGTTCTCCCAATGGTTTGGACTTGGGACTGTTGTGTTCACACTTGATTCATCCTCTGCCTTCTGTTCAGCATCTGTGACGATCTCTGGTGCTACATCCTCTGAGGTCACAGGGTTGCGTTCGGCTTCAACAACATCCTCTGTAATTATTTTCTCTACAATGGCCTCAATACATGCTGCCATAGACTCATCTAAAGCAGCAACTTGAGAATCTTCAGTGTTATCCGCAACTGCAGCTGAAACATCTCTAGAATGATCTGTTTCATGTATTATCTCTTCTGTAAAGTCTTCAGTTGTCTTGAGGATTACAACTCGCACGCCACCTTTTGGTTGTTGCTCGAGAGAGCTCACACTCTCCTCCAGAGCCTCTTCAGAAATGACAGGGCTAGATTCCAAGATTTCCAGAGCAACCACAGATGGAGTAACTCTCTCTTCATCAGCATCTTCTAACAGCACTTCAGCTGCGGCGACATTCTCTTCTCTGAGTTCTTCAGGCTCCTCTGTGGCTTCTGTCAGTGGCTCATCTTCAGTTTTTTCTTCTGCCACGTCACTTTCTTCCATAGGTTCCTCCAAAATGGCAACTTCTCCTTCAGTAGATGTTTCTTGGACAGCGATATCTTCATCAACACTTTGTGGCACTGCTTCAAATTCATTTGATAAAGCTTGTATAGCTTCTTCCTTCATCTCTTCAGCAACTGTTTCATCTTTGGATGGGATAATTGTCTCTTCCACAGGCTCTTCTGTGACTTCTGTTGGCAGCTCATCTTCAGATACTTCAATTTTTTCTTCTGTCACATCATTTTCTTCCACAGGGTCCTCTGAAATGGCAACTTCTCCTTCAGTCGATGTTTCTTGGACAGGGGTATCTTTGTTAACACTTTGTGGCACTGCTTCAAATTCACTTGATAAAGCTTGTATAGCTTCTTTATTCATCTCTTCAGCAACAATCTCATCTTTGGATGGGATAATTGTCTCTTCCACAGGCTCCTCTGTGACTTTTGTTGGTGGCTCCTCATCAGATACTTCAGCTTTTTCTTCTGCCATGTCACTTTCTTCCACAAGTTCTGCCAAAATGGTAATTTCTCCTTCAGTAGATGTTTCTTGGACAGCGGTATCTTTGTTAACACTTTGTGGCACTGCTTTAAATTCACTTGATAAAGCTTGTATAGCTTCTTTATTCATCTCTTCAGCAACAATCTCATCTTTGGATGGGATAATTGTCTCTTCCACAGGCTCCTCTGTGACTTTTGTTGGTGGCTCATCTTCAGATACTTCAACTTTTTCTCCTGTCACATCACTTTCTTCCACAAGTTCTGCCAAAATGGTAATTTCTCCTTCAGTAGATGTTTCTTGGACAGCAATATCTTTGTTAACACTTTGTGGCACTGCTTCAAATTCATTTGATAAAGCTTGTATAGCTTCTTTCTTCATCTCTTCAGCAACAATCTCATCTTTGGATGGGATAATTGTCTCTTCCACAGGTTCCTCTGTGAATTCTGTTGGTGGCTCATCATCAGATACTTCAGCTTTTTCTTCTGCCATGTCACTTTCTTCCACAGTTTCCTCCAAAATGGCAACTTCTCCTTCAGTAGATGTTTCTTGGACAGCGGTATCTTTGTTAACACTTTGTGGCACTGCTTCAAATTCATTTAATAAAGCTTGTATAGCTTCTTCCTTCATCTTCTCAGCAACTATCTCATCTTTTGATGGGATAATTGTCTCTTCCACAGGCTCTTCTGGAATAGTAAAGCTTGCTTCTTGTTCTGCAGAGAGAGGCACAAAAAATGTTGCAACAAAAACCTCTTCTTCCAGAGGGCTGGTATTATCTGCTGCAGACTCCAAAGGAGTGATGGCACTGGGTTCAAGTTCTAGACAGAGGGCATCAATTGCTGCCTCCAGTAACACCTCAGCATCTTCTTTGACAATAGCAAAACTGACTTCTGATTCTTCAACTGTCTTGGGTGCCACATCAGCTATCACATCTTCATCGACATCAACTTCTGTAACAATAATTTCAGGAATAGACTGAAGCTCGATTTGAATTTCATCATCAGGAGACATTAAACTAACTTCAGGAAGTTCCTCCATGGTGATAATCTGATTTTCTGATTTTGAAGGTTCATCATCAGACACAGGGCTGAGTTTTTCTGGTACATCCTCAACTGCAACAGCATCATCGGCGGCGACCTCTTCATGGGCGGATTCCATCTTAACTAGAATTTCTGTCTCAAGAGGAACAGAAGGTTCCTTTACAGGCATGTCTTGGTCTCCAGGTGTAGCATTTGGCTCCTCATAAATAACCTCAAAGATTGTTTCTATCACCTTAGTCACTGGCTCTGCGTCTAGGGACTGAACGCCATTTGCTTCACCGGCCTCAGGGGTGACAGCATTAGGCTCAGGTTCAGCGGTTTCAATCAGCGCTGCATCAGCTGACATGTCTCCAGCTCTTTCACTGTTGTCTTCAGTAATTACTTCTTCCACTCGTGGCTCTGATGTGTTTACAGCAGTATAGTCACTGGATTCAGAAACAGAGGAGAAAACTGCCTCAATACAATCTGCCACCACTTTGGGAAGGCTGAAAGACACCTCCAATGGCACATTTTCCTCAATCACATTTTCCTCTGCAGATATTTCATCTACTATAATCGATTTGTTTGGGTTTGATTCTGGTTCTTTGGTGATTTCTTGCTCAATTTCCTCAGGCCCATTAATGCTCTCTTCCTCAGGATTGTAGTTTTTGATTTGGCTTATTTCAAAATTGTCAGTAACTTCCACCCTCTCCGCTATGAACACTATATTCTCATACACATTGTTCTCTATGTTGACCTCCTCTGTGATGATGATCCCAGCTGTCTGGTTGTCTAAGGGTTCCTCATATGTAGTGTCTTCAACAACCTCCTCTGCAATGACAACAACAGATTCACTCAGTGAATGTTCTTCAGTTGTTGCCGTCTCCATCACGACGACCTCTTCTATTGGGCTTCCAGTATAAGTGGTTGAATCACGGTCATCACTAGTTTGCGTTGAAATATCCGCTTCAATTTTCAGGTCTGTTTGCGTTGATATTTCAGCTGTTTGATGCGGGCATTCAAACTCCTCTTGGTGCACGACGATGATCGTGGCAGCAGCTTCTTCTCCACTTGAATCCGACTCCTTTATCATGAAAATCAACATTCACGTTTAGATAAAATACAACTGGTCTTTGTTCCTGGGACAAATATATAATAACCATGTGCTTGATCGCACTGTGTACACACACACTGAGTCAGCACAAAAACAGAACATGCAGTACAACAGCCCTAAAAAAGGTAAATACTTAGGAAACAAGTTTTAATCGTTGTTGACACAGAGGTGTCGATTACACCCTGCTTATTTGAGTTCATGGTATTGTTGTATTGGACTGAATTATATTTTCAGGTGTTTATAACATTTTTACTACTCCATGTATGTAAATGAGGTGGACAAAATATTATTAACACCCCTCAATATAATGCTGCCCAATAAGGTGCCACTAAAGCCTCAAAACATACCACAGAATTCAATTTCAGTCATTGTGTCAACAACAACCACACATTTTTAAATGCAGAAGAATTTCTTGCAGGCCTGGTGTATTGCAGTGGATTACAGATGTTCATGTTTGTCACGTCTTTCAGTGATGTAATTATTTCGTGATTACACGAATTATTTTATTTTCATTTTCCAATAAGATCTTGGAGTGGTTTATGTACAGCTAAAAGTGATGTTATTAAGGAAATCTAATCTAAATCAGAATGATTTCAGGCAATTTGGCAGGCAGACTGTTAAAAAGAGATTAGAGCACAACATTAAAGAATAAGGCTGGCTTTCTTATTGTCAACAAATCCTATGAAAGGAACCTAATCCACATTACTTTAGTCCGTCTCTCATTGCTCACTGATTTCCGAACCCTGTCTTCCCACTGAAAATGTAAGTCTTTAAAAGTGGGTCATGAATGTATATATAGAAGTATTTAATGAGGCTAAATAATTTCCTAAAACAGCTGGGCACCGTAGTTTTTAGAAAACATTACTGAGACAGGGGTAAATAATGCATATTTTGGGGACTATTTTCAGCTGTGGATTAATACACATTTGGGGCTCTACGAAGTATTTCCAGCAGCAGGACGGTTTATTTGGGATTGAATCAAAAGAAACTACAGTACGTGTGTCCATGGCAATGAAGGAACATGTCACCTAGCATGACCCTTTGATGTGTTTTTTAATACACACAAATAATACTTGTTAGTAGGATGAATACATAGTTGGTTTTGAACTTTTCGTATAATTTGCTGACAATAAAAAAATATAAAATATCATCTTTAAAAATGAACATACTCACCGTCTGTGGATTGGTGGCAGGAAGACTTGCATCCGTTTGATCTTCATTTGAGGTCTCTCTCTTTTTCTCTTCCTCTTCCTTCTGGACGGTGGTGTCAGGGGTATCGGAGATAACTTGAACGTCAACATGTTGACAGTTTGATTCAACTATCACATATTGCTCATTTGATTCTGTGGCAGGATTTGATGATGTGGACATGGCATTTTGCTGGATTATGGTCTCACCGTTAACTGCAAAAAAGAAGAATCTGTGATCAAAATGTAAGCAAAAGACCTCTACCACCACCAAATCAAAACATGAGAACATACCATCACTCCCAAACTGTCTGACTGTTCTTCTTAAACATAAACCATCTACTTTATCACAGAAAAGGCTGTTGCTTCTGTTAGATATCATGAAGCATTAAACCCATACTTGTGCAATGCGTCATGAAGTAAACATGGGCTAGTCAATTCATGAAAGTGACATTATCCTTATCTCCAGCGTCAACATTAGCTCTTAGACAAACTCAAGTGCCAGCGGGAATCCTACACCATTATTGTCAGTGCAGGGACACAAACCACACCATGACGGGTCATCAATGTCTTAGACTACGCCTAGAGTTTACATTGGAAGACTGAAGACACAGACCAGCTGGGAGTCACTGTGTTTACAGAGTTTTAAGAGTCTAAAAGACTAATCCAACATGTGCATGTAAAGATCAGCTGATTTCGTCTGTCAGAGACTGACAGTATATTCCCATAAAGCTGGATAGAATGCAACAGAATAAAGGACATTTAAAAAGAGTTAAAATCTGTAGATTCTCCAAATTTAGAGAAAGGAATTTGGATAATACAAGCACTATGATTCTTAGGTGTTGAACATTTAGCTGCTCTGTTTTTTTAGTGATACACCTCAGTTGTGTCTGCATTTATATTTTACATATTACCACTGTGTTATTTTAAAATTAAGTCATTATCATGTATCATTTTTCTGTCATTAATCTAAAAAATCTCACTCACCACCAATCTCCAGTCCATTAGATGTGATGTTTGCAGAGATGCCATTCACCGCCCCATTTTCATGTTTCTCAGGAATCTTCCCGTTCTGTAAAAATAATAAATATATATAATAATAAACAAATATCAGTGTGTGCCAGCTCTACAGTTCACAAAATATTGTCCACAGGGGGTAAGTTTACAAGAGGACACATGAATAAATTAGCAAATTTGGAAATCTTGGGGGGGCTCAAACCTTTGGTTCAAGAAGCAACTATCAACTTTTTCCACATGCATCTTACCACTGAAGTTACAGATTACTACTACAGGTACTACAGGTTTGTTGTGTATTTGTGTAATTGTACCTTGGTTAGCTCTTTGTTCTTGGAGTGCTCGTTTCCCATACTTTTTCCAGCAAGGTTTTTCAGCACAAATTCAACTGTAACAAATAGCCAGAAGTCAGAAATATGTTGGATTTTTTTTACATTGCATTGACATACATGGATACATAGCAAATACAGTCTAACTTCTTTTGAGTGTTTATGAAATTTGCACATCTGATCATATTTTGGTAATGTCTTAACTTCAGTACCATTCAAATATCTTACCTTCTTGCACCTCAAAATAACCTCCTCAAGAAAAATATATGGAAAGTGTCTGTCACTCTCAGAGAGATGTCTTTGCCGCTCCAGCCCAACTGTGTGTATAGCTCTACTGTTAACAGGCTATTTTATGTGTGCTTTGTAATGGGTGGGACTGTTTTTGAAGTAATCAATTGGACTTCCTCCAGTGAATAGTCAGCCATCCGCCCAACAGTGTGTTGGTGCTCTTTAGTAAAAGCACATGATTAGCTCATGGTAATCTCGTTGTAATTCTCTGAAAATATGGTGATAATGAGATTACACTATAATCAAGGACACTGTGATGAGGCGGTGAAGCACAGTTTTGTTGACAAATGTCGCTGGGAAGTAACAGGATGTGTGTTAAGGATATTGGTCCACACTGCCAAAACAAAAATATATATGTTTACTCTTACAACCCTGTTATATTAACCTGGTTATTGTGAATTGGATGGAGGGCCTGAGGTATTTTATCATTTATTTCATTATGCTATGGGTGTTATTTTTTAAGATTCAAATCAATTAATTATTACAATTAATCAAACTGACATGTGCCTTAAAATATCTATTGAATTATTATTGATATTATTTGATTTAAAAAAGCTTTTCTGGGTTGCAAAGAGCAAGTATCTGTCTTATTATGTTAATCAAAACAGACAGAGAGCTGTGTAATTAAATCATCTCTCTTAAAAGACGTCCACATAGGCCTCTCAATGCATCAGTGCCTATCTAAGAGACGTTCAGGGATCAAAGACAAACTGACTTTACTTCATCAACCGATTTCCTTATTTTTATTCTCATCTTTGTGTTCTCTTTGTTGTTTTTGTGGGAAAATGTGTCATGATTAATCTGACCAAAGCTCCATAACACTCATTTTGTTTTATTCCCAATTACTTCCTGTAAACCTCTTTGCGCAGATCAGTCGAATGACACGTCATCTTCATATGTTTTTATCATAAACAACTGCAACATGAAAAACTTGATCCCAAAATGTGCAGTATTTATTGAATTTATTATGACAGGGCTTGGAATCCATGAACACAATGTCCCGATTGTAGCCTATAGCATGCACATTGAGGTGGGAGTTGGATTCCCCTGTTTGGATTGTGCACTTCTGACTTCATGCAAAGACCGCAGCTGAGAGACCTCAAGCAATCTCTTCATGATGTACCAACGCATGACAACCTACATGTTTTATTAGTGGCACAAACCTTACAAAAAGGCCATTGATTTTAAGGGTAGTTGGGAGAACAGGCATATCAAGATTTGTCCAACCCAAGTAAAAAAAAACAAATGTGATACTGTGTAACAGCATGTGCCTATATTTGCTGTGGTAGACTTTATTAGATTCATTGACATCCTCTGTAGCTCGTATGAATTTAATTAATAGTGCTCTAGCTCTACAGATGTATTCAGTAAATATTTGAACTTGGGTGCAGTACTGTTTGCTCTAGAAATATTTACAGAGCAGCAGTTCCGGTTGATAAAATAACGAGTTAGACATATCGTAAGCAAGTACAAAAACATCCCAGACAATTTAAATGACAACCGTAAAAATAAACCAAACTGTGAGAATTCTCAGTTATGGTGAAACTGATCAAACTTCTTAGTTTTGTGAGTGTTCAGATGTGAGTTAAGGATCACGATTGATGCCACATTAAATAACCGTGTTTATTTGAAAAGAGACTCTGCCGTGCAGTCAAGAGAAGGCCAGAAAATGCTTTTTTAACTAAATGGACAAAACTGACAAAATAAAGCGTTACACCAGTGGTAGGCAAATAGTGGCCCATGGGCCAAATCTGGCCCTCCAATAAAAATATTTGGCCCTGATTACATCTAATCTTTTACATGACTCTTCATAAATCTGCAGTAGATAATGACGTAGACACAAGGCTCATGTAAACCTCGTAACATCCTATAAATTTACCAGATGAATAACAAAGTCTATATAACATAATTTGGCAAATCTGAGCAGAACAGATATGTGTCAATACCAGTATTTTTCTTCAATCATAAATGAAGCAGGACACTTTGTGTGTGGATAAGTTATCGATTACATTTCTAATCTTGTAGTGTAACACAGAGGATATGTTCATGTTTATAAGTCATTTTTTTACCAAATGAGTATTGACATAAGCTGCTGTCTCTCTGTGAGCTCCCACTTACTGATGGGAATTATGAAATCTGCGCTCAGATACAACCCTAAAACTGTTGTATAAATCAATTTATTCTTGAATGAATTAAAATAAATAAACAGAATATATTTAAAACATGTTAGGCTTTTGTTATGATGGCCCCCTAATAAGCAGTGCTGAAAAAAAAACTGGGCCATGGTTGATCAACTTCACTGGCTGAGTCAGTGATTTCTTTAAAGTCTCTTCTTAAAACATATTTTTATCAGAGCCTTTCCTGGTTTTACTTGAGTTTTTTATTTTCTGTGAACTGTCTTTTATTTCTGTTTTTATTTCTTCTTGTTTTATATCACACTTAATTGGTTTTTATACACTAAATTGTTTTTTTTTAATGTTTTTTTTTTTAACCTTTTATGATTTGTCTGTTTTATATTTGCTGCCTTAGTGAATCACTTTGTAAAGTGGATTTTTGAAAATTGCTCTATAAATAAACTTTTTTTATTATTATTATAACTTTTACTGTCACACTCCAAGTTTTCTACCCCGCCAGGTGGCGCTGCAGCGGGCCCGTTTGGTGAAGTCCTGCCGTCTTTGTGCAGTCGAGGAAGCCAAGATGGCAGCAACTATGAAGGGACCTGTAGTAAGTTAAAATTAAAATATATATCTTCGTATTCGAGGCACTCTGCTGCTGTTTAGTCTGTGAAAGCAAATTAAATGTGTACATGTCTGTGTGGAAAAACGGCCACAAGTAGCGGTGCCGATGATATTTAAAGTGTTAGTGACACCCTCGTGTTAGCTAGCTCATGTCTAACGGCTAACGCCCCTGCTAGCCTGCAGTTTACCCAGTGATTAGCAGATATCTGAAAGTTCAAATGCCTGACGATAATTATGATGATAATAATGATGATGATGATGTTAATTAAACGACGGCTGTGATAGTTAATAATGGTGACAGGATACCAAACTGCCGTCTATAGCTTGCAAGCTAACGTTAGCTAGTTTGACCATTCATATTTATGGTTTGCTATTCTTGGCTTCACTGTCAGTCGCGACCGTTAACCGTTATACATTCATCAACTTGTCTCTCGTTTGCAGGCTGTTGAAGATGTAAATGTCACTTTTGAAGACCAGCAGAAGATCAACAAATTCGCGAGGAACACGAGTCGGATGACGGAGCTCAAAAATGAAATAGAAGCAAAGAAAGTAAGACTCCAGTTTGTTGGGAATACAGTCACTCAATAATCATTCAGTGTGTGTTCAGTTTACACAAGTCTGAATCAGATTTTTTTTTTAGCTGAGTAGCAAGTATAAGGAATTTAATGTGGTCCAGATGTCAACAGAAAAAAACAATAAACATGGAACATTAAACAATAAACAGTGTTAGAAAGAGAAGGACAGTAATTTACAAAGATTCAAAGATGAGTAGTGGGAGTGGACTACATGCTTGCATATTGACATGATGTGCAAAAAAGCAGAATATAAATAGAAGTATGAATATCTATGTAGATATACATATAAATTCGAGTGTAAATAAACTATGTGTGTGTATTAACAGGATATATATGCACAGTTAACAATTAAAAAATAAAATCTATATACACCTACACAGTGCAGGACAGACAAAGACATGGTCTTGGTTCTGGGGTCTCTCTGGGAGTTTTTGGAAGAGGGGCTTGCAGGGGTGAGAGGGGTCAGACATGAACTAATCAATTAATCGAGAAAGTTGAACACAAAACAACTACAACAGCACCACAGACTACAGCCTCTGAAATGACCATAAAGTTTAATCAGCACATAACTGAATGAAAAACAATGAATCAATTTATCAGAATAGTGATTAGTAGTAGTTAATAGTGATGGTGATTAATTTTCTGTTGATGAAGTCATCATTATAGCTCTAATAACATTATACTCCCTATACAGTCCCGGGACTCTTAACTGATAATAGATGTATTTGTGTTTAGTAGATACACATAACTAAAATGAATGCAGTCTAATACAACAACCTGCAATAACTCCTTACTTTTAGGACAATTATAATGTTCAGTTTATGTTGATTAACCTTTTTTGTTATCTTGGAGGCTGTGTTTTGAGGTGCTGTTGAATTTCATCGCATTAAACTGAGAGTTGAGGCTGCCCTTGATGTTATAAAGTGGATGTACAACATATTACAAACACCAAAGTTTAACACAAAACAATTCAACAACAGCACCACAAACTACAGCGTTTAATCAACACTTACTGGTTCTTATCGTTCAGATGAGTTAAGTGTGGTTTGAGGGCAGTGCAGCAGCTAATTTACTAACAGTCAACAGCCCTCATTGAAACTCTGCAATTATTTTGCTAATGTCTCCATGCAGAAATCACTGCAGAACTTACAGGATGCCAGTGATGACCTGATGATGTTCGACGACGACTCTCTATTGATCCCTTATCAAATCGGTGACGTCTTTATCAGTCACACCCAGGAAGAAACACAGGAGATGCTGGAGGCTGCAAAGGTAGGTGTCTTAATCCCTTTTTCATACTCGTCAGACTTGATCATCAGTGAAAAGACCCTCATTAACTCAAAATGCTCAGGTTGAAGGGCTGTGAGGGAGAATTTAACATAGAATGATACATAATGAAACTCATCTGATAAGCGATTAGCCTCAAGAAAATGAAGTGAACTGGTAAAAAGTAAAGGGCTGCAACTGCTGATTGTTTTATTATCGATCTGTCGTTTATTTTCTCCATTAAAACATCAGAAAATAGTGAAAATGTAATTGCCTAGGGTCATAAGTTGTCTCTTTAAATATCTTATTTTGTCTGAACAACAGTCCAAAACCAAAATATAGTAAGTTTACTATCATGTATGACAAAGAAAACCATTAAATCTTCACATTTGAGAGGTTAATTACATCAAAATTTTAGCGTATTTGTTTTTTTAAAAAAAAGATTAACCAATTATTTGATTGTTGCCCAAAATATAACACAGTTTGTCGATACTAAACCACCCAAATTACAACTAAACACTACACAAACATTAAATATTAACTGTAATAACTGTTTTACCAACACAAACTGTATTCAAATCTTGTTTTCCATCATTTATTTCTGTGAATAACACAGCTTCCCTGATTGTAGCAGTCTTAAGAAACACTCTCACGTCTCCTTGGCCTTAAACACAATCCAGTATGTTAATCAGCTTTCATAATAAATCCTATTTTTGAAAACACAAGATCACAAAAATCGTCACATCTTTACAGTATGTTTGACTGGGGGGAAAAAAGAGCCACAAAAAAATGCTTTTTACTAAGTTAAACTGAGCGACCCTCTTTTATCAGTAGAACATAGAGATATGTTTGTCCCCTTTATTAAAACAGAGTCTGTCTATCTTGTGAGCTTCCTGTTTTCAAAAACGGGATTTACTAACTTTTATGAAAGCCTCTATAATTGACCCATTAGACTGTGTTTGAGATCAAGGGGGTAGCTGCTGATTAGAAACATTATAAAAAGGTCTAGGTTCAAAACAACAAAACTATCTAGAGTCACTTCTCAATGTGACTGAAGCTCAGTTCATTATTATTCACAAGTAAGCACTTGTGTAATTTCGTTTTTTTTTTTATGAAATGAAAGAATTTGTCCCTGTCATGTGCTTTTTTTGAAGTGAAGGTACTAGATTGCCTTGATGCTGAGTTTGTTCAGTGTGATCTGAAGGTCGCTGCAGCCAAAAAAGGTTGTGAAAATAAAGAGCTCCATGTGCTTCATGCGTCTGTTTGCTCACCATACTGGAATTTATTTTTGCTGTGCTCTCCTACTCTTGCTTTTGTGGAGAGAGAGCTGCCTCAGTAATAGAATAAAGTCGGATGTAAAGGTTCATTTCTTTGTTAGATATAAAATATTTGATCTTGATGAATGTGGTAGTAAGACTCCTGCACCATCACTCAAAGATGATGTCGGTAATGTTTCATTTAAAGGTGCATTACACGACATTCAGCCCCACTAGATGTCACACTAGAGCACCATCATCTCAGACCAAATCAAATGTGCGTTTACTCGATAAAGTTGGGGATAAATATAGCTCATGAAACCAGGCAGCGCTGATCAAATATGGATCAAGATTCTGTTACTGCATTGCCTCTTTCTCATTCAAATGTTTTCAGAAACATATTTTAATCTACTGTTTAGCTGTAATATGAGAAACTTTGTGACCCAGCCGCCATGTTGAAAATGGACGCAGGAAGGCACTAATATGCACACGTGGCTGGACCGGCTATCAAAACAAAGAACAGAGAAGCTCAGATAACAACACACACAGAGGGAGTGTGACTTCATTCTCTGCTCAGGACGGCATTAGTCCACTATATCTTAACATAGCAAATAGCTGTTTGTTTTGACATCTAGCGGGGCTGAATGTCGTGTATTGCTCCTTTAAAATGCCAGGACAGACATTGCTCAGTGCACGTTTTGTTTAGATTTACTGATTAACTGCTGTAAATCACAAATGCACAAAGACTAATCTGTAAATCTGACAATATGTGTATTTGTGATGCGATGTGTAAACTGGTATTTGGTATTATCACCCTGCAGGAAATCCTGCCACAGTTTGTTTATTTAAAAAAAAATCACAGTTGCATTATTTGTTAGTTCTCATTCATTTACAGTCCCTTGTGTAAGTATTCACCCCCCACCCCCCACCTCCACATTTTGCAGTGTTAAGTCCTGGAATTCAGATTGACTTTATTGGGCTTTTTATCATTTGATTAACACTACATGCATAGTGCTTTGGAGGTTTCACTGCACATCTAGAGACTGCAATTTTTGCCCATTCCTCTTGGCAAAATAGATCAAACTCAGTGGGATTGGACAGAGACTGTCTGTGAACAGCAAGTTTCAAGTCTCGCCACAGACTCTCAATTGGATTGAGGTCTGGGCTTTGACTGGGCCACTCTGAGACATTAACATTCTTTGCCTTAAACCATTCCAGTGTAGCTCTGCCAGTATGCTTTGTATAATTGTCCCGCCGGAAGGTGAATCTACGCCCCAGGCTCAAGTCTCTCGGAGACTAAAACAGGTTTTCTTCAAGAATTGCCCTGTATTTGGCTCCATCCATCATGCCCTCAATCCTGACTAGTTTCCCAGTATCCGCTGATGAAAAGCATCCCCACAGGATGATGCCGCCACCAACTTGTTTCTCTGAGGGGACGGTGATGTGCAGTGTTGGGTTTCCGCCACACATAGCATTTTGCACCAGGACTCAAAAAGTTCAAATTGGTCTCATCTGACCAGAGTACCTTCCTCCCACATGACTTGTGGCAAACCACAAACAGGATTTCTTATGGCTTTCTATCAGCAACAGCTTTCTTCTCACCACTCTTCCATAAAAGCTAGATTTGTGGAGTGCACAGCTGATCTTCGCAGCTCTTGTCAGACCATATTTATCGACGAAGGCGGAATAAGCGCCCATAAACATGCTTTAGTATACGAGACTGATAGTTTGTCCAAAACAGTTAGAAACAGTCCAAAGCCTTGTGAGCAGGCATCAACAGCACTCTCATAAGCTGGCCCAGGCCTCGGTGTCAGTAGGCCTTGTTTAGCCAGATGGCAGTCTCCACAAAGGGGCGCTACAGATCTTCCTCAATGCACCTTCGGGAGAGGAGCCGGGCAGTTTCAGCGCTCCGTAGTTGCTAAACCAGACAGAGGACAAGCATTGACCAAGAGTCCCTGTTCGTCCTTGTGTTGTTTGCTGCTTCATCAGCACACAACAAAGCACGCTGCACAAGCCTGTACTGATTGATGTAGAGCGGCGCGCTGCACATACTGAATGACAAATGTGTAACAGCTCGCTTGTCAACTCATTATATCTGCTGATGATAATTTAGCGCACATTTTCTACATCATTTTTTTTCTCTCCTCCTGCCTTCTGTGTGTTTTTTTTTTTTTTTTTGTTGACGCAGCTCATTCGTGTAATTTATTGAAACTGGTTTATGGAAATGTCTTGAAGGATAAGGCTGGTGATTTTCGATGTTTTTCTTATTGTCAACAAATCTCATGTTAGGAGCCAAACCAACAATGAATTGATCCTGTTTAGAAGTATTGTGACATTATAGTCATTGTATGGTTTGTTAGCTCATTGACGTGTTTTTAATAGTTTTTGGACATTAGAGTTCTACGGTACAGAAGAATAAGATATATCAGGCTTTGGATATACACACACAATACATGCAAGTATAATCAGTTCATTATTGGTTTGGCTTGGCAAAAAAAAATATAGAAAATCAGCAGCCATATCCTTTAAACCCATTGCTGTTTGCCACATTTTACCGGCTGTCATGTAATTGGAGTTTTCATGTTTTGTAATCAGGAAAAACTGGAGCAGGAAGTCAAAGGCCTTGAGGAGCGAGTGTCAGCGATACAGCAAGTGTTGGGTGATCTGAAGGTCCAACTCTATGCCAAGTTTGGTAACAACATTAACCTGGAGGCAGATGAAAGCTGAGCAGTGAAATGGACATTGACAGCTGCCCCAGCATGGACTTTTCTTTCTTTCTTTTTTTTTTCATGCAGCTCTCGTATCCGATCAGCACGACGTTTGCCAAACAAAACATCCAGTAGAACTCGGCTTAGATTCGTAGCTTCTGGCTTATCTTTGTTTACACAGATGTTGTATGTTTCTTCAGTTTAGTTCTGGCAAAAAACAAAATTCACATGAATAACGACGGTAAAGATCTGGAGATCAAATAAAATGCACATCATTTCTAACGTATTTTAATTGGTCCCTTATTTAATGCTCATGTTTTTTTTACTCTGTTGATCAAACTGAAGTAAAAAAAAAAGAGGAACAAAAGCTGCTGTGTAGCGTTTTAACTTGAAGCATATTTAACATTCTGCACAATGCTGTGTTTGACTGAAGGTAGGACAAAATTAACAAAATACTCTCTTTCAGACATCAATGCGTTCTGCTCTGAATCAACAATTGAAGTGAAAGCCCTCAAAAGAATTCAACCTGTTTGACCTTTTTTTTCAGAAGTTTGTGGTGTTTACAACTTCAAATCAAGCCGTGAAGCCACAAAGTTGATGAAATTAGTACCTTCTGTTACTGATCTACGTTTATTTTTTTTTTGATAAAATACAGAGAAATAAAAGACTTACATGTTTTGTGCCAATGAGGATTTAGTCAGAAATGAATTGACAAACTGAGCTGCAAGCAAATTCTTTTTTGGATGACATATCTGTTTAATCTGTGACCGTAATGTTTGATTAGATATGATTTAAAACGACGTACACGTACAGTATTAAGCTGCAGCCGTGAATCCCATAGAACTGACTTGAATTTAGAGACATAATTAAAAGTTATCATAATTAAGAAAAGTAAAAGAAATATCAAACTACACTTGGAAGACACCATAAATTATTGCATTTTGATTTACTAACAGGCTAAAACAAATGCAAAGATTACAAGAAACTGCTGTTTGGCCCCAAAACTGAAGTATTTTAATACCAATCAGCAGAGCGTTTCCTGAAGGTTTTTCCAAACAATTCTTATTGTGACTGATTATTCACGTCTTTGATGAACAGATGAATGGAGCAGTTGGTAGATTAAAGACACCTTTCATGGTAAACTTGTAAAGCTGTGTACACATAACATGCCAAAATGATCAGGTGTGATTCTCGACAATGTCGGTACATACGCCGCATAAATGTTAGTTAATGAGTCTTTATTTACACAAGTAAGAAAACGACATGTTGAAAGAATTCAGGTGAAATCTTTTGTTTAAATGTAGATTTTGTTGTTCTGAATGTCTTTGCTCCATTTTTCCAGATAATTCTCTATATATGCTGAACGGTTGGTGGCTCCCACAAACATCAACAATGCACAAACCTCATTAAATTGTGCCCTCAAGTGTGGCCTGCTTGAGCTAATAAAATAATCTGAAAAAGAAATGGAGAGCTTGAAGTTATAGCAGACACCTCTGGAGGATCAAGATCTCAATTAACAAGTTTCTCCTCCCGGTAGCTTTCCTGCTGAACATTCATAGCTATGATTAAGAGGAACTCCACCCACACAGGCTTGTCTTTATGCGAGGCTTGTTAAACCCCGGCTCAGAGGAAAACACATGGAAATGACTGGACTTATTTCCCTGATGGCCTTGTTTATTCTCTGTCCTCTCTCTCTCTCTCTCTCTTTATCTGTTCATTTCTATCTGTCCTCTCGCTCCCCTGCTTCCTCTCTAATGACACAGATGTTGATATTTATCAACTGTGCAGTCGGAGTTAACATTCACAGCACTTTGACAGCTTTTAAATTGGTATAATTTCTGCTGAAGCAGCCAGTATGAATGCAAAAAACAAAAATTTATGTTTGCCTACAGTTTAGGGCTGCAACCAATGATTATTTTCATTACTGATTAATCATTTTGTCCATAAAATGTCAGAAAATTATCATTTAAATAATAATAATTTTAATTAAAACTTCTCTGAGTCAAAAATGAATGAAAATTATATCTTTATTTTGTTCGAGCAACCATCCCAAACCTAAAGATAATCACTTTATTATCATGTATGACAAAGAAAAGCAAAATCATCACATATTAGAAGCTGAAACCAGCAAATATTTGGCATTTTTTGATTTAAAAATGTCTAAAACGATCACTTAATTATCAATATGGTTGCCAATTAATTTTCTGCCTATCAACTAATTGATTAGTCGACTAATCTCTGCAGTTCTACTACAGTTGCACCAGTAGGAATGTCAATAATTAGTCTAAATTATTTGTTTTGTTGTTTTTAGTTCATTAATGTCTGTAGTGGGACACTAAAATATTCATTGCTCTTATTTGGATACCAAAATATGTTAATGTTATGTTAATTTTAAGGAAATTAATCTCAATTTGTGTCAGAAAAGTATAATCTGTATATGTGATACACACTGATGTTTGTGCAGCTCAGGCTGACTGCAGTAACGGCAGAAACAGGCCAGAGGGTGTCTCTGTCTCCCCAATAATTTGACAGTGAACTCAAAGAGCTCTCTCTGTTATAAGGGTGAGCTCTTTGAGTTTATTGGACATGGCTGCACGTTGTAAATATTGGAGAGATACGCCAAACATGGTCACATCATCGCTCCTGAAGAAAAAAATGATGAATGAGATATAGAGGAAATCAAAAAAAAAAAATATGCAGAATAAGAACTGAAGGATGCTTCGTAAAATAAAGGTGAAAGTCATGTACGCTCATGTGGTTTAGGTTTGATTGATTCAAAGTGTGAAATGCCACAAATACTATCTAATCACTTTCCCCTCTATTTTCTCAATAACCTAGTCGTCAGTACAGATTTCGCCAGTCGCCGGTGTCTCCCGCTCTTCATCAAACAGTTTGTGCACACTTATCATTTCCTACGCCGGTGCTACAGTGAAAATTTGTTGTTTGCTCACTGTCTCCGCATGTTAGCCCAAATGTCAAGAGAGTCAACGGCAGACGGTTTGAAAAATCCATAGCAGCTACAGCCATTCCTCATCACTTAGAGCTGTTCTGTCTCAGCCGGCTTTTATTCATTACAAGTGAGCAGCAATCTCATCACTTCTCAAAAGCACAATGCAGCATGCCGCCTGTCAAACACTGTGCAGTTCATGTCATGGCCATTAACACTGATATGTGCAAAATGAAAAGCCCTGCCGGCAGCGTATTGTGCTTCTGCCGTCAGCATGCAGGTCTAGTGTTTTTCCCCCCCAACACTAGAATTCTTTTGTTTTTTTTTTCTTCATTGAGCAGTAAAAAAAAGTGACAGGAAACGTGAGGAAAGAGAGATAGATGACATGCAACAAAGACTGCCCGGTCAGATTTGAGCAGAGAGTAATATGTTATGTGTCTTAGACCGCTGGGCCGCCCGAATGCCCCAATCAACTTGATCTGAAAACCCGGCTGAGTTTCTGAGCGACGGTGCAGAATATGAGGGTCCTTAGACTTGACAGCTGTAGTGCAATACATTATGAGAGAATGTCAAGTAAGCCATATCATGGGGATTAAGAAAAGGAGCCTAAAAAGCAAGACTGACTGCGGTGAAGAGACCATGTGTCAGGGGCTGAGAGAGAGAGATACACACATCGCAGCGACGCACCTGTGTGAACAAATGTCGCAGATAATTTAGGCAGCAGCGAAAGAGCACGTACCTCAAACCGCCGCTGGAAAAAAAAAAGGCCCTGATAAGCTTTGTGTGAGACTTTTAAGACTAATTAATTTGTTGATAATGAATTCCATCCGCTCACTTCCTCTGGACAGGGACTCTGGATTGCTTTGTGTGTGTGTGTGGAGGCTGAGCACTATGCTGATATCTTCTGTCATTCATTTCATTACTGTCTGTCAACTTGATCAGCCAAGACAATAAAGGCACAATTACACTGCGGCAGTGTATGAATCATCTGAATGATGAAGACAAGTCTTTGTGTGGATTGATCCTTCTGTGAGCTCATGTGTGCATCTGTGTATGTTTGAGAGAGAGAGAGAGAGAGAGAGAGAGAGAGAGGGAGAGGGAGAGATAATGTGTGTGTGTGTGTGTGGCATCAGTGCAGCAATCAGGATTTATAAGTGCTTTGAAAACAAATTGGTGTCCCAGAGCCAACATCCAGTGGTTTATTTAAAGATTTGTTTATCTTTCATTTATGAATTACTGAATTGGAAATGAAAACTTTCACTCATGTATCATCGAGTCTCGCTGTAGAATCCCTAAAATGTGTTGGAGTCTTAGCTTATGAGTTTCCATCACTTATCTACTTTAATCAGTAGCCTCTAATATGCAGAGAATATTACTTCAGAAATGCATTTCCATATCTACCATGGAACAATGGACCAAATACTTACCATATGAAAATATTTCAATGAATATTATTACCAAAGACTCTGTCCACAAGAAGTGAAGGGATGTCAGTTAGATTGCAAAGACCTTGAAGAAACTGACACATCCAAACTGTTTGGAGACAGTTTGAAGTAAACAATAACCTGTTCTTAAGAAATGATGGACAACTTATATCTTACCAAATATTTGCCTCTAATAAGCGATCGTATGAGTTTTATAGAACTTGCATCGGACGACAGTGTTAACTGCTTTAGTCCAAGATGAAATATCTCAAAAACTCTATTGGATGGACTGTCATCACATTTTATACAGATATTCATGGCGCACAGAGTATCAAGCCTAATGATTTTAGTGATCCCTTAAAGTATTCAGATCCTTAAGTAACAGTACCAATACAGCAATGTAAAAATAATCCATTAGAAGTAAAAGCCCTGCATGAAAAATCATACTTAACTAAAAGTACATAAGTATTAGCAGTATTACCCACTGACTGATATATTATTATATATGACATCATTAGATTATTAATAGTGAAGCATCAGTGTTAGAGCAGCATGTTACTGTTGTAGCTGCTGGAGGTGGAACTATTTTCAACTACTTTATATACAGTTTGCTAGTTTAGTCCAGTGGTTCCCAACCTAGGGATCGGGCCCCTCCAAAGGGTCACCAGATAAATCTGAGGGGTCATGAGATGATTAATGGGAGAGGAAAGAAGAAAAACAAAGTTCTGATACACAAATCTGTTTTCAGTTTTTGGACTTTTTCTCTAAACTTTGATTTTTGGTGAAATATTGGATCATTTGAACATTTATTGAAATGAAAGCATGTGAGAAGTTTAGAGGGAAAAAATCACTATTTGGTGGAGCTGTTAAAAATTCATAGACATCTGAAATGTGACCCCGACAACACACTGCTTTTTGTAAGACATCAAAAGCCAAAAATTTTTGAAACCACTGGTTTCATCTTTTTTAAATGCTTGTTATATTACCTATTGTGTCAAATCTTCATCTGAAAAGTAACTAAAGCTGTCAAATAAATGTAGTGGAGTAGAAAGTACAATATTTCCCTCTGAAATGTAGTGGAGTGGAAGTATAAAGTAGCATCAAATGGAAATACTCGAGTAACTCAAACGTGTAGTAAAGTAAACTTGAAATACAGTTTTTGAGTAAATTTACTTTCCACCACTGCTCTAGTGTCACCGTGAGGTTGTCCTTGTAATTTTTTAGTGAAATGTATCGACAACTATTGGATGGATTGCTAAGAAAACCTTGGCACAGATAATCATGGTGCCCAGAGGATGAATCCTAATGACTGTGGTGACCCCCTGACTTCTCCTCTAGCACCACCAAGAGGCAGATATATTTAGTCTTTCGAGTGAAATGTCTCAACAACTATTGGATGAATTGCCATGACGTTTGAAACTGACACTCATGTCCCCCTCAGGATGACTTGTAATTACTTAGCGATCCCCAAACTTTTTAATCATCAAGTACCTGTCAACCTTAGCTGTACCTTGTGTTTAGCATTAATTAACATGCCAGCATGATAAACTAAGATGTTGACAAAGGTGTCAACATACCTGCTAAAAATCAGCGTGTTAGCCTTTCCGTTATATGGATATTAGCATTCTGACGTTAGCATAAGCACAGCCTCACAGAGCTGCTAGCATGGCGAGACTTTTAGTCGTGCTGCTAATAAGGTGTTAGAGTCATATTTTAATACCCCAGTGAGGGTGTGTTATCTTTAAGCACACATATCCCCGGTTATTATCACAGTCTTGGTGGTCCAGTCATTCCACAGAGGCTGAGCTGACGACCAGTGGGCAGCTTCAGCAGACCAATTCAAAGCTCTACGTATTGCACAATGCTACACTAATGGCATTTACTGACGGAGGATGAATGCTTCACATTCACTCTGCCAGGAATTTCCTCCAAGTAGAGATTTAAACCAGTGATCCTTCAGTCATATTAGCGTTGCACCGACTCAGCTCGACTGTCACCCAATTAGCTTCAATTTATGGTGCAACAACAACAAATAACAGCACAAAAGACGCGTTTATATAGACGTTCTTTAGGATGACGAATTTCTCTGACTCCTATAATCGCTGTAGTATTCATGTTCTCCCCCTGTCCTGTGAAACATACACACAGCTTAATTTAAATGGGGGGAAAATAGAAAGGAGATAACAAGGATGAATTATGACTTGTCTGTTTTTCATCCAATTAAATCTAATTGGTCAACAGCAGTCCAAATTTAAGCACAAACAAAATCTGCATCTGCATTGTGGCTGAGCAGTAAAAAGGTTCATCAAACCATAGCATTGCATTCATCAGTGTTACTGAATTCCATTATAAATCCTCATTCATGTGGTTTATGAATTCCATTATAAAACCTGACACTGATGTCTGTGGGTGTTGTTCACCTTGATCCTGCCGCTGAATCTCTTCTATTAACACCTCAGTATGTGTTGCGCTATGTTTTCACTTCAGTTTTGGTTTCAACACTTCTCTCGGATCCAACTGGCAAATGTAACTTTGATGTGTGCCAGTAAGCTAATGTCATCCTGCCAATAAATTGTCTATTGAATACTTTCAATTAGGCCACTCGACCAGCTCAGAAGAGAATACCATCAAAAAGGGATGTGGAGAGATACATAATACTGCAGGGCAATTAAGTCTAGCCTGATTGTAATAAGTGCTTTAATTGGATTGAGCTCAATGGCTAACAACAAAAACAATCTGGATTGTGTCATCTAACCACATACAAATGTCGGTCACTTATTGCTGAAGAGGTTTCTGGGTATTTTGACATCATTTGTGTGTATTCAACATAAAGTAAACAAATCAAGATCTAATGAGATTGAATGACCTCTTTACTCCAAAAACTTCCGAGTTGGTCTCAGTGAAAAAGCTGGAAGAGTTTCAATATTTTGGAATAGTAAGTGTGATCCAATAATTAATGGTGTAAGATTGAATGTTAGCGGGGGGGATTGGCATTGAGATTATCAACAGGAAATTTATTTATTATTAATATGTGCTCTCACCAAGCACTTTATTAGGAGCACCTGTGCAATATAATACAATCCAATACAACAGCTCTGCCATGAATTCTACATTCATGAACCTTATAAATGTTCTGTTTTTGTTGACTTGTCAGAAAGGTGATAATTCTACTTTATGTTTATTATTGAGGTCATAGTGGGTGGTGGCGGTGGTGTACTGGAGTGATTCCTAATAATTTGCCACTGTCATGTATGTTATTTGGGTAGCCAAAATATTAGGAACACTTTTGAATCCTCTGAAAATGAGGATTAACGCCTTAAATCCTCAGACAACTTGGTTTCAATTTGTATGTTTTGCTGTGAATTATTAAATAACAATGGCAAAATAAACAACAGTCAGTTAAATAAAACATCTTCAGATATAATTTATTAAGAATTTAGCACATTAAAATTCAGCTAATCTGCTTTATGATTACTGTGTGGGTGGCGTTTGATCAGGTGTGATTGAAAGTGTGGGCAAACAGCCCCACAGCTGTCATCACATTTGATTAAAATATTGAAATACTATTAAAATTATGTGACACCACTACCCACTTCAAACCAATGAGAAGAGAAACAGCACAGACAGAAATCTGTCATGTGAAATAACCCAAACTTTGGCAGAAAACCACCTTTTCATGTTATATAAATCCCTTATTTAACCAGATAAAAGTCTCATTGAGATTAAAATCTCTTTTCCAAGAGTGACCTTGCCAAGAGAGCAGAATAAACATTGTTACAACAATAAACAATACAAACAGACAAATACAACTGTCACTACAAACGAGTGAACACAATATCCAGTTAATATGCAATACAAAGTCAAGGACAGAAATCCAGTTATGATGCATAAACCGGTACAATTTTCTAAAATCATTTCAATTAAATTTTAGGAGCAATCACACTGACCAAGAGTAATATTTTCTCGATCCTTTAAAATGGACTTAATTCCCCCGTAATAATCAGCTCTGACAATTTCAGGTCGTTCTTTACATAATTACAGGAAGAATGGGCAGCTTATTTAAAAGCTTTTTTTGCCTAATTCTGTTCTAAATCTGGGGACCAACATCTATAAAATATCTTGAGAGTGCAGGCCATATTGATTTTGGTTTTTACACATTTATGTACATAGATAAGGAGGAACCAGCCCAAGGAGAGATTTATATTTAAAAGCCAACCAATAGTCTTGCACCGCTGTTTGCGACAGGAGCAACAGGATGCTGAATGCAGTTCACTTAACAGCCACCGGTGTCACTAATGAGAGGGAATTTCTGAAAGTTACACATAGAACCTTTAATAAATACTTTCAACCTGTGTTTGTGCCAGGTTGATATTTAAAACAATTTTATAAGGATAATGAAGTTACCCTATCTAGTAAAATATGACTTCATGGAAAAAGTTTTACATATATTAGTGAAGACTATAATTAAAAGGATAGATAGATCTACAGGATGACTGATGCAGACCGTCCATGTGCTCTTATGACTGTAAATGCTGAGGCCGCATATCTACACGAGGTAACAGCTCTAAGCTTAACTGCTCTGGCTTTAGTAAAAATGATATAATTAAATATGCCAAGCAGAGTGAGCTAGCCTACTTTTGAATACCAAATACATTCTAGGAGATGCAAGCTGTAAAACACAGGCTACAAGGCCTATATGAATGAATTATCTGGCAGGTGAATTTATTTATAAATGTAAAAATGTCGTATGTAATATTAATCGTGGCTGTAACGAATATCATGAGAGGTCTTTATGATGTGGGTTGAGGCTGGAAAAAGTGAAGCACGGGCTCTTATGTGAGCTTAAAAAAATGTGACAATGCCAGAGATTTAAATATGATCTCCATTTTATTAAATAAAATAAGAGTACAGTGGGGGCAGATTTTCTTGCCAAGAAAGCATTTTGAAACTTCTAAAAAAAAAAAAAAAAAAATTGGGAAGAGGTCAGAATTATGAGTTGCTGTACTGATGGTGAGATTTGAAAGTTTCTTTAATCGTCACGTGACAATAAGAAATCACATCACATTGAACATTTCAAATATGCAAATACACATTTTCTCTTCTCACCACTTTTTACAGTTTTTATAGTTCATGATATTTGACCAAACTCCTTTTAGCCTCGCTAGCAGCACAGCTCTAGAGACGGTCTGTTGGTTTGTCCTCTTCGGTCCAGAATTAAATATCTCAATAATTATGGGACGGACTGCCATTAGATTAAATGATTACATCATGGGGTTATAGGATTGCATATCATGTGCCGCTTACTTTAATTTGTATGTCAATACACTAACTTGTCCTGGAAGTTAAACGCTTCTAAAACCAGTTGTGTTTTAGTAATCTCAGAATTAATCACTCTATGTATACAGATGATTTTGTTATATTCTCTCCCAGCAGTGCTCGTCTTCAGAAAGCTGTTGGGTTTAATCCTCCTTCATGTTGCTGACTTCGATATTAACTTTAAAGCCAAAAAGAGCAATGTAAGTTTTTTTCACAAAGGACTTTCATGAGTTGCTTCCTCCAAGTGGAAATTCTCGTAAAGCGAGCAGTGTAGCACAGTCTTAATCATCATTTACATATTTGTGGATAATAAAGATCCATAGTGTTGGAAAATTATGTACATACATTTCACATATGCTCAACTGATGTGAAGTAAGTATATAAATGAAGCAGACGGTACGCAGGGATGTGCAGTTGCTTACAATGATTCTGTGAGGATGTTATTGTGTATGCCAAGATTTATGATGCGAGTCATTTATCAGTATAAATGTACCCACAGGTATGGCAGTGATAAGGAGCCTTATGTATAAATATTTGTGTAGATTGGATAAGGTAGAGAACAGAATCATGCGCTGGTTAATCCTACCAACAGTGCATTTCGAGAGATATTACAACTCCGGTGCAGAAGCATTTTTGAGAATACGTGAGATGAGTTTTAATTATGATGTTTAACAGTGATGTATGTTTTTACTTTACATAGTTTTATGTTTAAATTATTTAAAAAGATACAAAAATGTATGTAACTATGTGACTTTAACTGAATTGAACTGGGAAACTTGAGCTAAATAAGCATCTCCAGATGTCGTGTCATTCAGTATGTATACTACAAGATAAGATGCGCAACAAAGAGTAATTAATACCCTTATTTCTTATTAAATGTTCAGGAAATCTGTGACTTTTGACTTTGTCTCATTTAATTAGCTTTGCTTTTTTGTAGCAGCTCAGCCCTGAAAACCTTGTGATGAATCTACAGATCTAAAGATATTCTTTAATGCTTTGCAACATTCGCACAATATCATCAGACTGACCTCATTTTGGGATATGGGTTAGAGCGTTCCCTGCCTACAGAGGATCTACATAGGATTAGAAATGATCTCATCCTGGGAATTCAAACTCCTTCATCATGACACATATCTTTATCTTTCAGTCGTGCATTCGTAAACCACGCCGTATGATCTTCCTTTGGATCTCTGGCAGTGTGGCTAATGTGAGAGTCTCTGTGGGGCTGGTTGGACGTTGCATGAAAAGAATTATTGTACGATATAAACCGATGAATATTTTAACAAGTGTTTACATATTTGGAGAAGTATGAAACAATTTTTTTTTTTCTTGGGAGTGTAGAATCCAGGGTTGGAGGTAACTGAAAATGTCATGAATGTTCAAATATCAGTGATCCATCACTGTGAAGCAGCAGCGTGTAAAACAAGTGTTTATCATATTGCACATGGATGTCACAACAAGTCTCAGCGGTGTGAATTCACTCCATCACAGGAGAGGAGTGATGTCATGCAGAAATAAACACTAACTTATCAGATACTTCAACATATTTGTGTATGAAAACAGTTTTTTTTTTGCCAATCAGCTCTCACTGCTGCAGTGGGAAATGGCTGTTAACCTCGTCTGCTTTCAGTGAACCAGACTGTGTCTGGGTATTTTTAAATGTGATGTGGGTTTTTTTTTTTTTTTTTTTAAAGGCTTGAATCTTTCTTCCATGACAAATGTAGCCGCTGATCACTGCCCACTAACCACTGAAAGCACTTCAATTGTTACCTTTGTCTTGGCTCTCTGTGCCTCCACTCACTAAATGCTTTTATGAAAATTGAGACTTTGAGCAGACGAGCTTGATGATGTTGGTGCACAATATTCTGTAGCTATCTAGATCTGGGGATAAAAGTCCAGGAGGCACAATAACTTAATTTTCAGGCAGATTCTTAATTTAATTTCTCAGTATGAAAATAAGAATGAGCCCATTGTTCCAAACCAGCACTTACAGATATAATTCTCCTTCTAATATTAATTCCTCTCAGAAGAGGAGGTACAGTGTTGAAATTGACCGGAGCAGAGGTCACTTGAGGAATCTTTACTGTAGTTTGGTGACGAGTAGCAGGATAGCAAAGTGATGATGTCTTATTTAGTTTTGTTTGCTTTTAAAAATATCTCTCTGTTCCCGGAGCCTCACCCAAAGAGCGACGATTAATAATATTCTCAAAAATGTAGTCAATTTATAGAGTAAATTGCTTTTTTTATTCATCCTTTTAATCCCGGAGTTCAATTTGCATTCTCAAACAGAGCTTTCACCTTGTCAAAAGACAAAAGAGTTGTGCTTTTATGCATAGTGCATTATGGGGATCTGCATTTGTAATATGTTATATCAGATAAAATGATTTCATGCGTAGAAAAATTTTACACTTGAATCCTCTCTACATCTAATCCAATTTTGGGATACAGTTTGGCAGAGTCCATTAAAAAATCCTCTCAGTCAAACAGGAGGCTGTTTACTTTTAAATGAACACCGAGCACTAACAGGTAATGGAAAAATAAATAACTGGAAGTGCCAATAACAGACTTCTCTGTCGGCACGGCCGTGTAAAATCAAGACCTACATTAAACAGGGCATTCCATCATATTGCAATGCATTAACATCAGAAATGGAGGAGAAATGAAAATGACAATATTTGACTTTATGGGTAGAAAGAACACATGAATAATAATGGCATTAAAATGGATGAATGGTTGAAACTTTCACAAACAAACTTCCCAACAATTCTTTCAAATTTAAACGCCAAAATATGGTCGCTTGTACCTGTCCTCAGCTGTGCTCGAGGACAGTTTGTGCATTTGTCTGAGCTTCCAAAAACTGTTGAACAAATTAATCTGTGTTAATTTCTGACAATCAAAATGGGAAAGGTCATGGTTTTGGTTGAAATGACTACTTTGTTAAAGCGGCTATAATCAATATTTTTCATAATAATGTATCAAATGACAGTTTGTAATGTCATAGTGATGAACCTACAGAGAATTATAAGCGACTCTGCAGCTCCTCTCTGCTTTAAGGAGCTTTACAGCGAGTTTTAGCTCATTGTTTATCTGTCCGGCTGCAACTTTACTGTTCATAGTGTCATTTTCAGCTGTAGCAGGCAGCTGTTTTCAGAGAAAAAGCTTTAAAAACCAACTGTACGCTACCTGCTCAGCACCGAACAGCAAACAGACAACCCAAGGCCTTAAGGTCAATTCATTCCATGTCTGCATAGCCATAATTGGTCTGTTAGTGTATACATAGCAAGCATGCCAACTGAGCATGTGCAAAAGCAAACAGGAATGCCCGTCCCGTCTACCGTATGATCTGTATACCTATTCTCATTAAGCTGTCACTTTTGTTGTTCAGCAACATACAGAAACTTCTCAGCTGCATTCAGACTGAAAACAGTCCTGTGTAAAACAGTACAAGGGGCCGTGTTGGTGTGGGCATGTTGTTTAAAGTGCTGGTGAGACAATGAAATACGATCCAGCAAGTCTGTTTGGAGTTAACAGATTATTGCGTTTAAAGGCTTATCAGAAAAACACTGCACAGCAATTTGTAATACTCACAGATTGGATTTTGAAACTCTGGAAAGTTATCACGCTGCAACCCTGTTTACTAGTATGCACATGTGGAATGTGTCTGTGTCCACGTGCGAGTCAACAGCTGTCTGAGGACGCAGAAAGCATGAATTGGCCTTTAGTGACTAGCTAGTGAACACGGAGTGGAGCATTTAGCAGCTAAAGAGCCAGATATTTCCCACAGGAGTTGGTAGAGAGAGAAAAACAGAGCTAAAAAAGAGAGAGAGAATATTGGACTGACATCCATCTGTAATAATTGGATGTGTAAATATGTTCGACATATCAACTTAAAAGGTGTTAAAAGGGTTTCCGTTGCCTTTGAATGGCCAAAAAAATCAGTTAATGCAGGTTTAAGTTTAGGGGACCTTCATCACAATAATAAATACTCTTAGTCATGGAAACCAACATTGTCTGTCGGTAGGAAAAGGAGAAATGTTCCTGTGTTAAAGTACGACATTTGTGGACTTTGTGGCTCTATAACGTTGTCACACAACGTAAATGTAACATAAACATACTGTATGTTGTTTGGTTTGATTCGCTGAAATGAACGGCGCTTCTGTAGCGAATCTCTGGATCAGTCGAGAGCTAAAAGCGGAACTGAGGCCAGAAAGGTTAACCTGTTTAGATGGAGGTTAAATAAAGCTAGTCTTCACACACAGGAGCACACTCACTATACGATAAAGCTTTTTCTTTACACTCTAAATACGTAGAGCCTGTTTTCCTCACTTAATAAAGCCATCTACACATACAAATACATTGTTAATTCTTGCATGCAGAAGCATACAGTATCTGCGTTGATTTCTCAGAAACTGTAACCAAAAGAGAAAAGAAGAAGAAATGCTGAAAAAAAAGTCTTTCTGCTTTTTACCTTGACCAGCTTTTCATTTCAAGGGTTTTCAAGTTATTCTTGTATTTAGAATCCTTGTATTAGCAAGGTCATATCGTTGTAGTGGTTGTACTTGTTTCTCTTTTTTTCATTCTACCACACCATGGTGACTGTGAGTGAGGAAAATAAAAGTGTTTTTCTCTGTTCACTTACTTAGTGTAATTTATTTCGTCCTCAATGTACTGCCTTTTTTTTTTTTTTTTGTAAAGGCTTTCTTTAAGATTCTGCTTTTTAAAATGCGCCTTGTCTGAGACAAATCAGTTGTTTTAATATATCCCACAGCTACACAGAGACTTGTATTCTTTTGAGCCATGTCCCCAAGTCAGTAATTAACCTTAAACAATATCAGCTTCTCCTAATGAAAAACAAGCCAATGGTTATTCACAGCTTTATCTTGCTGCAAAATCCCTCTATAACCCCCCCACCACCACCACCCCCCCAACATCTCTTGGCATATTGGTGGCTAAGTGTAGGTGGGAAACTTTTTAAGTGTGATAGATGGAGTTTAGTTTCAGGCTGCTGCTGCTGCTGCTGCAGCTTCCTCCTCTGACCCAGTTGTCCCCGGAGAGCCAGGGCCTGAGCTACAATATAGTTTGGCAGAATAGCTTTTTTTTTTGTTGTTGTCGCTCAGTCTGTATTCAGGAAAAGAGCCAACACGCCACCTTTGATCAATGATTCTTTTCATTTGTTGGATTTTGTGGACTTTATTCATTTGTATTTAGATTCAATTCATCCAATTTCGGTAGTTAATCTCATGCAGATGCCTGACGCGCTGATACAAATACACCACAACAAAATAATGTATTTAATGATAACTGACTATCCTCAGGTCAGATACAGGATATAAACTCATCATTAAGTCACTGTTGTAAATCCCCTTTCAGACCAAATGGAAAACAACATAAGAACAATGAATAAACAGCTGTATGTATCAAAAAAAAAAGCATATAGACCTAGAAACTGTCAAAGTATACACCAGAAAACGCTTCATTTTTGTTGAACACCTCAGAAGATGTAAAGTGAAACATACTTCAATGTCACGTAGCTACATGTGAGCTATTCCCACTTTTTTTTTTTCCTCACTGCATTCCTGTGAGTGCAGATTAGCTTTATTTAAGAGATTCTCTACAGAAGTTCTGAGACTGTCCTCCAAAGAGACATCAGTCATTTCAGCAAATCCCTCCAAACGACATGCTTGTCTGTTTACGTTAAGAGTTGCTTACTTCCACATCCAGCAGTTTCCAGCAGAGCGACATTATCATTCATTCGGAGTCGTGTTTCTGTCCACCTGATGAATGTAAGTCCAATATTCTCTCTCTTTTAGCTCTGCTTTTGCTCTCTACCAACTCCTGAGGGAAATATCAGGCTATTTAGCGGCTAAATGCTCCACTATACTCATCAGCTAGCCGGTAACTTTCTCTTTTGGACACTTTAAGCTGAGCAGGTGGTGTACAGTGGGGTTTTTTTTAGAGCTTTTTCTCTGAAAACGACTGCCTGTTGTGACTGCAAACGACGCTATATGAGCGCTGAGAGTGAGCCAGGACAGTAAAGTTGCAGCTGGACAGCTAAACAATGAGCTGCCATAAAACTCTGTAAATTCGAGGGGAGTCAGGTGATAATTCTCTGTAGGTTCATCATATCACAGATCATCATTTGATACTTTATTATAAAAATATTGATCTCTTTAAGGAATGAACTGTAATTTTGGTAATTCTGGGTTTAACATTTCTACCGATTGTTTTCAATTTATTGTGATTCTAGGTAACATAGATGTCCCAAAATCTTAAAAATATGACATGCCATTACAGACTTTTCTGTAGGACCAACCTCAGCTCAAAAGATAAGAGATACCATGAAAATCTCTGAACACTTTCATGTCCACCAGAGGATAAATCCTTTTTTTTTTTCTCTGCTGGCACCATCCTCAGGCCATTTTCTGCTGCAGGAGTA
This sequence comes from Thunnus albacares, assembly GCF_914725855.1. NCBI lineage: Eukaryota > Metazoa > Chordata > Actinopteri > Scombriformes > Scombridae > Thunnus > Thunnus albacares. The sequence goes on along the minus strand of NC_058110.1, from coordinate 29,047,928 downwards.
TCTAAAAATAAGGTAAATAAGGTTTACCTCCATTGTTTAGCCATCCAACTGTCCAGTGTGTAAAGAAAATACAGCCTCGTGGGTCTATTGTGGTTATTACAAATGTTTATTCTTGGTGTATAAAATCCTCAATGATGCATATAAAGCCATGAATCATCTGTGAGCTTCGGATGGAAGCTCGGTAATGTCCAGTACTGATCGCTCCTCATTCCTGCTTTGTTTACAACTGACTCTATCATCCCCTACAGTATGTGTCTAGACAGCTTTCTTTTATTATTCAGGGAGTTTGTGTCTGAAATCCTGTTATTTTCAGTATGAAAATTACCTGGGATTCTCAATTTACGGTGAGACAAACGCTTTTGTCTGCGTACAGTGGGTGAAATGTCATAGCAGTTACAAAGAACGGGGCATGACTTGGATTTTGATAAAGTAAGATTATCATAAAACAAGATTTTCAAGAAGGCAGCCCTCCTCTGTTCTCTGGTCTGTCTGATTTTGTGACTTTCATTATGATTTCTTATTTCTCATCATTTAAAACAGTGTTAGGAGACAAACAAAGCATAATTTGCCCCCTGGATTGTCAACATAATTGCCATCTGTGATAAAAAAAAGCAGTACATAAACTGTGAGAATTCACATTCAGGTAATATAAAACAAATGTGTGTGAACTTCCCAGTGCTCTGTTCTCACTTTCCAAACAATGCAGAAACCAGGATGCGGAAATTATGTTTACATACTTTTAATTTGTATTGCCAAAAGTCAGAGGAAAATGTAACTGTTGTCTCAATTATGTTTTGTGGCAACATTTTTCAAGTGGAGGAAATGCACTGTTTATTTACTGCAGTTTGTTAGCTGGTCAGAGTGGATGATGGTCGTACAAATTGCAGGAATTGATACCCAGTGACCGAGGTTCACATCCACACACGTGTGTGGTTAATGGTTAAGGCAACAAAAGCACTTTGGTTAAAGGTTGTAGCTCAGGATTTTCTATATTTTTCTTGTCAACAAATAGAAACAATAGTATTGTGTGTGTGTCCAAAGCCTGATATAACTCATTCCTCTATGCCGTAGACCTCCGTTGTTGTCCAAAAAATATTTAAAACATGTCAGTGAGTCACACTGTTGCACTGGGTAACATGTCCTTCGCCACAAAGAGTTTTTGGTTCTGTAGATTGTCTCCAAAGACTAATAAAAACCATCATGTTTTCAGTCTCTAGAGAGGAGTCCTACATGATGCACAGTTAACCCTCCTGATGTCTTTATATTCTGTATTCTTGCCCTAAACATCAAAAATGACCCACATCCCTCTGATGAAGACTCCTCACTCCATTTTAAAACAGAAATCAATTTTGCAGGAAGAAACAACACCTCCTACTCAACAAGTCAGAAAACTGTTTTCGGTGCAGATACATACACCTCTCATTTTGCTACAGAACGCACAATAATTCATTATTTGCTGTAAGTGATGTGATATATTATTTTTTTCCCTACTTAACACATGTGACAGCATGGAGATGCATTCTCTGTCTGCAGCTTCAGGACTAGATTCAGTTCCCTGATCATTATTACTGGATTAACCAGTCTGGGAGATAAAACAAATTATTATTATAATACTGGAATACCTTGCCCAGGTTTGTATGTAAATTAGTTTATGGTAATTTGATGAAACACAACTTTATTAAGGGAAAAGCACCATGTGAGTACAATACAAACTGAGTAAAAAAGGTGACAGGGCCACATGATAATGACTTAATGCAGGAACCAGATGATGTTGTATTATACTGGTGCAAATTACCAGTTAAATTAGTAACAGTAATAGTTAAATAATCAAATTTCCAAAAACCAAGAGCCACACAGTGAACCAGCATTAGGCTTTGGGGTCTCTGGAGGTCTGGGGTTTACGTTTTAATGTTTTTATGTTGTATTTCTTTTTATTGTATTATGTAAAGTAATAAAATGTGTTATACACATAAACTTGCCTCCATTTCTCAAGCATACGCACACACTTTTGTCTCTCTCTCCCTGTATGTGTGTTCTTTACTGTTCTTTGTAGTTGCTATAAACCTTTCAATCTCTAAATGATTTTTATAAATGGCGGGTCAAAAAAGACCCTAAAGGCAATCTTTGTACTTTGATGGTGTACGACGTTTACAGAATGGTAATGGTACGGTCAGATCAGGAAAAGTCATCAAATTTCATGCTGACAAAAAATGTATTTAGGGGGTTTACTCTGCTGTGAAACCCGTGAGACAACAGGAGGGTTGATAATGCTTCAGCTGCTAGGAGTGAACTTTGTATTGCAAAAGCAGATATTGTAGAAAAACAAATAAAATAGTGTCAGTGAATATTTTACTGATATGTTCGGTATCAACATTTCGCCACTTCATTATCAAGGTTTCCTAATTATGTTGATAAAAATGTAATCAGAGTTGGCATTTCATGTCTTTCAAACGATAGACACAACAATCTGAATATAAGCTCTTTCTCCCTCCATGGAAATATTAATGTTTTCACCTCAATTCAACATTGAAATTTGAGTGGAGGTAAACAAAATGGCCTCCATTTGATGGTTTTGTACTGCTGGAATGAACCATAAATAATGTAAAAGAGAAAGTAGTAGTGTGTTTTCCCATTGACTTCAACAGAGATCTAAAGCGAATCAAAAAACCCCATCGAGGTTCTTTATTATTGCAAACGTTTTCTGTATCACTGTTATGTGGTGCAGTGTTTCTTTATGTGTTAGCCAGAGAGATCGCAGCTCTGACTCAATATACATGTTTTACTATGACAATAGCGCTTTCAGACATTTCCACATCATAAATACGGAGGCATTTCCAAAGATATATTCTATACAAGAGCAAATGCATTACTATAATAGAGATAGCTGGTACTAAATGGAAATCTCAAGGGAGTGTTTTAGTTTTGTACGCATGCACTTTTGAGACACAAAAAGCCACAAGGTAACAAAGATTCAATTCAAGGTTTCTGGAGAGTCAGTGGGTTGGAAATAAAGTTGTCGGAGGTGCGTTCAAAATGATGGCAAGCAGCTGGATATGAGGATAAAACCTCAATAATGTAATTGTTTAATCCCTTAATGTCGTAGCTCTATGACAAGCATACTGAGCAGGCTCTTTCCCTTACAGTCTTTACACAAGTACATGTCCATAAATTAGAATGCAGTTCACTGGGTTCTCGTGGGCCCAGTAGAAGTGGTGCATGCAGTTTGCCTGCAGTGGTTAGTTTCCAGGGCAACTTTAACCTGTTTTCCCTGTAACTGTTTTTGTTTCAAGACAATATGCAATAAACCCCGAAGGACTCCTGGCTAATTTTTATTGAGTAAAATTAATATTGTGTCATGACCTGGCTCAAGTGGCCACAACAACAACAACAAAAAGAAGACACACCATGTTGAACTTTAACAAAAGAGAACATTATTTAACCAATTAACCAAATTAAAGCCAAATTAAAGGATTTAACGGATTGATTAAAGAATTGAGTGTGATGTCAGTAGTCAGTGGTGCGTGATGTGCATGAGTGGAGGATGTGAGTGTGAGTCTTGTAGAGTAGAGAACAGCATACTAAATGAGGAGAGCTGCAGTAGTAATCGCAGCGGCAGCAGAGCGGTGGAGAGTCAGCGAGAGAGTGAGCTGTGCTGCAGCCAGGATATTAAGGGGCCATATTATGAAAAACTCACTTTTTCAGGGCTTGTGCATATATATTTGGGTCTCTGATGTGCTCACTAATACACATATTAGTTAACAAGCTGTTAAAGTATTTCAATATGAAATAAGACAACCCGGTCTGTTTGGTGTGGGCTGGCTTGCTCTTGTGATTCAACAAGCCATTCAGGTTTGATGCCCCTTCTTACATCACTTGGGGCTTCATTGAAATTGTACCACCTCCCATCCATGCCTCTATCTGAGTCTCCACCCACTAAATTTCCTGAGGTCCGCCATGTTTTTCTCACAAGCGCCAGCTGGGACCCAGCTAAATTAAACTAGGGTAAACTAAGGGTGAAAAATTTGTGCATATGGCGGGGCTGGACCGGAGGACAGAGCTGCTGCTTAACACTGCTTGCTTTGGAGGAGAGAGCCGGGGAGCAGAGAGTCCTACATTGCTGCTGTCTCATCTTCTAGAGGAATAATTACCCGATTCTGCTCTGATCCAGACCACTTTACCGGCAGGAGGAGTTTATTTTTTTAAACTTTTGGGATTAAGTGGATTTATCTTCAAATTCACTTCTCAACCTAGCCGTAGCTCAGTTAACACCGGAATCACACAACCTCCACTGCTGCTGTCATCAATAATAAACATCTTAAATGCTGGTGAGTTTATATAATTTTAAAGTTACACAGTATGTAGATATATCTATGTGTAGAAACAATAACGCAATATATAATTTTATTAAGCCAATTAACAAAATTAAAACCAAATGAAATGATTTAACGGAATGATAAGTGTGTGTGTGGTGATGTGCACGAGTGGAGGATGTGTGTGTGTGAGAGCAAAACAAAGAACATAAGAATGAACTAAAACAGCATAACTAAACAAGGAGGAGCTGAGAGCTGTAGTGGCAGAGCAGCAGAGAGTCAGCGAGAGAGTGAGCTGTGCTGCAGCCAGGACTTATATAACTTGGGAACACACCGGGGCCCTCAGGTGTTCTAGGTTCACCTAATGAGCACCTGCAAAGAGAACAGACAGACAGGTGAATCACTCAGCAACCACAGGGGTCATCACAATTGGCTGTAATGATATAGTATTATGTACTCAAGCAATTAATACCATAACACTTTCATGATGCTCAAATATGATTTGATTAATTCTACAGCTTGTACTTATTCAAGGAACTATTTGTCTAACCAGCTTTAGCCGTTTTCACACATGAATTCCAGACATTTTCCAGAGTTGCCCTTTCACACATGTAACACACAGCAGGAGATTGTCCGTGTCAGACGTGTTCTCACCTACTGGAAATACTCCGTTTGGTTTAGGTGAGGGGTGCAGAAGGCAGGACATAAGGCAAAAAGTAAGCTGCGGTTGTAGTTCAGCATTTTTAAGCTTTTCATCAGAAATAAAACAGCTTTTAGAAATCACAGGAAGTCCTCTCTCCCATTAGTGCAAGCTCCACAGCAGAGCATTCAGGCCCAGCCAAATCAATGCAGCTTAGCTGGCCTGCTGCATTTATCCAACGCCAGTTGCATGTGAAAAACAGCGTCTGCAGATGAGAGAGTAGTTGACTGCTGGAAGACAAAGACGTCGTATTTAAGTTTATGTTCTGCTTGTTCAACAGTTGCTTGATAAATTGCTCGTACCGTCTCCCTTACTGCTGGATTTTGTTGCACTTTCGGCAGCGAGCAGTTGTATCCAAAGAATTCACTGCTGTGTTCACACATAGGCTCTATTGGACATTACACAGACTATGTAGTAGCTGAGCTGGCAGGGTTAAAGTCCGTTTAATGTCCGGTCTGACTGATTCAGACATTTACATTCACACATGCAGCTCCTTTTGGTAATGTCTGGAAAAATTCAGGGTTGCAGTGCACGTGTGAAAGGGGATTTTGTTGTAAGAATTTTCCAATCTGAGTTGATGTGCCAAAATGCCTTTGACATTATTATAATTCATCAGTGGTTCCAGACATTTATTGTTTGTTTTTGTTGTACTGATTCATAATTTCAATGTAAAAATCCAAATGACTTTTACTGGAATCATAGATACATCCCTTGTAAGGTCTGTGACATGTGGATGTCACTGCTTTTTGTTCTGGTAGCAAAGAGTCTATTTCAAAGTGAGCCCTTTTTGCATGGACTATGTAACATTACTGGTTTCATCAAGCTGTTAAAGTGCATTTTTCTCCTTCAGACATTACTGTAGGAGTCTTTTACATAAACATTCCTCATGGCTTTATCCAGACATGAAAAGACCAATAAAGAAAGTGCTGAACGATGTGTGAACCTGGTGAGTTGAAAAGTTACAATTTTAAGGAAGAAGCTTGTTTTCTGTTTTTATCACAAGCTGCATTAGTGATAGATTTTAAAAGGTACTTTGCTTTTGAAGTCTAGTTTAAGCCCAGTATACTGAAGGAAGAAGTGGTCGGATGGTACAGCTCCTGAAAACACCTTTCCAAAGTGAGAATTTGAGGGGCTGCGTCCAACAATTTCTGTATCTTTCCCAAACCGGAAAATCTCAAACTCTCCTCTTTCATTTCATCAACTATTCATTGCACTTTTTATGTCCACAATTCAGTGCAACACCATGATGTCCTCTAGGACACACTGTCTGAAAATGTCCCTATATTTTAACAATTATTGCATCTCTCCCCTCTATGACAGCTGGCTTTCCACTCCTCCTTCAAGTGTGGCTGTTCAGAACCACTATAAACACATTTTGCTCTCTGACACAGTCAGACAACACATCATACAAACCAGTTTTTTTTTCTTGCATAAGCCTTTAAAGACTAATTTAAAGGGTACATACATTTCCAGTTCTATATTTTTATTCAGGGGCCCTACTGGGATATCTTTGCATGATTTACAGTTTAAAATACTCCTTATTTATCGTATGCTGGCCCTTTATTGCAGCCCCTCAGTTCAGCTTGTCTGCTCCTGTCTGTTGAAACACCCCTCCTCTCTGCTCTGATTGGCCAGCTTCAGGAAGCTGCCCCTTGGCAGACTTCCGGTGGCTCGGGATGCTACGTAAACAAACAGTAGTAGTAGGATACTTTTTGTCGTCCTTTACTCAAAATGTCAACTTCTCAAATATATCGGCACATGTTCGAGCCGAAATATGTGAGTGGGCAACGTGAACAACCTTAGTAACAAAGACTGCCAACACACGGCTGTTTGTGGGAGGAGGGCCTTAAAGAGACAGGACCTGAAACAGCCTGTTTCAGGCTGCATGAAGGGCCAATATAAGATAAATAAAGAGCTTTTTTGACTGTAAATCATGCAGAGATATTCAAGTAGAGCCCCAGAATATAAATATAGACCTGAAAATGTGCATGATAAGTCCCCTTTAAATCACCATTACATAGCACCTTACGTAATAAGGTGGATGATTTTCACCACACAGCCCTCGATATGTAAACAGAGGAGATAAATATGCTCGCCAAATGTGATTAAAGTGGTTTATGAGGAGGGGATTCACTCGCAGGGTTCAGAATTCAGGATTCACACGGTGGATGTGAAATGGTTTGAGAAAATTCCAGAGTTGCTTGACCTTTCAGTACTCACAGATTCATGAGGCAGTGCTATTGATTTAAAGAGGTGTAAAGGCCTTTCTCCTGCCGAGGAAATTTAATCATGTCACAGGGCCACCGGGTTATTGCACAAGACACTGTCGCTGACGCCATAGGACACTTTTATGTCAAGGGGCTAGACAATATTAATTTTACTTTCACCTTATAGTGCAGGGGAGAGGAAGCGGTGTGGAGATCCACCATAGTTTTCCTGAGAGGACATCGCCAAAACCTGAAGCTCTCAAAAAAAAGAGGTTAATAAGAACATTTTATTCTTGGAAATATCTATGAAGAGCTTGAACGAACACTGAATTCACATTCTGCTCAGTGTTCTGACTTAATATATTCAAGATCTGTGCTCATCCTCCTTGAGAAATCCAATGATAGAGTTCTTTACTCTGTTGACTGAGCTAATTAAGTTTTAAAACATACAGTGCATTTCATAATCAAAGCAACACTGTGATTAATTTCAATTAAACTTAATGCACGCTCCCTCAAATCGCCGTCGTCTCAATCAAACTGTACAATCTCCTATAGAAATCTCAATATCTTTCAAAATGAGTAGTCATACTTCAAAGACATCGCTTCAAAGTCTTCACTATTTTTAGGTGGTATAATGTGTGTGTGTGTGTGTGAGAGTGTCTGTGTGTGTGTGTGTGTGTGTGTGTGTGTGTGTGTGTGTCTGTGTGTGTGTGTGTGTGTGTTTGGTGTGTACCCATAGGTGAGCATGCTCAGACTAATTTCAACCCCTTTTGTGAATGGCTGATTATCACAATCTGTAGCTTAAGTTCAGGCGGAGCTGCAGCATTAAGTCCTTCAGAGTGAGCGAGAGAGACGAGGGGAAAGAGTCGGCATGGCCCAGAAAAATAACTGTAAGTTGATGTTCTGATTATGTTAATCTTTTATACCTTTCTTTTTTTTTCCAAGTTGTTGAGTTGATTACGAACAAGAGCACTAATAAGACAGCTAGGGTGTAAATGAATGGCACTACTAACATGCCTAGATGACACATAACACGTCTCGAAACTAAAAAAACCTTTTGTTCGTTGCCTCTTGATTCTCACCTTGCTTTGATTTTCATCATTACCACTTTTAAGACCTAATTGTGTTGAATTTCAGAGTGACTCTCACTGTCGAAATCTGTAAGAGAAACAATGTCATAATAATTTTAATTGTGACTTTCACCTCAGGGTTTTCATACACAAATGCCAGTTTTTTTTTATGTTCATGTGGAATAGAATTAAATTAAAAATGAAAAAGGTAATATTCTCTAAGAGGTGTATTCATGCTTCTTCTTTTTTTTTTTTTTTTTTTTCCAACAAGTTACGTGAGCGTATTGAGCTCATTGTGAAATCCAGCAGGAATTTCTTATTGCAACAACAGACAGATTAGTCTCACTGAGCTCTCATTCTCTTCCCTCCCCCTCTCTTTCTTTATCCCTCTCCAACACACAGTTCAATTCTCCATCAGGGAATACAGACCCTCAGATGAACATGGGGTCATGTCGCTCTTTCGTGACGGGATTCTTGAAAATGTATACCCGGCCTTCTTCAAGGCCATGAGCCATCCAGACCATGTTGGTGTTGCTCTGAGCATTTCCATGGCTGGCTATGTGCTGGGAGGCAGCTCCTACTTCCAAGGTTTACTCTTTGGCAGTGCATGGGCTGGCCTCATTTACTACTGCTGCCATGAGATCTACGAAACCTACATGATGAGGAGGCTGAGCACAGACATGGCCGACATTCAAGCCAGCTACCTGGACAACCCAGATAACGGTTTCTGGGTGGCGGAGGACGGCGCCAACGACAGCTCCAAAGTGGTGGGGATGGTGGCGGTGATGGGGAAAAAAGCAGGGGATGAGAACGAGAGATGTGACGACTTGAACGGAGGAGTGATGGGAGAGTTCGCCCAAGATGCTGGAGATGGAAGTTACGGCGAGATGTCCGGCATGGTGGTGGTGTTTCCATGTCGCCGCAAAAACCTTGGCTCTCAGTTGATACAGAAGGCGTTGGATTTCTGCAAAGAGCGAGGCTACACCCGCCTCGTTCTGGACATCAGCTCGCCACAGACGGCAGCCGTTTCCCTGTACCAAAAATTAGGCTTCGTTCAAACTGCATCCCACAATAACACACATGCTAATCGCTGGTTCTCCAGGCTGGCCAGAATAAATGTGATGCGAATGGAGAAGTTCATTTAAAACAAAATGGACTTTAGACCTCGGCACTTGATACGCCCTCGACTGTACAGCACATTAAGAATATTCCAGTTAATTTATGCCTTTTAGTCTCATTTAATGCAAAAAAAACCTTTCTGTTGTGTGATATCTGGTCACTCAGGTCTCCGGCTCACTATCACGGTAGTTTGGAAAAAGAAAAGTACATTAAATTTCATGTTTTTTCCACATCGCAGCATTAATGATTTCAGTTGCCTTGTATTTCTTCTTGCCTTGATGTATTATGTATACACCTGCACCCCTGACAGTCCATTGCCCACAACCTTGGAGAACAATGAGACAATTAGTCAGCTTCTCTGGTTAGTCAAATGAATTTAAAATTTGCATATGGAATAAAAATAAATCTCGATAAGATATGTCATTAAATTAATTACTAGACATTAAATAGAACAACCAATATTCACATTCAAGTATCTATTGTTCTTCTGTCCACTAGGGAATATAAAAATATATGTGAGAAAAGAGAAATTTAGTCATTTGGAAGTAGGAGAACTTTCTTTTAAGCCTCTTTCCAGGGAGACGTTGAATCCCTCTGCCTCACAGGAATTAATGCCAGCTGACTTCTAAGACCTCACAACTCTTTGCTTAAAATACCAATGAAAAATGCAATAGTATCAGGACATTGGAAGGTTTAAAATTCTTTGGAGCTAAAAGAGCCGGTGTGTGTGTGTGTGTGTGTGTGTGTATGTATGTATGTGTGTGGCATAAAAAGAGGATAAAGAGTTCAGTATACCGCAATGTATTCAGGTCATCGTACGCAAGGAAAATACTGAGATTATTACGACAGCAAACAATAGAGAAAAAGCTTAAGTGTTTCCATATCGATGGTCTTATGATATGTGTGAGGAGGGATTTGACAAAATAGAGGTGAAAGGCCCATGGGAATTACTCTTTTATAATACAGAAAAATGTGATAGTTGGCTGCTATTTTCTAACACAACGTAAACAAGGATCTTCCTGTCAACTATGCTGCCTTTTGCCAGCAGGATATCTTCTTAATAAACCTAATATCAGCCAAAAGCAGTGTGCAATATCAGCTAAATAACACAGATTTACAGATTTCCTGACCTACATTGCCCCAGATATCCCCCAAAGGTGATCGCAATTTCCAAAATATTATCAGCACTACACAGTACCTGCTTATCTTGAAAGCGTGTCCACGGTAAGCCTATAAGGGGAAAACATCAAGCAGCAAATGTGTGCAATGACAGGTGTGGCCTAAATGAGTTTCAAGAGGGAGGTACTGTATGGAGAGAGCAGCTTGGCACTGAGACACACACACCAATCAGAGGCCTTTGGGCATCAATCATTCCTGCTGAAGCTGTCAAAAAAAAATTAGGCCGGTGGCCAGCAGGCAGGTGCTGAACCAGCCAGAGGAAGATGAGCCTTAATGCTGGCCAACCTGTTGTCATCCTCTCACAATTACCAGTACAACTGGCCTCAAGGTAATGACAGCTTGATTGTAATTCCTCTCATACACATGCACCACTGATGAGTCAGTTGCCATTTGGGGGTATGTTAGAAGAAAAAGCTTTTCGCAAATACTCTCACAAATGTCACAATTGCTGAATCGAGCACTGAATCAAAGTAGATTTAAAGGGGAAATCCGGTTTATTTCAACCTGGCGTATTTCCAATAAACGTGTCCACAGTGGCTCTACGGGTCAAGCTAACTTCACACTTGCTACTTCTGTTGTTGAGCTCTGAGGGAACGAGGATTCAGGCGAAACAACATACAGTGAGGCGAGCTGTGCAAACCTCTTAAAGCTTTCCAAATAAACTTGATTTCTACATGAATCATTTTTGTGCATGTGTCTGAGTCTGACCCAAAGTTAACACGAAATAGTTGCCTGGAATAGCCATCATGGCTAACTGCAAAAGGATCTACATCTGGGGAAACCTTGCATATTCTTCCACGTACACCAGTTTGTTTAAATATGTTTTGCATGACCCATAGACTTACAATAACCACATTTATGGGGAATGTACCAGGTTGAAATATACCAGAATTTTTCCATTAATATGGCTTTTAACCAACAGATCCTTTCATGTCAAAGTGGTAACAGATCTCCTCAAAATATTCTTAATTAATATGAAATACAAAAAAAAGTGTTTGCGTAAGTATTCAACTCCTCAAAGTATTCAGTTGATGAATTTTTTAACACAAATGCCGGATTGGATTAAGATCTGGACTCTGAAGCTATTCCTTTGTAGTTTGGACTTTTCCTAATACAGGTGTGTTTTAAAACCTACACACGTGATCTCTATTTAACTAATTATGGCTGCACCAGTGATGATTTAGGTGGCTCCTATTAAATGGGTTGAATACTTCTGTAAATATGTATTTTGTACATAATTTTATATTTGTAATTAATCACTTTGTAGAGACCTATTTTCACTCTGACATTAAACGGTCTTTTTTGTTGTTGTTGTTGTTGTTGATCAATGTCAAAAGAAGCCACATTAAATCTACTTTAATTCAATGTTGTAAAACGATGATACGTGAGAACATCCCAGTGGGTTTAATCATTTTTTGTGGGCACCGTACACTGTAAGAATGGTCTAATGGTGCGGCAGGTATGCAGATGATTCACATTAGAGTGTGAAATTTAATTTTTTTTGTGGATGCACGCAACAGCTGAGAGATAATTGTATTTATTAGCATAATGATTTAATGAGTCTTACTATGAACTTGTAATCTTAAACTTAACACAGAGATCTTTTCTTTCATTCTTGTGTTTGTCTTTTTCTTTCTTTCTTTCTTTCTTTTATTTGGTAAAGGGGGGGAAATCTATGTAACAAAACTTAAAGGGACTTTTCATCAGTCTGTTGTTGCTGGACCAGTGGTCTTCCCAATTTGAGATAACATATGAGATCAATGAAATAGGCAGACTCTCATCAAAGGATGAGCTCAAGAAATCCATTTGGAAAACATCTCTTTGTTTGTGTTCCTCTTCACTATTTTTAGGTGGGATGATATGTGTGTGTGTGTGTGTGTGTGTTAATATGACTGTGTGTATTTGCTTGTGTGTAGGCAGGGATTATCTTGAGCATTCCTGCGTGCATGCATTCTCAACATTAGGTATTTCTTTCAGTATCTTCTTAATCTGACTCGGATCGACATCAAAGCCATCTAGCTTATCATAGGAAAAGAGTTAATATGTCTTGGGAGGGGCTCCGGTAGTCAAATGGTTACCGCGCATGCCTCATAACCACAACATCCAGCTGGTTTGATTCAATCCTTCCCTGCATGTCAAACCCATCTCTCTCTCTCTCTCTCCCCTCTTGTTTCCTGTCTACCTCTTCGATGCCTACTATCCAATTAAAAATGCACAAAAAAAGAGTTAATATATCTTAAAGCAAACTTTGATGACACTTTCAAAGTAATAACAAAGCAAGTAATCAACATTACAAACATTGAATAGGCGAAGATTATGGAGATTAATTGCTTCAGGATACCAGTCGCCTATGTGCTGTTGTCTAAGAGCCAGAGGTAGATTTGTTTGGATCATACATCATCATACGCTATTCACCACTGCCTTGCATAATTACTTTTTTATCTTCTTTGTTTCACCACAGGAAGTAAGTTTTAGCCATGTTGCTTAACTTTATTGCAGAGCCCCTAACACCTGGCCAATTACTTTAGATATTAAATCACAAGTAACCAAGGCATGTCAAGCACTTACACAAACTGATAGCTCATCTTGCACCGTCAGTTCGCTGCATTTTAGAAACCTGACATTGTGCAGAATCTGCACTTCCTTTCACCGAATAATTGGTCAATTATTTTCCTGCATGGTTCAAGTATGATAAATATGTTTTTCTATAAGTGCAGAATTTTTTTTTAGACAAACACTCTGAGACACTAAAAGGTAAAGTATGAGAAACAGGGGGAAATGTGTTAACTGGATCCTTTAAATTACAGCTTACAACAATAGAACATGTAGGAAGTATAATTAGTGTCTCATTATCATTCAAGATTGGAAGTCAAATTATAGGGATAAATGCAGGATTAGATGTAGCTAATGAGTTGGTATTAAATATGTTTACACCACACTGAACCTCTACATCGTGAATAAATGTTCCAGACAATATTAGGCAGCCGCTCGTTTGCTGAGCTCCAGCTTCGGTGCGAGGGGACTGTGGGGATTTGGTCAAGGAAGTAATTGGACACAACAACAACCGAAAAATTGATCACAGCTGTTGTAATTAGGAGAAATATGGGACAATCAATTTTTTTTTTTCATGTTTCAGGCTTGACGCCGGGTTACTCACAATAACTACATTCCGATATACAAGAGTGTAATAATTATAGTGTGATTCTCTTATGGTATACTGTGCTTGAAATGATTCTGCATTATTTTTTAGGATAATGAGCCGAGAGACTCAGATTTCAGTCACGGTGAGAGTTTTGCATATTATAAAATAGGAGTGATTGTTAAACTGAAATGCAGGTTTAAATAGGATACCTTTAAGGGACTGTATAAAAAGTTTTGTGGTGGGAAAAGAGCTGAATTTTATGTTTAATTTTATTTAAAAAAAAGAAGAAAAAAAAGCAAATCCCTCCTCAGCATTATTAATATTTTCCCCTTGACTTCTGTAACACCATTCCCTCCACATCTCAAACCAAAAGCATATAATTATGAATAATACAGCCGATCTTTAATTTTGAATAAGAGCTGTTAAATAAACAGTTATTACAGTGAGTCAGATACATGCAGCAGCTCTGTGGACCCTGACTGACTCACGCATCACAATATTTTTTGCCTCTCCGCAGCATTCTGAATAATTAAAATAAAAATGAATTAAATCAGATGATGTTTCCTGATATGTTCAGATGTCTAATTCAATTTAGACCTGGCATTAAATTGACATCTGTATCATGTTAATGCAAGATGTAATTGAACTCATTGTGATCGGATCAGTCAGACCACATCTGCAGGTGGTCAAGCTGTCGTTGTTTATGTTTTTAGCATCCTTTAACAAATACCATTTCCCATAAGCCCTTGATGTCACAGCTTGACAGAGGAGAAGAGTTTATGAGTAAGAGGAGGAGTCACGGCTAGCTCAGACATATATAGGTTATATATAGGTTCTCCTACATGCTTGGAAGGGGAGAGGAAGGGGAGGGATATTCAGTTGGTGGCAATCTGCAACCTCACCGCTAAACGCCACTAAATTCTACAGACTGGTCCTTTAAGAAGAAAGTATTGGGGAGTTTCTTTGGATATGGAGACGTAAGTACACTCACTGATACAGTTGTAGTTTTTTCTGTGCTCACAAAGTATTTGTTATCTCCGCCAGTGTGTGCATATGTCCATCTGTGTGTGTGTGTGTGTCCATCTGTGTGTGTGTGTGTGCGTGTGTATGTGTGCGTGTGTGCATGCATGTGTTTGTGTCTCTATCTGCAGCTAATCGTGCATATAACTGGACCCATCAGCCTAATATTTTTTGTGCACATTTAACCTGTATGCTCAAGGACTCTCTCGGGGTTGCAGAGATTCACCATTATTGAAAAACCTTTGTATACCTTGTATAACATTTTTTTATGCCGCCATCGACTGCTGACTCCTCATTCCTCTTAACCAGCTGGTGATCAGAAGGCATTTCCATCAGTTTGCTCAGCTAAAATCTAGTCTGTTGGAGGCCACATTTTGGCCTTTGTCATGGCTCAAAAATTGATATCAATAGAAAAGTTTGGTCTCATCTTGAACTGGAACATCTGCAGATTAATTCCGTACCCGATATGCTATGATCCGCTAAAGTTAGGCATGATACAGGTTAAATAAATCCCTGTTTTTGTCTTTGCCACCATCTTGACTGTAAGGGAGCCAGGAGGGACAATTAAGTGAGATTCAACTCTTCTTTGTTCGGAAGGGTTTGATTTTGTGTGGTGTATTACAACAAAATGTTCTAAATAACTAACAAATAATGTTTAAATTGAGAAGTTTGGACATATCGTCCAGTTTATTGTCTCCTTATTAAGTTTATACAGTTATGTGAACCCAGGACGCTCCGTTACAATACTATTACACTATTCTATGCAACTTAAGGAAAACTATGACTATACACGCCCCCAGACACACCTGGCAGAGATCTGCATTTTATTGAGTGCACTCTTCTGGTTTAATTTTGTTAAAATAACGAAGGTTTCAACTTCTGATTGCAAATGCTGTGGTGGATGCCGAATTGTCCTAAAATATGGAAACTAAGCCGTAGCAACACACTTTATTTTTTCTGAAAGACAGATGAAAGAAATACTGAATGAGAGATTGCACTGAGTTACAGAAGCAAGTGGAACCGTAGCTGACTTCATCTCTCTATATAAATCCACCTTCCTCTGCTCCCCCAGAAAAAAAAAAAACCACACTACCCTCCCTTCTGATAATTTTCACACAGTCCCTTACTAACAACGTTAGACAAGCATAAATCACGATCAAATATATTTTGGAGATCATCAATTTCTAATGATTTACAGTATAATTTCATCATATCTTTGAGTTTCCAGAGGTACCGAAGGAAGTGAAGAAAATAATCTCCATCACAAATGGCTAGCACAAACCATTAAAATCCAGCTTTGATTGATCTCTATATTAACTAAAGACCCACTGAAGTTATTTGACAAGGAAGTTGGAAGACAGTACTTTATCATGCACATTCAGTGAGTCATGGATTAAGTTGCGCTGCAGTGAGAATATCTGGCACGTGTCACAGTATTGAAGTGAGGAAAGGATAATGTCTCAGTCTGGGGTGATGAGATTTGTGCCTCAAGCAAGAGAAATAGACCTGTTATGGACTTCGATTTCTCCCCGAGGAAACGGCTGTGAGCATACTCGGCCGTCTTGCAGTCATAGAGCGCTTGTCGCCATCTGTTCTTAAACACCATACATGCCAGCTGTCATATCAAGATAGATTATGTATTTTATATATTTGTTAGCTGTCCTACTGTTTGTGGAGGCAATAACATCAGATATCTCTGTATAACCTTTCTGTGTTTTCAAGGCTGCAGCCCCACCTCTTGTTCTCATTTTAGCCAATTTACATGTATGAAGAATTCTTGCACCTGGTGCATATTTCAAAAAGACTATTATGGTGTCAAATTAAAGCTATTATTATCTGGGTTGTTGACATTTTGTAAATTATTGGCTACAAGAGAGCACAATGGGGTGTTTACAATTCATATCGTCTGTTGTGTTTTCCTCAGTCGGGTGTCACTGCAAGAAGTGAAAGGTGAGATGTGATCTCTAAAGTGAATCAAATGGTTCAGGTGCTGTGTATTGACTTGTCTTTTGAAGCTTAATAGGAGATTTAATAGGCCCAGACAGAGAAACAAGTTACATTTTTCATGATGCTATTTCTCAGGGGTATTAATGTTTCGACAAGCTGACAAACCTACATGATATTTATAAACAACGGTCGCCACAATTCAGGTGTCTCTGAGGATTACTTTGGGTTGGATTCTCACATCTCGAGCTGAGGGACTAAATGGATTTCTCTCTAAATGAAGCACAGACATACCTGCTTGGAGAAAAAAAAAAAAAAAAAGGCTGCACAGTTAAAGTTCCTTCAAAATGAAACTCTGCGGATAAATACCCCTCCCTTGAACAGTTTATCATAAAGAGCCCACAAAAGCATCTTACAAGTTCAATATAATTCTCCCAGCTCAGTCGAAAAGCCCAGACACAATTAAAACACAATACCAGAATCTGTGGAGGATGGATGGACACACACAGTACGGAACAGAGATAGATGGATTTTTTTGTTTCAAACTGGGGGAAGGTTAGTTTTCTGTCTTAACAGGAGCTTAATGGAGAGTTGGAAGCAGTCTGGTCTCTTGACAGACTGGTCCAGGGGCTGGAGGTGTGGCCACCCGGTCTCCCAGAAATGATGCTCACATGCTTCTGATTTGCAACAGCAAATCAGCTTTGAAGGAAAATTAATGCCAGATTGCATTTTCTATCAACATAATAAGGAGATCTTGTTAATTAACATATTTGTCACATTGCAAAAATCTTACTGATGATATCAGCAAAATGTTCACTGATAATGTATTTCATTTGTTTTCCTGCAATATGTGCTTGCGGCGACTGATGCATGATTAAACTCTTTTGTGTTTATGTTTAGGCAGTCACAGCACTTGGATTTGCCTCTTTTGTAAATCTGTGACATTTAACCCACAATGGTCAGGGGCTTATAGTAAATGGTGTTTGATAAAGGGTGCTAAAAACAGAAATATTTAATAAACATTGATTTTATATCTTTTTTTTTCATCGCCATTCTTATATAACATATGAAATGAACCAGATGACATACTGTTGAGTAAGGTTATGTTCCTAGACTGGATTTTTAGTCGTTTGGATAATTACAAAGGCTATTTTTGAATGAGGTTTTCTTAATTCTTGAAGTTCCTGTTTCACTTTGGCTCTCTATAAATCATTTAACTGAAATCACTGCCTTTTCCTAACTTTAACCAAAGTATATTTGTTGCCCACCCACGTGTGAGACTCAGGATGCAAATCTCAGTGCCTGAAACAAGCAGCATCTACCACAGCTTGAGGCTGAAGCCACCAACAGCTGCTAGATGCTGGTTCCCATTGACTCCCATTCAAAAAGCATCAAGTCCTCTCTAGAAATAATAAGTCAATCATTTTAATCTACGAGTCATTATGGTCTCAATTGCTAAATTCCCTCTCAGTGTGCCAGCGGTCATAAGTAAATAAGATTTGAAGATTTATAGTAGTTTTGATGTCGATGCCTGCCATGTGGGCGTTGATTGATAGCTGTGATTGACAGTTCGTTCACCTGCTGCTCTCCCCGGCTCCGGGACTCGCACTGAGTCAGACTATTGTTGCAATATTTCAGTAAGTTTAATGTTACTTGATCATGATACCTGCCCTGTTAGCATAATTTAGCTAAAGTAGCTAATGTTAGTGGGGGTAACGTTAAGTGTGCACCGTGTTTCCAGTTTCCGGCTCCAATGCAAACCAATGGATGACGCCACACCTTGCAAGGTACAGTCTATGGTCTGGAATCAACTCCTCCTTCAAGGGAACATAGTCCAGTCAGCAATTACCTTTTCCGAAAAACTGTAATTAATAGTATATTTTCTAGAAGACAGGGTTGCATGTGGAGGGGCAGTTAGCCTCTACCAAAAGAGGAGAAATACAGCACCTGGCTTTGCTAACGTTAGCTAGATTTAGCTAGATTTTGCACAAAGTTGGAGGGCTGGGCTTCCCTGTGAGGGTGGGACTTGTGGAGCGCCTGGGAGCTGCTTGTCAAACCACAGCATCTCATTTTTGATTTCTACATGTGTTAAATCACGTGTGTTGAAGAGCTCATTGTACCCTATTACCCCACTAGAGCACTGAGCTCCCAGAATGCAGGCTCACTTGTCGTTCCTAGAGTCTCCAAAAGTAGAAAGGGAGGCAGAACCTTCAACTATCAGGCTCCTCTCCTGTGGGGACCGTCTTCCAGTTTGGGTCCAGGAGGCAGACACCCTCTCTACATTTAAGAGTAGGCGTAAAACTTTCATTTTTGATAAAGCTCATAGTTAGGGCCGGCTCAGATTTGCCTTGGACCAGCCCCTAGTTATGCTGCTATAGGCCTAGATTGCCAGGGGGACTTCCCATGATGCACTGAGCTCCTCTCTGTTCCTCTCCCTCTCCATCTGTAAGCATTCATGTCCCATTAATGCCTGTTACTAACTTGGCATCTTCCCCAGAGTTTTGTACTTTCTCATCTCGCAGGTGACCTTCGGTTGCGGACCGCCTGCTGTCCCTGTGGTCCAATTGAATTTCTGTTATTATTATTGTTGTTACTGTTGTGTCTCTCTCTTCCCTCTCCGCCTCCCTCTCTCTCTCTCAACCCAACTGGTCAAGACAGATGGCCGCCCACTCAGAACCTGGTTCTGCTCGAGGTTTCTTCCCATTAAAGGGTAGTTTTTTCTTGCCGTTATCGCCAAGTGCTGCTCATGGGGGAATGTTGGGTCTCTGTAAATTAAAAAGTACAGTCTAGACATGCTGTATGTGAGAAGCACCCTGAGATAACTTATGTTATGATCTGGCACTATATAAATAAAACTGACTTAAATCTCAAGCAACTTATTGACACTTCAACCTGAGAGATCATAGTAAATCTACACTGTTGGATGTTATTCTTACAAACATGCCACATAACTACACATCAGCTGCTGTATTTAGCAATGATGTCAGTGATCACTGTGCTATTACTTGTATAAGAGACTACTCGAACACAAACCTTGTTATATTTTTAAAAGATGTTTTAAACATTTTGATATCCAGGCTTTTCTTCATGATCTTTATACAGCTGTAATTAGGATAACGTTTGTCTGATACTTGACATTGAAGAAGCTTGTGAATATTTTCACAATGCCTTTACAGCAATTTGTAAAAAGCGTGCTCCTCTTAAGAAATTTAGGATTAGTGGGAGGAATAATCCATGATTCACTGAAGAGTTGGCTCTTATGGTCAGAGAAAGAAATGTTTCATAGGTCAAAACTCGAGCCATAAATTCTGCTGCTGACTGGTCTGCTTTTAGGATAACTGCATATGCATGACCAGAAAATCTAAATCAGACTACCTGTCTAAAAACTGAGCCAGAAAATCTCAATAATCCCTCTAAATTTTGGAAGCAAATTAAATCACTGTCCTGTTCCAACTCTTCTTCAGGTCTCTCTGGACATATTTTCGCAAACTCAGTTGAAATTAAGAACAAAAATGATAATAGTTGGGCTCTTTAATAAACATTTTTGCATCAGCTGGCTGTATTTTCACTGAGTCTAAATCAGGCTCTCATTGCTGTAACTCCAGCACTGTGACACCTCCAGCTGGTTCACAAGTAGTTTCTTTTATCTTTCGACCCATTTCAAAAGAGGATACCTGTATTGCCCTTAAAGCTATTGATCCAAAAAGTCCCTGAGACAAGACAACCTAGAGCCTATCCTATTAAAGGTTGCAGCTAAGATTATTGCTAAGCCTATAGCATACATTTTTAATTGCAGTCTACAGACAAATTCGATCCCAAAAGCATGGAAGCAGCCTATGTGCTTCCCTTGTTAAAGAGTGGGGATCCTTCAGATTTCAACAATTCCTGCCCAATTTCCAAACTCTATACTCTTGCTAAAATGTTGGAAGCTCAAGTAAACTGTCAACTGAAACAACTCCTCGCAGTTCACGTCATTCTAACAGATATACTGTTGGTATTAAATGATATTGTCAACTGGACAAAAGCCAATACTGTACATTTTACTCTGTAGACCATGAGCTATTGCTAAAAAGATTAAGTGATATTGGAAGAGGGGACACAGCTAAAATGGTTCAGGAAGTATCTTACAGAGCACACATGATCTGTTTTTACAGATGGTCTTAAATCAGACTTTTTAGAAATTTCCAAGGGTGTCCCTCACGATTCAATTATAGTTCTTATTATATTTTCTATATTTATAAACAACATTGGGAAGGATTGCTAATTTGCACCTTTACGTGAACGACACAGTAGCGTATTCAGTTGCCTTTCCTCTGAGCCAAACTATTAATGAGCTTCAGACAGCATTTCAACAGCTTCAAGCCTCACTACATGGGCTCAAGTTAGTTCTTAATGCAAAGAAAACCAAATTCATGACTTTTTCTAGGGCTCGTTCCCAATCCCCAGGTAACACAAATCTCTACACTCTAAATGGGGATTCAATCGAAAAAGTGTCATCTTATAAGTATTTAGGTATCTGGTTGTTGACAAACTTTCTACACACTGAATATCTTGTGGAGAAGCTGAAATTAAGGATATGTTTTTAATTTGAGACAAGGTTTGCTTTACTATGTTAGCCAGGAAAAAACTTGTGCAGGCTACCTTTTTCAGTGTTTCTGACTGGAGTGATGTTGTTTACATGCACGCTGCCCTTGGTACACTCTACCTTTTAGATTGTGTGTACTACAGTGCTTTACAATTTATAACAACTCTGGTTCCCATACTCATCATTGTAGGCTTTATGAATTGGTTGACTGGCTGTCACTATGTCCATGTAGCAAACTTTATTTATATATTTTTGTGTACAAGGCCATGCTGGGTATAGCTCTCTTCATGATAACACAGACATAGAGTCTGTTCTTTGAAACTGGTGCTTATTACTCGGGCATGTCTTGTTTCTCTGATGGATCCATCCCTTAGTCACACCATGAGAGCTGTATTTGTGAATGAACATAGTACAAAATACATCAACGAAACATACAGTACATAGCATGAAAACAAATGAAAAATACAGAATGACGCCTGTCGCGAACATGAAATGAAAGGCATTTTATAAGTAAAACAAAACACCTCGTCGGCCACTTACTCATGAAAACAGGTTTTTGAGTCCTTGAGAGTCTTTCCAAAGTCCTTTTGATTGTCTGCTTTGACTTCAGACGTCAATAGTTATAACTTTGAATGCGATATAGCAGAGTTTCATGAGAGACGTCCGCTCACATTTGATTGTACACAGTGTGACAATGAAACTCTTTGCGGTGGCACTACGAACAGAGAACATTACTTCTGAAACATAAAAGTGGAAATACAAACATTAATGCACTAGTGGTTACAACCCAGTCACCTATGTTCATTTTCTACCTGTTATACATCAGTATATTCCTGTACTGTACAAGACAAATCTGTTTAATCACATCAGATTTAAATTTTAACTTTACATCAAATCCTTTAAATCAAATAAATTATTTATTTATTTCATGAAATTATGGAATCAAATATGAGTCAATTATCAATTATGTATCATGAACATAGAACATTTATACAAACATCACTTACATCGGGTAAACTCCCCTCATATATTTGTTAGCTCCTGGCGCAGACCTCTAGCAGTCTTCAGCTTCGTTCCACCAGATGGTTTCATTACTGGTTTCCAAGGGTTTGCATTGAGCTGGGGGGGGTAAAAAAAAAAAAAAAAAGCCTTCTCCTACTCTGCTCCCTGAACTTGGAATAATCTCAGAGTATTCTACATCTCAATAATCTAGTCCCCTTGGAAAAATTTATGTTAAAAATCCATATATCTGAGAAATGCAACTGCCTTAATTAAGCTGGATTTAGTCTTTTCCTTGTGTGATTGATGTTTGTATTCCTTCTCTGTTGTGTTTTGTAGCTATTTAAACTGTATCTGGTGCGCTGTCTTGGCCAGATCTCCCTCAGAAAAGAGATTTCAATCTCAAGGGACTTCCTGGTTAAATAAAGATAAAGTAGTGATTAAAGTAATATCATAGATAGATAGATAGATAGATAGATAGATAGATAGATAGATAGATAGATAGATAGATAGATAGATAGATAGATAGAGATCAAGCCAGCTTTTACAAGGTTAGCGTCACAGAAAATGAAATGCATCCCGCCTGCAGATTCACATCTCTCTGGCTGAGCTGGCAGCAGTCTCAGCCATGCGATGCACTCTCTCCTGCGGGAATGGATTTAGTTGGATTTTTAATTATCCGACTCTGATTTCTAAATTAGTTTTTTATGCCAAAACTAATAATAACAATAGACAGTGATGGATCTTCGGAGACTTGAATATGCTTATGAAGAGACAGATTGTTCTCTATCCAAGCCGTCAGAGATTACCACCCCCACTTAGAGGGCTATAAGCAAATAAAAAATGCTTGTAAAACAATTAAATGACACAATCACACCAAGGTCTTAATCATTATTATTGATAGTATGATCACATGAACCACATTCTTTCATGTCTCATTGATATCCTCTTTGATTTGTACTTTATAAGTACAAATATCTTTGCATCTAGGAGCAGTCACTTTAATTATACCAGGATTTTTCCTGCTACATTTAAACTGTTGAATGAAAAACAGAAATAAAATGTGTTTTTGTAGGCCGTTAACCTCACACAACAAGCAAATAACCTGATGTGATACAGCAAAATAAATACAATGATTTTCAGATAAAGTGAAACAATCCTCAGTAGTGGAGACAGTGTCTTAAAATCACAGCAATAAGTCTTCCTATCCGACTGGGTGAAAGCCCACCCATCCGTCCACCCACACACAGACTCACTGTCACCACTGTCACACACACACACACACACACACACACACAGTTGCACACATACACACACACACACACAAACTTCTAGACAAACCTTCATCCTTCATTTGCTGGCGCTGTTTCTGCCTGTGTCCCACTTTACAGCTGGCCCCAATATCACTAAATTTGACCAAGCTACACCTCGAGGTGAAAACAATGATTATTACCCAAAGACAACATACTGTATCCCAGCAGCTGGGACACCAGCTACAGAAGAGGACAGACAGATGGATATTTACTAATTCCGTGTGCTGCATAGAGTGTGAGCAGTCTGCTTTGGATCTCTTGTTGTGTACCATCGCCGGGTTTGGCAGGAGAGTCCTATAGCCGAGACCCTCTGAATAAGCACATCCTCCTGCTCCCTTCTCAGGAGACCTAATTGTTGCTGGACATTGTTTGTGATTCCTGCCAAGTTGCCAGAAAGTTTCCCTCTAATGCAGCTTTTTGTAACCCCCACACAGCAGGTTCCCTGTGCTGTTATTCTCATCCCATCATCAGATTCATGACTATGAAAAAAAAGCTGATGAGACAAAAATAACCACGATCCGAGAAGTATCATCAGTCACATTCCCCCCCTTAGGGTCAAACACACACAGCACAGTCTCCTGGCCGTGCTTGAATCCTAAATTTGCTCTGATTCTCTGCATGTCTGGATGATACTTTGTACAGTTTATAAACTGGCAAAACTTTGCCGAAGTATGTAATGAAATTGTGCTGTTGATTTTATTGAGGTGTTAGATAATAAAAATCAGGTTGTTTTGCTAAGATAAAAAATACCCTCAATATTAAAGTTTATTATTAAAGCCTACATTTAAAGCCTAAAGCGATTTAGTTAGAAAAACATATATCTCGAACATAATCTCAAAGGTTCATCGTGTCACTAAAGAATTGCTGCAACAAAAATAACAAAAAAAACAACCAAATCTATGTTGGAGTAACAGAAATTCAGAAATTCACACCGTTACAAACACATTCAGCGGGTTATAATAAGTGAGACAAAGCTCCTGACGGCATCTCAGCTGTTTGAATTGATCTTGATCAGTGTTTCCCTTATGAAACGACAATGGCAGCGTATGAAGAATCATTGTGGCGCAGAGTGTAACCGACACACGCTTTCATCTAGCCTCATAAATATCTTGTCGGAGAGTCACAGGGAAATGAACTCTCAGCAGTTCAGTAAATAGCAGCGTTCAGTGTCACACCAGTCCTGCATACACACTGCTCCCCCGCTCTCAGCAGCAAGCCAGACCTTGAGTTCTTTCTTTGTCAATTTCCACCTCTGCTTATATTGTTATATTACGCTATATTCAAATGTTCTTCATTTAATGTGCAATTTCAGATATCTTGCCAGCAAAGAACGTGATTAACATGATAACTGAATATTAGTTGCACAGAATGTACATACAGTATTAGATGTAAAGCTTCTTTTATTATGTATTCAGCACTCGTGTCACAATGTAATACTGCAGCTGTGTCAGTGAAAGCCGAGCCACTAGCCTTCACAATGAAATAATCCAAGTGTTACTGACATTATGTTTTGTATTATACGAGTCAAATCCCACCTGAGTTGCTGATTATAATAATAATGAACTGATGACGTGTTATTGGTCCCAGCTGGGAGTTTCTCTGACTCTTTACCTGCTCTACAGGGAGGTACTAGTTTAGGATGCAGTGTGTTGTTGAAGGACACTTCAGCAGGGCAAATGATTGCTAATAATGCAGACTGAACCCACATCCTCCGGTTGATAGCATTCCCAACTCGATAAGCTAACCTGCTGCTATTGATGTGTTATATAGATAGAGGAGAGTCGATGTCATGTTTTGTGTCCCGTACAGTCTAAAGATTTGTACCGTGAGAGATGAGGTGCTGCCAGTTCATTTCTTGATTAAACACTGTTTATGTTTACTCACACTTAATTCAGAGCATGTCGTTCCAACAGCAAGGTTGATCTAACTCTAAGCAGGTGAGGGAAAGACACAGCAAACTTACTTACCAAATAACAAAGAACAATTGGGTATTAACCTATGTTGAGAGTCACCCAGGCAAGGACTTAGATAGTCATCCCAAGGGCATTTTAGATTGAAATGCTGTCATGAATGGATCGAAGTACTCATGTGGGAAAGCCATTGGCGTGACGAATAAACCCTCCCAGTCCAAGGATTTAATTGTTGTGACATGCCCGCTGAACATCTCGATAAGGGTTTGCAGAAAAAGCTAAAAGAAAAGGATGTGGGTCCGGATAATTATTCACTTTCTTATTAACATTTTCTCAAACACAAGAACGTGTACCGCATGGTGAGATAAGGTGAAACTGAAGTTGAGATGGGCTAAATGTTACTGTGTTAAAGCCTGATTTTTAGCCCCCATTAAAAAAAACAGGTGAACACCACAGGAAGCAATAAAAACCTTAGGAGGCAGATGTTAGTGACTACTTGTGAATAAGCACAGATTGAAAAATGTGTGCTTTGAGTGGTCGCCTGTGGTGAAGTTTCTTTACTTACCATCTATATTAATGGCTCGCAGCATAAAGGTGATTAAAAGCCATGAAATCCAATTCATTCAACTTCACTGGTGGCCATTTACATCAACCAACCAACCATCATTATAATCATGTTCATTTAATAATGCATTTCTTTAAATTTATACAATACCCATTTAATAACCCATTTAAATCTGAAGCACTAATCTTTAAAATCACATTTCTTACAAATTGCATGTCACCATGTAGAGCCAGGTTGAATTTATTCATATTAATATATAACTTATTAATCAGGGAGTTTGTTATGAGACATTTAGCAGCAGCTGTAATGTACCGATTGATCCTGAAGCAAGATCAGGATCCAGAGGAAGAACAAGATTTAAGATACATCCCAGTGTAATTTGAAAGGATGCTCACATTAAAAGAAATGGAGCAATTTATTTGGACAATCTAGTGTTGATACTCAGTTTCCTGTGATAAAAGGTGTCACTTTAAAGTTTATTGAGTTTAAATATTCAGTGTCTAAAGTCAAACTGAAATTAAAATTCATTTTTGCTAAGAAATCACCATATACAGTATCTCCTCACTGTTTTGACTTGTATACTCAAAATTGCAATTATCATAAAGAGGAAATTATTATATGTTTTAATTATTTTTCTGCAGTGACAGCACTATTAATGCTGGATGTGTTCTACCATACATCCAGATACAAAACTCCAAGATGTAGATAAAATTGCTTGCCAAGTGCATAAGCCAAAAAAGTTTTATATCTTCTAGGTTTTGCTTTGTATTTATGAGGCAAACTGCATTGCCCATAGATTTTCATATTACCATGGTTTAAAAATTCAAAATACAAAGAGTAATAAACCTTTTTTTGTCAGTTGGAAGAGTCCCATCTATGCTTTTACAGACATCTATTTTACAATGACGGTCTTTGGGAAAAATACTTTCATGGGCAGCAGGACTGCGGGAGGCCACTGGTACAAATTGTCAACAGGTCTGAGTGGTAGTGTATATTCAGCTCTCTTAATATATCCATGGTGCTCTCCTGGGTTTTTTGGTTTTTTTTGGTTCCAACCGACAAAGTCTGTACTGTTTATTTCATTAGGGCTATGTCCATGTAGGCTATATCTGTGTAGCGCTTTAATTGTTAGCAGTTGCTTAGTCCCATCTGTTGTTTGAGCACTCTGTGTTATCTGTAACTTAAC
This sequence comes from Thunnus albacares, assembly GCF_914725855.1. Taxonomy (NCBI): domain Eukaryota; kingdom Metazoa; phylum Chordata; class Actinopteri; order Scombriformes; family Scombridae; genus Thunnus; species Thunnus albacares. The sequence goes on along the minus strand of NC_058110.1, from coordinate 29,020,679 downwards.
CAAGTGTCATTACTCAAATCACAATGTAATGAAAGGAGCACTGAGGTTATAGGCCGACCCTTTACAATGAGTTTTGACAGTCTGGTCATTTGCTACCACACAACCGGACCCATGAAAGAGAGACACTAGATGCTAGCTAGACCTCTTTGGTATAATTTGGGATAAACTAACACTTACTGTGTGGCCAATGACTCTGCAATTTTGAAATTACATCCACAAAAAGTAACATATAGTGGGAATCTGTGCTCATGTTTGCCAGCTAGGCTAACTAACCTTTGCTCGGGAAATGGAAGTTAGCCCAGCTTGCTAGCTTCCACTTTCTAAGTGGAATACAAACTTCATAACAGCATGACAAATATTTAATGTTGCAAAGGAACAGACAGCTTAGATCGTTACATTTACATAACCGACGCTGTGTGGGAGTTTTAAAAAATGGAAAAATGTCTTGTATCAACGTTCATACAGCGCTGTGATGTGCTCCAGTCAGTAGAGCACCACTGAAGTTGACAACATGTCTTCTAGCAACGTCGGCTCTCAGATTTAAGTCAACCACTGCGATGGGAAACACCCACACAGAGATTTGAAGCTTAGCCTCTGCTTCCACAAATATGCCCAAAAAGCTGACATTCTGTATATGCACAGTAGCTGCAGTATTATTATAGTAGACTTAAGATTTCAGTTCAACTTCAATGTCAGTAATTAAGTTTAGGTATAAGATGGCCTCAGTGTAACATCTGTAGAGTTCAGAAAATAGCTTGCCTATTTTCTGTGCTGAACATCTGTGTGTCATCAAAAATATGAGCATCAACACTGGACTGATCAGATAAAGCATTATGAAGTCGAACTGGTTTGATGGGACGACACTACGATAGCTCAGCGTCTTTCAGACTGAACACTCTTAATGAGACATTGAGATTTCCCCTGAGGCTGGCAAATAAGTTAAAATCAAAAAACTAAAGCTGTTTACAAAAACAAGGGGGGGGGTTTCTATTATGCTCCATTCAAAGCAGATATGAATGCTCATGATGAGTCAAATCAGACGGTTTGAAAAACAAAAGCAGCATTCTTGTGTTAAACAGATCAAATGAGTTGAGCTGTAGAGCTTCAGTTCCTTTACTTGATTGAATTCTTCTTGGGGAAAAGGTATTAATTGCTGGATTGGAGAAATGTTACAGCAATCCACGTATGACTGCATTTGAACTTTTTTCATTGATTTTTTGGAGTGATTAAGAGGCACTTTGAGCTTTCAAACACAAGGCTGGGTAATTGCCAAGCACATGAGAATGAGTAATCTTGTTATTCAAATCCAAGGAATACTTTCATTTAGATTGGACCATTTTTTTGCACATTGAAGTGAAAGTTTTCGGATGTTTAGTGGCACTGTTTAAATATTCTAAAACTGATTCTCACATGCGTATCAAAGTTAAATACACCAAAGGTAGCCTTGAAGAGCTTTTAGCTTTGAGAGATCACTCTTCATCAAGGTAAATATGTGTGTTCCGCCTGTAAAGGATATTTGTCACACACGTCAGATTATACTAATGTCACTGAAATATGAAATATTTTGCTAAATAAATTAGTCACAGTCAGAAGTCTAGGTGATATGCTGTTTGATCATATACTGAAAACATGATTTCAGATAATATTAAAGCATGTTAACGTTGATAAATAAATTATTACCACATCAATGAAAAAGTCTAATTATCCCAAACAAGGAAAACTATCATCACAAGATTAGTTCCATATATACAGCTAGGTGAGATTACAGGTTTCTTTACGCCACAAAACCACAGGGTTTACGGAAAGGATGTCTTCACTTTGAGGAACAAAAAACTCTTTCTCCTATAAATTACATGTATTTACGACTAATTGTGTTTTGCCATTTGTGTTTCGCAGGAAACTTAATTGTCGTCTGTATTATGTTTACTGGCAACATTTCTTTTGGTGAAGGAAAGAACCACCAACTCATTATCATAAGGTGGCAGTCAGGGTGGATCGTCGTTGCACAAGAAAGCACAAGAATCCAACACCGGAGGCCGAGGTTTGCATCCTGAGTTATATTTAAGAAACAAAAGCACTTCGTTAAAGGTTAAAGAAAGACTGTGGTTTTAATTAAAAGGTAACAAAGTGATTATGTCCTGCTTCAAGACACTGTTGACTTTTTCAGTATGAAAGGGGACATCTTTGGATTTTTTTTTTTTATTTATATACTGTTGGGATGTCGGATGTCTACGTTAAACAAGTTCCAAAACTTGAGGTGAACACCTGTAAAATTGTTCACTGCAAGACAAAAACTAGAGTTTCAGTCTGCTCTGAACGCTTCATTTGCAATGTTTTTCCTACTTTCCTGATGAGCTCACGTCAACACAACATGCCCATAAACAGCCATCTGTTCCTTGGTCTTTGTTGCTAAAGTTGTTCCACGGGTTGTTCGCATTCTCAAGTTTTGGATCAGATTCGGGCTTGAACATGTAAGGATGTATATGAGAAGTTGACATTTCGAGTAAAGAGCAAAAAAAAAGAAGTGAAATCCTACTACTGTTGTTTGTTTATGTAGCTTCCTTGGAAAGTGGGGCCTTAAAGAAACAGGAAGTTGAACAGCCTTTTTCAGACAGAGGCTGAACCGATGGGCTGCATAAAGGGTCAGTATAAGATAAATAAGGAGCTTTTTGAACTGTAAATCATTCAAAGATATTCCAGAATAAACATATAGACCTGGAAATAATATAATATGTCCCCTTTAACAAAGTATGAGTGTTAAAAAAAAAACACTTTTAATAGCTGCAGTCACATATTTTAGGAGAACAAATGAAGTATGTTGTCACTTAACATTTTGCAGGTGCATTCAGTGTGAACAACCGGGCAGATGGTCATTATGAACATGTACTCATTATGTTGACAAAAAACATAATTCGAGTGGTATTATGTTTCTCTAAAACAGATTTTCTTTTGCAAATTCAAATACTACTGTAGTGTATAGAAGTAAATCTAGCAGACAGGCCACATTGTGTTTTTTTTTATATGGGCCAGAGAAGATGTGCATGTTGCTACAGTATTCCTCATATAATTTTATTATGGTCTCAAAATGATTAGTTTGTAATTGTGGCATATCAAACAACAAAGTTTACAATATAATAATGACATATTTGTGTATTTTGAGCACAAAATGACCTTCTGTAGTATTAAGATTTAACACCACAACACTAAAGTAACTGAGATAAAACATGCAAAAGTTTAAAGTTAACAAGTTTTTGACTTAATTCTTCAAGCCATTGAATGCAAACAATAATTATGAGCTACACAGTGATTGACTGTGTAGTTATTTTATCCCAGTATTCTCTCGCTAAAACCTATTAAAGTACCAACAAAAAAAAAAAGAATTGTGATGAAATTGCCGTTACTTGTGATTTGATCACTGCAATCAGCTGAAGTTGATGAAGTGGTCTGAGTGTTATCAACATGCTGAATGTGTCTGTACACTCTAAGCTCATCATGTCAAGGACCTGCTGCAGACACAAGTCAACACACTGCAATTAGGTCTGTGACACCATGTTGAATCACAATTACAGAGCAGGAAATTAGAGATTTCATTTTATACTGCTCTGTTGAAGCTTCACATTTTAAGTTAAAAGTTCTTTAAATGCACTTTTTTTTTTTTTTTTTAAAGGGTAAATACGTCTCATTCGTGCTAGTCAGTGATGGTGTTTATCAATGATGTATAGTGCAACAACAGGAATCAGTGGTTAAACCTCCACCTGTGTTTATGGGTTTATAAAGTTATTATGAGCTGTTTATAGAGGAACATTGAACTCTACTTCTACTCAGTTGTTTAGCTTCTTCAGGAAAGTCTTAAAGGTCATTGGCTGATTGGTTGATGCTATTGCTATTTGCTCATTTATCCACCTCAGATGGCCTGTATATTCTTTTCTGGCTCGGAGATGCTTTATATATTCATCCCCCCTTCACAACTTACATGCTTATTGTCCATCAAAGTCTCTAATGCACTTTTGATATGAGTCATTCTTGAGCTGCCATGCCAGTAAGTAGTCCCCCCCCCCCCCCCTCCCCTCCCCCCCACCTCCCCCTTCCCCTTGCTTCTGGGTTTCGCATGAGACAGTTGACGAGACAATGGCAATTCATCTTCATCATGCCGTTCGCATTACCATCATCGCGGAGCTCTTCTCTCCTTACATAATGCAGCTCGTCTCACTCACAAATGCATTCATAGGAAAAGTACAATATCCTGAGAGCTGGTTATGTCATTTGTGGTTAATATCATCAAGACATCGAAGACGAGTCAAGTGGAAGATGACTGGGCTGGTTTTTTAAAAGAAAAAAAAATTTCCACATATATGTTTACTGACTTACTATAAAACTACCCATTATATGTATAAAAAAAAAAGATTTAGAACTATAATTTCACAATAAACTGTATGCAACAATGAAGTATATATACTATCAGTTCATTTCTCAGGTGTAAAATGTAATAATACAACATAGAATATTGATTTATTCTAAGGGGGAAAGCCTTCTGTGACTGCTTTATTCCCACACTATTTTAGACGCCTTACTATGTGCCAACACAGTACACAACCTGGAATTTAGATTTATTTAAAAGATTGAATTTTTTGATGAATAGATTTTTTGTTGTTTTGGGGGGAGGGGATTTCTGTTTGTGTTGCTTTATATGTCAAACATTGGATGTAACAGAGACAAATACAGCTTGTCTCATGTCAGAAATATATTTGTACAGCTTTGTGAAGCCTGACAAAGCTGAAACATTAAAAAACACCAGAGGATAAATACAGTATATGCTACAATGTTTTGTACATACTGTGCTCATTGACCAGTTAAATTACACTTTTATTATACAGACCTCACTTGAACAGACACAAATATCTGCAGCTCTGTAAACTCTACCTGGAATTGACGGACATATTGTGATTTAGCTCCTCTATTCTTGCTTTTCTCCTCCTGACAAATGCTTTGCCAAAAATATCTAGCTTCCTCTCCCCAGCACTCTGTCCCTCAGGATACTGACAGCTGCCTGAATTACAAAGGTAGCAATGTGAGTAATGAACCAACTGAAATCTCATCATATAGAGCGACTTTGAGTTACCCCGAGCAGCCCCCCTGACCCCAACCCCAGCCTCTGAGCTCCACCAAATGAGCTTTTCATTTACTATTCAGAAATCAGAATGAGGCATGTTGCAAACACAGAGGTGCTCTGACGAATTGCGCTGCATGCAAACGTGGTTTTGCAATCCTTAAGCCCAACAAATCAGCTATTCTGCTCCAAGCTCATTTGCATACAGTACTCACTTATTCAGCTTAGGTGCACAGCGTGAAAGTACAAATTTCACAGCAACCATGTTTGATCCTCATGAAATTGTTTGGAAGTCAGTTTTAACTGAAGTTGGATACGTGCTTTCATGCATATCTTTTCTGGATTTCTGTGAAGCAAAACATGTTATTATTTAATGACCAATGCTTTGATCTCGCTCATGCATAATGCACCAGCATTAAAGACCAAGTTTAGCACAGCTGATTGGAGTTGTCTGGGAAATGAAACACCATTAAATTCAGGTTTTGCTAGAAAATGCCACATTTTAAAGGTATACTATGCAGGATTTTCCTAAAGAACAATGTATAGACTCATAATAATCATCACTTATGACCCACTAGAGGTGTGTGGTGGTGTATTTATCTACAGAGACTCTGCCCTCTGTCTGTATTCTCTTATTTTCTTATTATTTTGCTGTGTTCAGGATGTTTCTGGGCGTCAACCTTTGGGCAGTGGGTGTTAAGCCCCCAGCCAATAACAGCGCACAAGGTGTGAGGTCATATAAAAACGTAGCGACCAGGTTACATCGCTGAGTTTTTTATGTGCTTCACTGTTTCCCATGCATCTCCGTCTCTCTCTTTTGCTTTGTGTTTTTGACCGAGGGCGGGGCTGAGCTACACACATGCACACGCAGAGCAGACAGGATGAAGCCTGTACTTCAGCTGCATTCACATAAAATCCAGCAAGGCAGCACTTTCCCGCGGGGTTGTGCGGATGTGTGCTGAGGTGTAGGCGTGTTTGTTTGTAATTTAGAACATAACCACTGTGAAACAATCAGAAAATAATGTTTTATTTATCTGATTCAACTGCTTTGCTATTGCTACCGCCGCTCGCTCTATTAATTCACGCTCTAGTTCGCTCGGCCACTGCTGCTGCTCTCTCTCTCTCTGGCGTCGTTGAGCCGGGGAGGAGGAGCCAACTTTGAATGCTTTGTTTACAAACACCAACCAACAAATCCTGCATAGTATGCCTTTAAGGTATCCAAAGTGCCAAAAAACATGACAAAAAAATGGTCATTAGCTTGAAATATGAAACTTTGAAATATGTTCCTTTCATTAAAATAAATACTGTGATGAGAGCACATCAGAATTACTCTAAACTACACAAAACAAGTGAAAAAAGTGAAAATACTAATCAAATTGTATTGAAACCTGTTTGAAATCTGCTGTAAAAGCTACTGAAGCTCGAAAAATTTCATTTCTAGTTACAGTATGTACAGCACAACCTACATAAGAATGTACAATAAACATTATATATGATGCAATGTTTTGTTTGGCGCTGCGGATCTGAAACTTTCCAATGTGTTTCCAACAAATTCTTAGATTTTGATTCAAGTTTATTTGCTCTAACCTGCTCAGGGACTGCAGATGGAAATGAGCTTGTAGCTAAATCTGGTGTTAGATTTTCTTTTGTACATGGTCCCTGACAAATAAATGTCATAAACTAAACTAAACTTTAATGCATAATTATTAAAAATTGTCGAAAGTTTCAATGTTCTTTTAATCTAGATGATCCACTGCACCAAAATTAGTCATTAAGACGACAATCTATTCATCAGACAGCCTTAAAATGCGTTTTGATCAATTTGTTTAATTGTTGTTAACTAATATGTCCTTGCAGGCATTATTAACACTGTTCCTAGGCACCATGAACACAATATCTAGGAGACAAAATTACCAACAAGAAAATCTGAAAAAGTTTCTTTGGTGCAGCTCTGAGGGTCAGGAGGTTGTGATGTTAAAACTGTGATTATCCACTATTATCCCATCATTTTGTGGTATGTTTGTCTCTTGTGTAATGAAGCATCTTTACTCCAGTCAGGTATCTTTCAGGTTGATGCCATAACAACAGCTGTGTGGCGACACGTCTTCATTTTAATGCAGGAGAAATCAAAGGTTTTATCTCACAAGTGGCCTGGCGCCTTTCTCTAACACTGAACGTTGGAAGGCAGCTGTCTGCCACCAGCTGAATGTTTTATCAGAGAGAAATACTGAGCTTAACTGGTCATTTCACATCTGAATTTGCAAAAATAAATAAATAAATAAATAAATCATGGCTTTCTAGAAATAAGCTGTGAGATAGATGGATAGGTCTATGTATTCTGATTGCAAGGTTGGAGACATAATAACAGCAGCAACTCTACAATATAATGCAACCCATCACAAACAGCCTCATAACATTATTATATAACTGAATCGTCTTCGTTCTCATTCACTGTCAACAAAAAAAAACAACATTGTAAGCTTCACGAAAGTAGTGTTTATTGCATTAAACTATACAGGTGTTATCGTCTCATATATAGAAAACGTTGCTATTGTGTCCATCGCCCTTCATGTGTCAATTTTTATATTGAACATGTAAAAATAAAAAACAGATAAAACAAAACAAGAATAACAATAAATTGAAATAAACCTATACAACAAAGTCAATAAACAGATTCTCTTAAACAACACAGTTTGAATATTACACGTTTGAAAAGGAGAAAGAAGAAGTATACACTTATTTATTCCTACTCATCCATTAACTCATATATAGACTTTATAAACAACTATCCCAATTCTATGTACAAACCAAATATCCACCCGGTGTCAATAAAATAAAACTTAAACAGTTAAGACAACCCTTCCTTATCCATATACCTCTTAAAAATATTTTTTTGTATATCTTCTTGAACTGATTTGTATTTGTACTTTGTGTTTTATCTCCACATCCAAACTGTTCCACAGATTGAATTACACATAGTGGTGCAAATTTCTTTGAATTAAGCGTTCCTCTCAAATTATAACTTTAAAAACATTGTGTTGGTGTGTTTTCTATATGCTACATTGTTTACCATCCTTATGGCTCTTTTTTGTTGTATACATAATGGCTGTAGGGTGCTTTTAGGGTGTTACTCCATACCTCCACACAATAACAATACAGTAATACAAGTGAACAGTACAGAGTGTACAACACTTTGTTATCCAGATTGTTCAAATATGCTTTTTGTAGCTTCGCTTACACACATATCTTATATGACGTTTCCAGCAGATTTTGTGATTTAAGATCATATACTCTTCTTATATTGACATTGTCTATCATCACTTGTATTTGTAGTGTTTATTTAACAATTTCTGAACATAATTTTATGTTTTGTTCTGATTTACTGACAGTTTGTTTTTGTCAAATTACATAATTTTATCATTTCTGTCGTGATCACCTCCAAAAGCTGCTGTAAATTCCCCCAAGAACAAAAAATATAATTTCAATATTTTTGATACCCTACACATGTCATTAATGTACAAAATGAGCAATTTTCGGGCCTAATACTGACCCCTGAGGTACTCCACAAGTAATATCCATGCATGTTGATTTATGTTCACCTATCTTTATAAATTGCTTGTTTCTTAAGTAGCTTCTCAACCAATTCAGCACAACTCCTCTGATACCATACCTCTCCAATTTATATTGTGATTAATGGATAAATACTCCCACTGCATACGTTTTTTTGTCTATATAATTAGTAATTTCTTCAATTAATTCAATTAGCACCAAAGAGGTTGCTCTGTCTGTTCTGAATCCACACTGAATGTGCTTCTGAATGAATTTGTCTTCCAGTATCTTGGAGAATTGGGGAAGTAAAGAAGCAGGCCTTTAATTTATAAAGTGGAGTCTATCCTTGGTTTTATATCATGGTATTACTTTTGCAATTTTCATGTTGCTTGGAAATTTACCAGTTTGAAAGGACAAGTTACAGATGTGATGTTAGTGATTTTGCAATTCCTTCAAGGACGTTCTTGACTATTGTCATATCAATGTCATTCCAGTCAGTGGAAGTTTTATTCTTACATTGCTTTACAATGTCCATGATTAAGTTGGTCTTGTCCATATCCATGAAACTCCCCAAGCACTTTCTTCAAAAGTTATTTTTCTCTGCTGTGTAAAGACCTTTACAGAGTTCGCTCCTGAACTGACCTCGACCACCCGTCTCACTCATGGACTTGTCTCCTCTGTCCTTTAGCCTGCAAATGTCTAGGACTCATAGTGAACGATGTTTGTTAAAGGTCACTTAAAAGCATATATACTGAATAAACAACAACATTAGATAATTTCTCAGAAAACTCCCATCCTTATCTTAAAAATATGAAGCAAGCCACACAACATACTGTTGAGAAAGGCTGAATTTTTAGTTATTAGCAGTTACAAATGTCAGTGGGGTTTTTAATGAGGTTGTCCTACTTCTCGAACAGAAACCAGAAGTTCCGGTTTGACTTTGGCTCTCTATGCCTGTCAAACTCTCCAACTTGTCAAACTATCCGCAGTCAGGAGTGGCGGATGGTTTTTGCTACCTCGGCCTACTCCATTGTCTGTGTTTGAATCAAGCCAGTGAGGAGGACACTCTTGGACAAAAGGAGGTCTTGTATGTCCTGAAGTAATTCCTGCCTACAGTATATCCTTGAAAGACGTCAATCCTAAATATATTTAAGAGTAATTGCTGCTTTGGAGTGAGAATACCAACAGATCTGAAGATGTCAACTTGCAGGAACACCAACAACGCAAACAAGATTAAAGGTGATGAGCCTGATATTGTAACTATGGATATGCTCAAGGACACACTTGAACAACAGAAGAATTTCTATGATGAATTACTAAAAAGACAAAAAAGCTTCTTTACTCAATTAATTCAACAAATAAGAGAGCTGGCTCCCTGCTGACTCAGATTCAAGAGCTAAAGATCAGTCTGAAATACTCTCAAAAAGATATTGATGAAATAAAAGATGATTAGACCCAAGTATTCTGCTGAGGCATGATACTAGAAATCCTGGAAATCAAAGCCATTGGATTCAAATGACAATGCTGAGAGGTTGGATTATCTGGAGAATCAAACCCACAGGAACAATCTAGTCATTGAAGGCATCAAGACTAACAAAGCTAATGAGACTTGGGCTGAGACTGAAACCAAGGTACAAGAGCTATTCACCTCAAAGCTCAAACTGGATGCAGGCACTAATAGAGATGGAGCGTGCACACAGGGATGGAAAATTTAGCGGTGATGCTAGAAAGTCAAGGCCGGTTATGGTTAAGCTTTTATGCTTTAAAGACAAAGAACTTATTATGACAAAGGCAAGAGCTAACCTCAAGAACACTTCAGAGTATAAAAAATGAAGACTTTTCAGAGAGAAGCGTGCTGAACCGCTGCCAGTGATGAAGGAGGTGAGAGCTGGAGGGGACCATGCAGTTATTAGTTATAATCTCCTCATTGTAAAACCAAGAAGAGAGACTGAGGCCTCGTAATCTGTACAGAGGGGTTTAATTAGTTGTTTTTTTGTTTTTATTTGTTTGTTCATCTAATGAAAAATTAGATGAAAGCCTCTTAATTTACCAAAGAACGGTTTAAAAAGTGCACATCTCAGTGTATGCAGTCCTAAATATAAAGTTACTTACTTAAAAAACAAGAATTTACACATACTTGCCATTTCAGGACCTCACTTAGATCCATCAGTAGATATAAATGTGTCAGGATATAGTGGTTTCACAAATAACAGAAACTGCTATAGTGGTGTTTTGGCATTATATATATACAGAATTATAGGAGGAGAGGGAAACTTTTGACCTATGGATTCAAATACATCTACCTCACACCAAACCAGTTTTCTTAAGGGTATGTTTATAGACCACCAAGTGTAAATGTTCAATACTTAGAAGAAATAGGTTTAAAACCACAGAAGGCTACAGACTGTGATAGACTGGCTCTCAGCAGCATGTTCGTTGGAAAGAATATTGTAATTGTGATATTGCAAATGTCTGTGATTTATCTTAAGTGATGAATGTACCTACATTCCTGTATACAAACTGTGCAGGATAGATATCAACAACCTGTGTTGACCACATCTTTGCTAATGCTAAAGAAATGTGCTCAGAGGTTTTATCAATTTTAATTGGCTTCAGTGATCATAATGTGGTGGCAACTGTCAGGAAAGTTAAAGTACCAAAAGTTGGATCTAAAGTTGTTTTCCAAAAAGATCTTTTAAATCTTTTTGTGAGAATGACTTGTCTTTTAACTTATTGCCTACAGAAAGTAGAGATAGGTTGCATTATTTAGGCTACATTGACATCTACTACTTGGGATCACTTTGCACCTACATTTCAGTAAATATCTGACTAGCAAGACTTTATTCTTCAGCAGTCTGACAAACACTGACTGCTAATTAGTTAATTTCTCCCATAGCACTGGGATCAACTGCTCTGTTACTATTATAATAGTAATGACTAGTGGTGAGGATGTGTCTGTATTTGTTTTTAATTATTTGTTAATAACAATATAATATCATAACAGAAGTGTGGCAGTTCAAAACATGTACAAATACAAAATTTCTTCATCCAAAGCACAGATTGGGCAGTCTCTGTTGAGGGGTAAGGTTTATGAAACGGTCAGTTGTTAATTATTTAAATGTTAAAACATCTATGTAAATGTAAGGAACAAAAAGTGCTTCGCAATGTCTGCACTTTCACTTTGGTGCTTTTTAAATTAACAAACATTTCTTGCAGCTGACATGACGGTGTTAAATATACATGACTTTTTTTGTGTGTGTGTTTTGTAAATCATATATCAGCGTGGTCACCAGAATAAAATGTTGGCATTGGTACGTTTCTGCAAACCACAGATATGTTGAATATTTACATTTCAACACATGTAGTATATTAACATTTCAATTCAATACAGTATGCAGCATCCACTTCACAAGATTAGAAAATATGGCACATGCTCATGCAAAATAATGTTGTTGTTGTTTGTAAGTGAGCGTTGTAGACACCTCCTGCCACATCTGGGAGGAACATTTGTTCTGTTTAGAGAAAGCTCATGTTTTGTTTTACTTGGATTAATGCTGAGTTGTAATTCAGTTCAGGGGTTATGTGTCCCACTGGATGCAATCAAAGTGAACAATGCTGTGCATATCTCAAACCAAGTGCTGGAAGCAATCTGCGTAAAGTGCCATACTGTTTAGAGACAATATATTCAATCACACCTCAATATTGTCCTCGGAAATGCCAGCAGAAAGGTCAGAATTAAGTTTGAAATTCAACGCAGCACATCTGCCATCATATAGCTTTGACGACGGTAGGATTTTGTATTACTGAAATCGTCTTCTCTGCAGCAGAGTTTTGTCCTACAGCTACACGGCCATAAAATCACAGAGTGTAAAGTTCTCAGGATGACCTTCTGTTTGCTATCTAGTGAAATGCATGTAAAGTCGAGAGATATGGAGTTTACTTTAAAATGACTTTCTGGTTTTTATCTTTACTTATCTAGTAAACAGTCAGTCTGACAGCTTGAACACGCTCGCAACCAAATCAAGCTGCAGTGGCAGATAATATCCCAACAAATGATTTTAGGATCAGATTCATTAACAGAGGGTAATATTGCTTTTTCAAGACATAACACAACATCAGACAGCAGGGATCGACATATTTACCGCTGCTTTAATTCCAAAGATATACAACATGTTAGGGAAAAGGCCATTAAAAACCTCAGTTTATCCATTGATGGTACCATGTAACAATTACTAGTGACATAGATCGCATGACTTTTACATTCAAAATGTTTGTTATTCACCACCAAATATCCTGCACCAATCCACACAATGATTACAGCTGATACTGTACATGCCAAATTACTGAGTAAGAACCATGTTATAATATAATTAAAGATAGTTTTTGTTGTTTTCTTGTAGTTATTTTTCTGAACGACAAGACCAAAAGCATAGAATTTAAAGTGTTGGTACAATTTTATGGATAACCAGCAATCAGCTGTGTTGTAAATCATCAGTTCGGGCTGTTTGCTCAGAACTTCCTTTGACTTTGAAATGGGTTTGAGCTTTTTTTTTTTTGTGTGTGTGTCATCAATGCCCAAAATGTGCTTTGACGGAGCTTCTATGAAAAATGACATCCTTCTCATCGTACTTTCAACATTCACATCATTTGGGAATCACAACATCCAACTGTAAACATTTAACGTTCACTTTATATTTATAACATTCTGTGTATTTGAAGAACATGAAACTATTCTCCCAAAATGATGAGACAATTAGTGAAAATAAACCCATAAACAACTGTAGGCTCATATTTAAGGCCTTTTGTACTATGATGAAATCAGATATGTCTGATGTACTTTAAGTACATTGTGTAAGTTTCCAAGGTGGTGAGTTTGACTAGTTAAAGTAATTAAATTTTGATTATTTAGGAAATTTCCAAGAGCCCTACTTTATTTAAAAGGAGACAGAAATCAAAGAGCCCCCCCCAAAAAAAAGAAAAATCCTTTCCTACACATTTTTCAGTGTATAATGAGACGAGAAATTTCATGGTGTTACAGTGTTTGAAAGACTGACTGATGCAAAATACATGCAAATGCAAACCAGCTCGTTTCAAGACTTTTTTGTGAATTGAATGTTGTTCTTAATACTTCTGGAGCGTCTTTCAAAAACACCGCTGTAGGTGTGTTTCCATCCACCTGTTTTTATTTTATTCGCATTTTGAATTTGCACATTAAAAAAAAAAAAGATTGGAAATATTGCATGAAAGTTTGTCGAGATGGAAAAGTCGGCGCATCTATAAACATAAAAAATGTGACTAAGTGCAATGGAAACAGACTTAACAGATAAATCCTGATGTGCATGAAGCTTATGACTTCATCGTCCACTGAAGCTTCTGCTCCGCTGTAGGGACGAAAAATAGCAGCAGATGGAAACATCAGATCTCTGTGGAGCTCAAATTCATTCATAGGAATAACATAAATGAAATACTTCCATCATGTTTTTAAATTGGTTTTCACCGTTTGAGGTGCGACTGGCACTCTTTGAATTATGTCATCCTGTTGTGCCCTCTTCTTCTGCAAAGCCCGACTGGAAAATAAACTCTTTTCATCGCGGATATTTTGTCAAAGCAAAAAAAAAAAAAAAATATTCTGGCAAAACAGCAGCTTTTGGATGCATTCATTCTAATTTCCTTTTGCCAATTTTCTGGAAATTTGGTTAAAATTTGGTCTACATTTGGATGGGAGACATAGCTACTGCCCTATTCTTATCTGCTGTGAGATATGAGTTCAACAATCACTGACATTTATTCAAAATGCAGTGTCCCCATCTGTTGTGCACTACAGTAAATAAATTATGTATATCCTGCACATACAACACACTGCAGATACTGTAGAAAGTTTTTTTTTCCATAAAAAGTTGTGTGAATATCTTGTTTATCACATCCTGGCATCTGTGGAGGCTGGAGTGTGCTAGAAAGGATATTTTTGTATTTATTATTATGATAACTTCATAAATGTATACATTCAAATAACAATTTATGAAATAATTGATCAAATTGGCAATTCAATCATACAATTAAATAACTATTATTATCATTAATGGCATTAATGATTAGTCTTTAAAGATGAGTACATTCATGCATCTTATAATTGAGTTACAAAATGTTCTTTAAAGTGAAATTTAAGTTGTTTTATTTACTAACGCGCCTTCCTGTTTTCTTTCCCAACAGGAGCTCTGATTGGCCAACTGATAAATTGGCTTTTCTTGCCCAGTTTTTCATGATGACTGGCCAATAAAAATCCCAGAATTCTGCAATACATTAATTACTTGGAGCATTTAATGATGCCTTTAAAACTTTTTTAAACCATAGATCTATATTTGCATATTTTAAATACAAAATTAAGTAATACAATTAACTACTGAAACTATAATTATTCCACTGGCACAATCCAGCTTCCACAATCAATAAGAGACCAGAACCAGTCGACCGAAGAGTCAATACAAAGGTAATAAGGTAACGTTCACGCACAAAATATAGATTGATTTTAGCAAAATACACAGTGTAATAACAAATAGCAGGTCTCATTTCATTGTCTTAATTTAAACAGAGCTCTGTCAGTGAACATGTGTGCAATATTAATATCAGGAGGGTAAATATTCTACTTTCTATGTCCTTGGGCAACTGTTGGAAACTGTTGGTTTGAAGTGTGACTGTTAGTATGAAGTGTGACATAACTGAAGCTGTAAAATCTCAGGAGGTTTGTTAAGCTGCACACAAGAATATGTACACGCTCTCATTCCCACCTTTTACCTCTTTATTCACACCAGAAAACAGAAGAATCACTTCCCCGCAACCTTTTCCCGGTTGCAAAAAAAATGACAACGATGCGGCTCAACTTATCAGTCACTGACTGAAAAAAATATGTCAGCAAACAACACGTAGCAACATAAATTTGATCAGTGAACGTGAACAAGCCAAACACTTCAGACGCTCAAGCGGACAGAGGTGCAGATTACTATCTCAGGGTGAAATAATAATTCAAATAAACTCTCTCCTGAAAAGCTTCAGCGAGGTTCCACGTTGATTTTTAACAAAGCAGCTGCACACTGCACCAGCAGCACACACACACTGCAATAAGTCCACCAGTAACTCTGCTGTAGACATCAAGGGGAGAGCCATCACACACTGTATGAGCACATTGAGCTCAAGAGCAACAATTAAGGAGTTTATTAATTCATCAGTTATCCCAGGCTGCCCAGTGGAAGCCTTTTATGCTCGCCGACTGTGACAGGAATCTGTTCATTATCAGCATGTTAACCAATTAAGGTTCTCAGATGCCCATTAAACTTTATTAAGGTCCATAAACCATGAGTCTGTTATAAATATGCAGGTAGAAGATACATTTATAAACTACTCATTTTCAACAGATAAAATGTTTTGGGAGAAATCTACTTCTACCCAATTTTTTTTTTTGTCAGCATAATGAGAAAATGTTTTAAATGAACATATCTGCCAAGTTGCAAAAGGTTCATACTGAGCAGATTCACAAAACGACCACTGACAATGTAATAGGTCTGTTTTCCCCACAATATAAACTCTTGCAATACGATGTCCACTCGTAGCAACTAAAAGCATTTTTTTGTGGTTATGTTTAGGCACTCAGAGCACTTGGTTAAGTTTAAGGAATGATAATTGTCTTGCTTAAGTACTAAAAAACGTTATTATTGATGTTAAACCGAAACCAGAATCTTTTCCTATCTTTAAACCTAATTGCAGGCATCAGAAACAAACTGTAACACAACTCCGACATATTATCAGTTTTTGGGTTGATTTTGCAAACTTGCAAATTCAGCAGGCACATAGCAACATTAGCATTCATTTGGATTTGTGTTTCTCACAACCTGCCACTCTCCTTTTACCTCTGTTTTTGTCTCCTGTAATCACTAACTTTGTCTTTCTGCTGGTTTTTAGAGCTTTTTTTGCTGAAAACAACTGCCTGCTGTGACTGAAAACTCCTCTGATTAGAGCAGCGAGAACCAAAACAGTAAAGTTGCATCCCAAAAACCAAAACAATGAAATGAGAGATTATAAAACTATGAGCTGAGGGGAACTCCAGAGTCAGTCTGTCACTACAAGCAACACCTTTCAGATACATGTAGTCATGTGATCAGTGGTTAAATATTGATTGTAGCCACTTTTAACCAAAGTGCTTTTGTTGCCTAAACCTAACCACGTGCAAGGTTTAGGATACAACCGGTGTCATGGTCCGGTACAAAAAGCACTTCCCTCATATATAAATAAAACTTTGTCACTGAACATAATTCAGGACAGAATTAAATTCCCTCAAAATATATTTGGCAAAACAAATTAATAGTACATAAACACAATTTCTAGGAGACAGGGTTGCAGGTAATTCATCAAAAACAAAATAACAGTATCAGCGGTGAGCTTAAATGATCAGAAAAATAATTAAATCTGATTTCACCTCATCACAAAACAAGCTTTGCAATTGAAATAATATGCATTAATTCCTCTTTTCATCAGATTTAAATGACGTCGTTCCATCCACTAACTTGCATAAACTCTTGGTTCGCAGTGACCTCGACCACAATTATCACTCTTGTTTGATGAACTCTTGGTCCAGACAGAGAAAACAACCCCCCAAGCCCCCCCCAATATACTTAGCAATGTGAATACTTTGGTAATGAGATGTCCCACAAGTAACACAAGCATATATAGATTACATCCAAAAGGCAGATGTACTAAAATGCAACAGTTGTCATGAAAAAAAAAAAAAAAAAATCAGTATGCTAAGCATGTTCCGACAAGTCAGAGTTTGAGAAGTACTTCTGGGATGTTTCGTTGTTCCTCTCTGAGGCTGCTTGAGTGACAGGAACATACAGTAGCGATAGGGAATATTTCAAGTCCTTTTTATCTGGACGGGGGGGACGGGGACTCGGCACTTCCAGAGAATGTGAATGATTTCCAAAGTCTTATTTCCTCTCTCAGTTGTGATCTATTTCCATCTATCATTTCTCAACCATTTGGCAAGATCCAACTGAAGCAGCAGCAATGTTTTGATTATACAGTGACAACACATTATGAAGAAGTCAGTAAGCTTACAATCTTCTTTTCTTTTTTCTTTTTTCTTTTCTTTTTTCTTTTTCTTTTTTTATTTTTTTTACAGAGGGAACACAAGAAAGCCAGAAAACGTTGAGTATTGCCATCCACCAACTAGGTTTCCCTTCTCCAGCTTTAGGTAGACTTTGTCCTCTTTTTCTAGATAGAGCAGAACTCCATTGGTGGCCGCCTCACGAGTAACATCTTTATCACCCGCAAAGGCTGAGATGACTGGTTTCCCATTCAACATCAAGTTCACCTGGGCAATCCAACAGAAATAACAATTAGTGACGGTGAAAGAAAAACTTCTTATTCACAACATTTGAACTTGACCGCCAGCGTCAATTAAGAAGATTTCAACTCATAGAGCAACTACTGATGAGTTTACTGTATGTCAGATTAAAAGAAAAGACTCTGAGGTTGGTTTACTTCTTAAACTTTAGCATTTATGCTCAGAGGAACTAGAGGAAAAGCAGTCAATCAATAAGCCAATAACTTCATATTTAGGGACTGTAAGCAAATGATTAGGCAGGGAGGGTTGTCCCAATTTTTTTTGGGAGCCCAGTGGATGATCTTCTAATGCTTTTATCACCTCTGATTTATATTTTAGAATAATAATATTACACTTCATTGATATAGCTCCTTCCAAAACAGTGTTACAAAGTGTTTTACATGGTAAAAACAAAGTTAACTCAGCATTATAATTGATTACAATCCCACCAAATTTAAATTAAAATAGTATAAAATACCTTAAATACCTTACCTTACCTTACTTAAATACAATAATATAAGATAAAAAAAACAGTAAAACAAACTAATAAAACACATTAAACATATTTTGAGCTGTAAAAATAAAACTTGGAGTTAACTTTAATTGTTTAATTTGATTTAATAATGATAATCAATTATCATATTAAAGTTAAATGTTTAAATTATGGTTAGGGTATACCATCTTAAAGTCATTAATGGTGAGTTGTACCAAGTGTTATTTTGAGATATTGGTAGGGGGGGCAGTCAAGTTAAATTTTCTTTATATATCCCAATATTACAAACCACAAATTTGTCTGAAGGAGCTTTACAATCTGTACAATATACAACACCCTCTATCCTCAGACCTTCCTCCCACTACCAATTACTTTCCTACAGTCCCTAAGGAAGACATTTTGTCCCAATCTAATACTAGAAACGGCTTTAAAACTGAATCTATTACACAGTTCTGTGAAATAAACAAAAGTTATACCTGTATGGTTTGGCTCTGGTACACTTTAATGACATGGAAGTTAAAACTGTAGATTCCTTTTCTTGGGGACAAAAATACTGATTCAAATGTGAAGTAGTTTCCTATATTCACAAGAACCTATGAGAGAGAGAAAGAAGGAAAGAAAGAAAGAAAGAAAGCACATTGTGACGAAGGTGTTTATATAGCCAGCAACTCAACAAAGATCCTAATTTCAATGGGGCTTTAGATTTAAATATGTAAATAAGAAATTAGCCATGCACACAGGATTCACTGTTGTGGCTGCCAGGCCCCCCCCCCCCAACCCCCCCAACCCCCCTAACCCCCCCTGTTCAGACACAAACTGACTGCGACACACTTCAGAAAACATTTAATTCAACCTTTCTCCTCTATGGACCTAAACCTGGCATTTAACTTTCCCACAGTTTTCCTCAAGAAACCAAAATGATGCTTGATGATGAAAATGAGGCGAGAAAGATGAATCTCAGCCATCTGTAGATTTCACACACAAATTCCAATTTGGGGCAACAAAAATGGATCTTTTTTCCCCCCACTGAGCACTGACAAGATAGTGCTTAAAAAGGATCAAAAGCTTTCTTTACACTTTATACTGTAAGTGACACATGCAGAACGACCTAATGAATATTATACACTTGATAAATAAATAAATCTTGTTACTTTTGCTTGCTATAAAAATTACCCACCCTGAATATGTCAGTAAGCATTTACAGCCAAGCACTTACTGCACCTCATGAGTGTCACTAAAGGGTTTTAAGCACACTGCAGGACATACAGTAGCCTGTAGAATATATACATCACATGACTGATGGAGGCAGCAGAAGCTCTCAGTACCTGCTGAGTCTCACTTGAACCTCACCTGTTAAAGACATGACACCACCGCAGGCTCAGTCAGGACCTTTTTTTGACAAATGTTGCTTTCATAGCAACAGCGTGCACCTGATCCACACCAATCAGATCATTTTCAGTGTGTTGTGGCAGCAAAAGATCATGTTATGTAATTAAAATGAGAGGGCAGAGGATCAGCTGAGTGATATTGTTGCAAACACCTTACACTGCCCACAACTGTATGACTAATCAGATTCTTGTTGTGCTGTTTGCTTGAATTGTTTGGGTGGTTTATGTAGGTGAGGGTGTGTGCGTGCGCGTGTACGGGCGCGGGCGCAGGCGCGCGCGTGCGTGCGTGTCGAGGTAGCTTGAGGCAAACTGAGGAGTGCGTGTGCAGGCTCTGCAGGATGCCCGCCCTCAACCATAATCCAGTCACTTTCAAACCTGCTTGCGTGTGATGTGTGCACTTGTACAGTATCCACATGCCAACTGCAACCAGCCTCAAACTCAACTCATAACTGAAAATGACTAATGTTCTGCGTCACAAGTCTGAAGGATGAACGTTTATTACAAAGAAAAAACAAACTAAATAGACAAGAAAAGAATAAGAGTCAGGTTTGGACAGAAAGGACGCAAACATGAACTGAAAAGTGCTATTAAAGGCACATTTAACCACTTTTTTTTGCATTTTAGCGGATACACAGTATTGTTCAATAAAATTATCTTAACCTGATCGAAGTAGATTATTCTTGTTTTGTTGCTCATCTCCGACGGCTCATGGTTGTTGCTCCGGACTGCAGAGAAAGCCACCTTGGAGTTGGCGGCGCGCACTGAGATGCCGAGCGGAGAGGACGAAGCCTTCCAGTCCGTGGTCGGGTTTGAGTCGCAGACCACGAGGCATTTGCCCTCCAGGACGATAGGCTCCGTGTCATTCTGAGCTCTCACAACCTCAGCGATCACAGTCCAGCTGAGCATCAGTATGAAGGGGTTCACCATGGCTCTCTCTGACAGCTGTGGCTGCGCCGATACGAAAAGAGAGAGACCGTCTCCTGCACCACACAAGTTTCCGAGTCCCTCCACTGGTCTCCCCCGCCGCAGACGCGTCTGACGCTGTGAAATTCTCTTAATGTATCCAGAGATGTGCCATATCCGAGTGAGACATCAACAAAATAAAAAATAAAAAAAAAAGAATCCTTATCAAGTCTAAACCTTCTTTTGCAAACGACACAGAGATCACCCGATGATGTCTCTGCGTCTCATTTTCAGGTAGACTTTATTTAAAGCTCGTGGATGAGACAAAAGTAGACCATGTGGGATGTTTTAGAGACGATTGTTCCAGTCTGAGAGGCGAATCAGTCGAAAAACCGTCCATAGCCCTCACTGCCACTCCGAACAACGCGTCTGACACCAGCTGTTCCCCGCAGTGGTGTGCTGCGTGTGTGCGCGCCCAGCTATCCACTTTACGCACGCACATGTGGTTTAAGTTATAATTAACCGTCCCTGCGTAATTTATCAAACGCTTACATCCTTCTAATTCTCTACGGAACAGCTCCCAACTAAAATATACACTCATTAATTGTGTGTTAATTTTATTACTGAGAAGATACACTGGATGTGAGGCTACTGTCCTTTTCTGAGATGCAGGAACAAATCCATGAAATAATTATCCTCAAACACATTGTTGTTGTTTTCCAGTTTTGATTGCCTTTGTAATCTAGAAGTACAGAACTAAATCTGTCCTGGAGTTTTACTTTTTTCTAGTATTTTCACTGTCCACTCTTGTTTCATTCTAATGCAGTGAAACATCATAAAATCTCGTCGATAAAGCAAAGGTTTGACTTCCTGGTCTGCAGAAGTCAGTGATGGGACCTTTATATGGTTGCCTTGATGACATCATCCTCGAATTCAGTGTTTGTCTTCACTCTACCTGTCAGCAAAACCTCAAGTCCCTAAGGCTTGTCCCACTCTATATTAATCTTATCCATAATTTCTCAGATGCTCTGGCAAAAAAATAAATAAACGTCTAATGTAGCAATTTTCCAACATGCAATTATCGATAATGGGATGTTGTTTATTGCTCAGCTGCAACGGCTGTGAAAAGCACTTGTCTGTCTTATTACACTGCATTAAATCAACAAGTCACCCAAAATGTCCTGTGAGAATATTGACAAGAGATTAGAGATGTGAACATATCACCTCTGTCCTTGTGTCACTTCAAGCTCCCCATAAAACAGCAGATCAATTTTAACGTCCTTCCCCTGACTTACAAAGTGCTCGCTGACTCTGACTCCATCCCTCAGTTTTTAACCAAAAGTAGCCCACTGCAGCTAAAAAACCAACCCCCAGATAGATAGATAGATAGATAGATAGATAGATAGATAGATAGAAACCTCTTTTCAAGTAATTGGATTTGTAAAGTGTCTTGCACTTTGTGCCATGAAAGTAAAATAAGCCTGCATCCTGAAAAGCACATTTTGTCAGGATTCATTAAAAACATGCTTATGAATGCAGCTTTTTGATCTTTGTAGCTGAACATCAACAAATCATTAGGTCACATTGTTAAAAGTGATAAAGTGGTGGAATTTGAGCTCACCGACGACCAAATGGAGCTGAACTCTGACACTAATCGGGATGTGTCGATATACAACGTACGCAACGTGATGGAAAGTATTGTAGATTTTGAATTTTCTGTATAAAAATCACAATATATTGAAAGAGGAGTTTGACACAGATTTGAGGCGATGTTCTGTGCATGAAAAACTGGATATCAGTAAAAAATCAGTACTATTTTCACGTATTCAGAGAAAGTAAATGGAAACAAACATTGATTAAATTCAGCTCAGGATTTGAAAACACAAAGGAAAGCTGTCCTACTATCTATCCATCTATCTATCTATCTATCTATCTATATATATGCAGCTGCACAAATCAGACTTCAGTTGTCAAACACTGTTGTTCTGGGCATCAATCCATCTGTAAATGAAAGACAATCTGAGGATATCACCATCCCAACCTGAATAGCTGCCATTTTGAGAGATTTGTGTCATCAAGCAGCTCTGACAAATGGTTCGGTGCCTAATGTCGTGCATGTCAATATGTTTCCATGGCGATAGAATTTTCAGAGCTGAGATGGCTCGTTACGTGCCAAGAAAACACCTCCTTGGAAATTTTACACAGAAAAAAAAATCAAGTTGTCTAACTTTTATCTGAAGAGGACCGGTTGTTAAAGGAGACATATTGTGTTTTTTGTTATTTTTATACTGTTGTGTCGGATGTCTATGTTAAACATGGTCGAAGTTCCAAAACTTGAGGTGACAGATGTAAAAATGCTCTCTGAAAGTCAAAAAAGCCCAGACTTCAGCCTGTTCTGGTGACAGGAGATATGGTGGATTACTTTGTAACGTGGACACTGTGTTTCTGCCGTTTATCTCGTGACTGCCACAACAAAAGATAAAATAGTTGCAGCCACGATAACTTTCCGGAGTTATAAAATCCTTTCTGCCAGTATTACAAACCACCGCGCCGCCGTGTTTTCCACTTTCAGCAGATGAATGTGAAAACAGCCTTTTCAGTGCCAAACTGCACACACATCATTCTGCACAGTGAAACTTAAGCATCCAACTGTAGGAACGAGAAGAAAAACTTTAAACAACAAGCCCCTTGCACTGTTTTAACACAAGGCTATTTCAGTCTGAATGCAGCCTGTCTGGAAGGGGCGGCAGGCATGCACAATAAAATATCTGCAAATGGTCCAAAATATGGCAGCACATCTGGTCTTCAACCAGCCAGAAAACAACTCATGACTCCCTGTTGCTGCTTTCATTAAGTTCAAAGCTCTAATGCTCGCCTACAGAGTGGCCACTAGCACCCACCTACCTGAACTCCCTCCTTCAGGTTTATGAGCCTTCTAGTTTATTATAGTCAGCAAATGAACTACGACTAGTCCTGCTGTCACTACAAGGCAGATAATCTCAATCCAAACTCTTCTTCTGTACAGTATGCTCCCTCTGTGGTGCAACAAGTTACTGAATTTGATTCGGTCAGCAGAATCCGTCACTTGAAGACCTCTTCTTAGAGTACTTACACACCTAATATGCTCTTTCTTTCTCTATGTTTACATCCTTATTCTTTGTCTATCATAAAAAAAGTAATTTTCTTTGCATTTATGTGTTACTCCATGCACCTGCAACCTTGTGTCTCTTATGTGAGTGTTGAGGCTTCTCCTTGATACATCATTTGTACATCGCTTTGGACAAAAGCATCTGCCAAATGAATAAATGTAAATGTCTACGTCGTTGATGCAGCATTGAATCACAGCTGTCTGTGTAGTGCAAAATTATAGTGGCAAGAGTGAAGCCCATGATTACAGTCATAATCTTTCATTCACTTTCTCACTGCTGATTCCTAAATTGTTTGTGAGAATAAATGCTTGCTCATTTCGCTGGAGAAAAAAACCTTTCAAGGGCCAGTGGCAGTAGCCGCAACCAGGACCTCCAAGGTCAAGAGACTTTTAATGGCTTGTTTTTTATTCACTGTAAGCTGGTAATGTGACTGAAGAAGCATTTTAGGGTGTAAGTGTTAGAGACTGTCCTCCCGAGAAAAACAACTCAATAGGTCGTAATGTAATATAGTTAGGTTTTAGTGACAGATACCATCTATCGACTGTAGTATTTATGACCCGGAACAGGGGCGCATTTCAGGTGACGTGACAAATGTCCACATTTGGAAGAGGGGGGGTGGATGGAGGATACCCACAAGCGGACTTTACCACTAGAGGCCGCTGTTTGTTTCCCATCTCTCTAACAACAATTGTCACATTTCCAGCCACAAGTCGGGACTTTTTTAAAAAAAAAAAAACTGTAACTATGATCATCCTCTAACCTTAACCCCCTGGTTATTATTGTAGCCATGACGACAAAGGTCCACTCTCATATTTCAGGTCAGATTTTGTCTCTAACATGTACGGATGTATTCGAGAAGTTGACATTTCGAGTAAATAACAAGAAACAGTAGTCAAACCCTACTATTATTGTTTCTTGCATGGCTTACTGATGCAGCCTGTGGAAGTTTAACCCACACCACATGTTTCCCTACCTAACCAGACCTTAACCATGGCGTTGTCACGTCATTAAACATCATTAGTTGTTAACAGTGATTTGTAACAGTTTTGGAGATCACAGACAAATGATGTCGTCCTGCCGATTACTGACGACAGGGGCGAGATTAGAAACACTCCTATGTGTCGTTCTGGAGTGCACATGGTCGTTTAATGTGAGAGACTTTTTGTGAAATGATGTAAAGTTTAATTTTAGAAGATGGCACAACAGTCTGTAGTTTAGTCAGTATCTTTGGTGTGGAAAATGTGTTGGCGGTTATGAAAACAACCTCGCACATGACCTTGTTGACGTCGTGCTCCTTGAGGACCACGTGCTGAAAGCCACTGCTCCATGAAACACACAAAACATTATCTCAAGCACTGGTGTGTCACAGTGTCAGGCTGAGTTAAAGTTCAGTAATTCACTGATTAGAAAACCAGTCAAAGCAAAAATCCTTCCATGAGTTAGCGTGTGTGTGTGTGTGTGTGTGTGTGTGTGTGTGTGTGTGTGTGTGTGTGTGTGTGTGTGTGTGTGTGTGTGTGTGTGTGTACACAGCAATCTATGGTGCTGCCAAACTCACTCTCCAGGTGAGAAGATGCCTCTAAAAATACTAAAACTGCTTATCTGATAGGAAACAAATCACATTAATATTTTACCTGCTGCCTCCTGCAATTATTTCCTCTTAAACAAATGCAGTCTATAGGGAACGTTGATTATTTTATTGTCTGAAAAATACAAATAAAAACATAGAAAAAAAAAATCTGACCAACCCCTGGGTCTTGATAAAAATAACAAGTCTCTAAGGAATTTAATTAGGAGTCAAAAGGAGAGTATGTACTTACATATAACACACTATGTCGGACAGCCCTGTCGCACATAATGAGTGGCTTTTGTAATCTTCAAACAGTCGCAGGCTCATTTTTACATAGTCATTGTATGTACTTTTACACTAATTAAACAGCAATCCAAAGTAGAGCATGTGCCACTTTTTGAAAGAAAAATTTATGCAATAGGCCAGAGGAAATCAGAGGTAGGAGCTGCCAATCACTGACAGAGGCAGCTGCTCCTGTCCGTGATATTTTAACATTTGTCTGAGCAGAGATTTCTGAGTTTGAATCAACATTTTAATAGCATATTTTTCCCCCGAATCGATATCACCCAGACTCGCTACTGAATCTAAAATGATTCTCTTTAGACTATTAAATCTTTTAGACATAAAATATTTGTAGATTGCTCCTTCATAGAGATTGGAGATCGTGTTCATCTTGGATTCATGTCAGTTACAACAAAACAAAAAAAAAACTGCTGAAAAAAAAATATCAAAGCATTTCTCAAACCACCCCTGCAGCATAGTCTCTTTCTCTGCTGTCTATCTGTATGCTCAGTATGCTCTAAACCCTCACATTTTCTGCTCTTTCATTGGTTGAAAGTGCTCTATCCTATAGCTCACTCATTCACTGGGCAGTACTGACCCACCACTACTGATGGCACTGATTCCTTAATCCTGACAGAAATTTGCACCTGCATTAATTGACTTTTTTTGGCCACTTTTGGTTAAACACAAGCTGTAAACACAACATTGTGTCTTCAAATCACCTTATAAAAGTTCATATGGTAAACAAGTAAGCGAGCAGTGGCCTATTTGAGACTGTCCTCCCAAGAAAAACGATATATAGGTCGTAATGTCTGTCACCCAAGAACAACTTATAGTTATGTTTGAGTGATATTTGCCATCTAGAAGCTGTAGTTATTCTGACCCCGAGCAGTGGTGCAGTACAGATGACATATATATGTCAACAAATTTCCTCATTCAGAGGAGAAGGGATGGACAGAGCCATTAACCCAACAGTGGACTTTGCCAAAGAAGACTGCTGTTCATTTCCTGTTTCTAAGTGCGAGTGTCACATTTCCAACCAGCCAGGAAAGTTTTTTTTAAAAATGTCACTAACTAACTAATGTAACTACATTCATCACCAAACCTTAACCATGTGGTTATTATTGTAGTCATGATGACAAAAGTCACCTAACTTTAAGGAAAAAGTAACTTTATCCCACACATTTCTCTAACATTGCCAGATTAGGAACGGTGCCAGATTAGAAAAAAAGCTCCTATTTGTCATTCTGGAGTGCACATGGTCAAACAACATATTTGTTTGTTTCATTTGGAGGATTTGTTGGGCTGTTTACACACCCAGCAGACACAGAGTAACATTAGCATTTATTTGGAGTCATGTTTGTATCCAACTGATGAATGTAAATCCAGTATCCACTCTTCTTTTAGCTCTGTTTTTGGTCTCCACCAACTTCTGAGGGGAAACATCTGGCTCTTTAGCTGCTCTAAATGCATCGCTATGTTTACCAGCTTGTTGCCAACATTGTCTGTTGTTTTGCAGCAGGGCTGGTGGCAGTTTATCAGAGCTTTTCAGCTGTGAACAAGTGCCTGCTGTATCTGGAAACGAGGCTAATAAGAATGAACCAAAGCAGTGAAATTGTAAAACTAAAAAAATGAGCTGAAAGATGCTAAAACGCTCTAACATGCAGAGCCTCGGGGAAGTGATAGAGAATCAGGATATATTTTACTGCGGATTCATCATAATGAGCATCATCTTTCACATTACATATAGTCATGTAATCCAGTGTGAATATAGCAGATTTTATGTAATTGGCAGGTAGGCTGAAGCTGTTGAAATGTGACCCTGAACCAGTTAAGGTCAAATGTGATTTTGTTTTATTCCATCAGTTGCCAGTTATGCAGGTAGTATACTTAGAACAAACCTGTCCAAAATAGAAATGCAGTACAACACCACACACAATTTTTTTTACACAATGTCACCAGGCACAGAAATCACGCTTTATGTGTAACCCTGCGACAAAAACTCTACAACAATGGCTACTGCGATAATAGTCCGCTGACTGACATTGAGAAGTTAGGAATAAAGAAAGCAAAAAGAAGGAAAAATATGTCAATGATGATTATGTTTGTCCACTACATGAAATCCGGAGACTGGTTAGAGAAGTTGGCACACAATGACAGCAGCGTGGAGATACAAACAAAGGCAGAGGAGGTGAATAGAAGCTTTCCCACTCTGAAAACACAAGCAGATGTGATATTTTAGACCAGTGGAGGCTGGTGTATGACAATTCCCACCAGTAAACACAACAGAGTCTGAGACAAATGTTAAGTGTTGTTTACTTCTGCAAACATGTTTATGAGGATCTGCCAAAATTGTTTTCACAGTAGGAAAAATATAATGAATATTAACACCTTCACTCCAGGAGCCTTCTGCTCCGGCGTTTGGTTAATGAAATTCCACAAGATCAGCAGCAAATTGTGAAGAGTGCCTTGCTGAAACACCAGGGATTCAAACCACTGGTGTTGTAAATAAAGTCAATTCATTAAAGTCCAAATCACATTTAATCATCCCTATTTGAAGTCAAAAATAATGTCAGTATGTTTTAAGTATATTAGTAATAGTTTTGAATCATTAAAATGAAGAAAAGTCTTTGGGGAAATATCAGAAATGTTACATTTTGTCTCAGCCAGCTGGAGGGGCGTGTCGGTGTCTGTGTTTGATTGACAGCAGGCAGGCCGCAAGAGTGTTGGTGTTACACCGTAAGGAACAAGATACAAAGTAGACAAACTGCTGTAGCTACAAGTCATAGACAGACAGTATGTCGCTAAGACCAAACCAGCATCTAACCGGGCTCAAGTGACATTTTCAGGTATGTTTACATGCTGTTTAATGTGCTGCAGCTGTTTAGCCTGCTAACTGACGTTCAACAAACTACAGTGCAGGACAAGACGTGAGTTCATGTTTTTAAATTAGATAAGAAGGAGACTTTAGCAGAAAAGCTAACGTGGGTTGTTATTTTGGCTCTTGTGTTGTTTAGCAGGATGCTAACAGGCTCAGTGTGACTGTCTGCTCTGCCTTTGATCGAACGGTACATTACAGCTTTATCTCTGGGGAACACCCCCCACTCCGGGAGTGATGTCCAAATAAGGAAATGTGCGTCATGTAGCAGGTGGATGTGACTCCCCTCGTTGAGACCTGCTGATAGACGTAACAGCAGAGATAGTGATGTAAGCAACCTGTGCACTGGTATTTGACATGTTTTTTTTTCTTCCCGAAAACAAAACATTTTCAAAATATTTGTGTGAAACAAATATTTGTAAAAAAAAAACAACGAATGACCGAATAACGTGTTCGTACTCAGGCACACCCCTATGAGCTACAGGGTACTGAAGCTAGTGAAACAGAGGCCAACTGGACGTGACGTCATCACACTGGCTCTCAATAAGGTCTCCATTTACGTTGGCAGATAACAGAACAGTATTTCATCTAATTAATTTCAAAACTAGGGGGTGCCATCATGAAAAGGAATTTAAAATATGAATTTCTCCCTTTTATTTTCTGATTTTCTTCTCAAAGGAGAACACAGGGCAAGTCATTTACAGAGCAGATATGTGTGCCGTAGTGCAGTCGATGAAGAATGCAATTTAATTTCAGTTTAAAGGAAAACAATCTCTATAAAAAAAGGAGAAGTTCTCATAGCGTTTACAGTTTTTCTTAGTTTGCTCGTTGAATGAAAATCATCATTATACTCAGTGTGCAATTCTCAAGTCTATGGTTCATTTTCTCACAACAGTACATGCACTGTTGCTTTCATACACGAGTCAAATGATCTTCAAATGATTCTGTGATTGTCTATGTGTTCCTCTAAACATTTGCATGAATTTCTATATGTACATGCTGAGCCGAAAAAACATATCAGATATATAACCACACTTCAAAAAAGCATTAGGGGAGAGTAAGGGAGAGCCTCATCTAAGAATCAATATGAAGAAGGATAATAAGAGTTAGTGCTTATTGCCTTGGTTGCCTTTCATTTTTGTTTTTTTTTCTGTTTTACATTACTGTTACATACAGTATAAGGAACTTACAGTGGGTGAAGACTGATAACCTCTGAGTAGTTTCTGAAGTTGGCTGTAGAGGATATTTCACTTTATTATCGGGTCATTGTATGTAAGTCTCAATAAGGAATGACAAAGAAACAGTTTTGTCTTCTGTCACACTGACACAGTTCAGACTGACTCGACTTGAGTAGTGATAAGGGGACATGTCATTTTGGGGGCAGCAATGAACTTGTTGAAGTCATTAACTCTTCACATACGAGTTGTGTTTTGAGTGACCAACAGCAATTTGATGGACAAATAAAATGTTGTTCTGCACAGTGAGTGTTTGCAACAGTGATTCAGAGAATGTACTTAAGAAATTGAGAAAAACTGCAAAATGCATACCAGTTAGAATATCTTGACATTTCAATAAACTGGATGACGAAATGGTACAATAAATCTCTTACCGTTTTATTACAGACCTCCTAAAACCCAGTAAAACCTGAAAAGTGAAGAACAGCCAATACAAACTGAGGTTTCACTCTTATAACAACAAAGTGGAAGAAAAGTGGAGAAATATAGGCTGCAACTTATATGCAGAATTATTACATTTATGTTTCTGTGGTTCACTTTAAAGTCCAGTTTACACCAAAGATTCATGATGAGACAAAACCATTTCAGAACGTCGCAGGGTAAAGTCATAGTGGTGTAAACTGGCCAGTCTCAGCTTGACTCAAGCCAGCTGGTGGCGTCACCTGCGACTCAGCTGATCAAGTCACCAGTGGTTGGTTTTTTTGAAACGTGAGGCACGTCACCTGTTTCAACTGTCAATCAGCTCGTAGCGAAGTCAGCTAGTCAGTTACAAACTGTCAGTTTTTGACGGACGAGAGAGAGGATCACCTCATCAGTTTATTTGTATGATATAAGCCTTAAAATGTACTACAATAAGATCAACAAACAAACTGCCCTCTATTGTCTCAAGTTCATGGCATAAATTTGCATAAGCCTCCTTGGTATTTCATTAAAGCCCCCATGGACGGCTCCAAATTCTCAACCCCCTTGTTTTTTTATGTTTTCGCTGTTTCATCAATGCTGGAACTGCAACTGTAGCACATAACTCACTGTCACTATCCTCATTCATATTTTAAGACGCTACAAAACCATCTCATCTGGTCGCATTGGTGTAAACCGGCAGATTTCATAACGTCGCATTGCAAGTATTTGCAAGTTTCAACTCGTCTCGCTGTGAATCTTTGGTCTAAAGCGGCCAGTAAGTGAGTGACACTAATTCCAAAGTAAGAAAGAAAATGGAAAGCAGTATAATTTAGTGTTTCTGTTGTGTATACGCTCAGTTAGGTCACTTATCTTTTTTTAATTTCAAAAGCAGTACAAAGACACTATGTCAGGAGGGGGAAAAAAAAGAAGCTGTAACGATCCTTCCAGCTACAATTTTGACAAATTGGAAATTTAAAAAAAAAAATAATGAGATAAAGCTCTGTGAAGGAAACATTTAATGAAATAGTTTTGTGTGTTTTCTGCTAATGAATCACCAGTTTGTGTAGATGCAGAGATTTAATTAAAATGACTGTTTTTTTTTCCTTTTACAACAAAATGTGCAACTTTTCTGGCTCAGTAAGGGGTCTGGTTCATTATACCACCGTGATTAACAGTTTTAAGTGCACACTGTGTTTCTCCTGTCATCTGATTAAAACGTCAGACTAAGAACAGATAAATCAGTTATAACAAGAGCTAAGATTACCTCTCTACCTTGTGAAGGGGAATTTGTTTTGCTCATCATGTCATTGCCACAGTGCAGATGTGGTACTGAATCAGAGGTGGCCTTGGAGCTCCTCCCAGAGTGCCGAGATAGGAAATGTCAATGACCATAGCACGACTGCATCTTCAAAAGGATCACACTCTCAAAGTACACCATCCTCAGCTGGCCTCTGAAGTATTGTCTGTTTTGTTCCTCTGCCAACAGAGAGCTTTTGGTATTAGCAGCACACTTCAGCATCCGAGCGTTCGATACTACCGAGGAGTTTCAAATCCTTCATTAATGATTTGTCTCAAAACAAACATCAGTAAACATGAAGTCAAACAAAATCAAACCCACCTCTGACATGAACTAATGTGACATAGATCTGTTTTATATTCACAAAATTGACACTGTCATCCTGTCGTCCAGGTGCATGAGCATAACACGCTGCACGTCATCACATCCAATGTATATTATAAAAGCAAATATCTGTACAACACAAAACAGACAAAAATCCACAAAAAATATCAACATTTCACTCTATTAATAATGTTATTTTTAATATCAAGTACTACATTATAAACATCATTATATATTCTTTTAAATCTATCTTTGTGCACTTTGACTAAAGGCGCCTTTAGACTGTGCGATAACAACAATCGTATAAGTTTATTGCATGTCACATTGTGCGAGACGCCAATAATAAAATCTTGGTCAAGACTGCATTATATCAATTTGAGGCCGTCAGATGAATTGTAGCGCTATGATGTAAATAGAAGAAAAGTATATGAAAGCAGAGGCACGTCATCAGCTCGTTGTCCATCTGCGCCACTCTGATGTTACTACTTTCATTTCCATCGTTTTGGTTTTGTGGACGTATTAAAGGGGACATATCATGCTTTTTGTGATTTTCTGTTATTTATATACTGTTATGATGTGTTAGACATGTCTAACATGTCTATGTTAGAACATGTACAGATGCATTTGAGAAGTTGACAAGTGAAATCCAAATATAATTTTTTCTTTCATGGTTTGTTGATCATGGTTTGAGCCTCCAGAGCTACCAGAAGTCTGCCAAGGAGCAGCTTCCGGAAGTTGGCCAATCAGAACAGAGTGAGCTCAGCAGGGGGCGGGCCTTAAAGAGACAGGAGCTAAGAAAGCCTGTTTCAGACAGAGGCTGAACTGAGGGGCTGCGTCTGTTTTCCCCCTGAACTTTTTTTCAAAAACTGCACTTGCACATCAGGAAATGTAACACCAGCCAGTGTATTCTGTGTCACTTCATGTCATATTCTGATTGGTTTGTTTGCAGACGTTGGTTGTAGCAGCAGTCACATTGAGAGAATTTGGTCTTAAACTTCTGACTGTCGCCGGTGGACGTGTCTTACAGTGAGATCTTGAATTGAAGACCAAAAGTTTTACCATGTTTCTCTCGATTGTCAACTTTCGTCTCAGACAGCCAAAAATCGCACAGTGTAAAGACGCCTTAAGAAGATAAGATCCTTTTGGTTTATTTAATATGCATCATAACACTACACACAATATGCCCTCTTTATAATATAACTATACAACTTCAGCGTGGGTCCTCTTGAATTCATGGATGAACTGACAGATCAACCCAAAGAGCTCCTGAGAGTCTTGATCCGCTGGTTCCCCAAATTTAACCTTGACAGGAAAAAAAAACAGGATTAGTTGCTTGGAGATTAAGAACTTTAATCTGACAGCAATTACACTTTCTGAGACCTTTGAGCTGACAAAAATTATGTTACAATTAACTGCATTTGCTTTCATTAGTGAACCGGCGCCTGGGTTGTGCATATTGTTCTTAACAATGGTCTTTTGATATAATTACCTCATATCCTGCCTCAGCATGTAATCCATTGCTTGAGTGCACTTATACAATGAGGTAGACATGTACTGCTGAATTAATACTTATACCTTGGTGGTTAAGGGTCACTGGCATAAAAATGTTAGCAATTCTCAAGTCAAACTTTATCAGAAAGGGTCACAGTAGCTAAATGTACTAATTGGCTTGGGGCATGCCGTTGAATGTGTAGGTTGAAATCAGGCTCAGGCTTTGCTGCCGTCACTCTCATTTTCTCTCTTTATGTTCAACAAATGTAAAATACACTTGGGTGCTATATGTCCTTATTCTGTTCAAATTATTACGGACAAACTTACATTATGCACCAGACATTTTATTTCAGCCATAAACGGCCTGGAAGAAGTAGTTCAACGCTGGGATTTATTCACTTTCTTGCTGAGAATTAGATGAAAAGATCGATCCCCCTCTCTGAAAACAGCTAGTTTTGGTTTGTTTGGGTAGCTTGGGGTTTTCTGGATAGGGTTATAGATTTTCTTGAACTTTTGCTAATAATTAGTGCAAGTCCAATCAGGGAGACTGTCTTAATGCTTACTCTATTTATTTACATCTTCTCTTTCTCCTTTCATGGTGCCGTCTAATCATTTTTTTTTACATTTTGTCATTTGACAGACGCATTTATCCAACATTAGAGGACAGTGACTCAAAAGAGCTGCAATACAAATTCAGTTGTAAAGTAGCAATAAAGTAAAAAAGTAGATGATTAGGCACAAGTGCAATGAGACAGAGAGTTAGACAGAAATTGTTTTTTTCTTTTCTTAATTAAAGTAAGAAATGACTGGGAGTACAAAGAAATACCATAAACAATAAGATGGTAGTGCAACAATCAACTAAAAAAGTTAGAGGGGCTAAAGTGTTGAGATGTTCACTGAAGAGCTGAGTTTTCAGATGTTTCTTGAATGCACCAGGGGAGTCAGTAGACTATGTAGAGCTCATTCCACCATCGCAAAACCACAGACCAAGAGTCTGGATCGTGATCCGTAATCGCTAAAACTCCTCACATATTTCTTCAGCTTTCCCTGTCGTGCAGACTATGTTGAATAAATTTAATTTCTCTTTAAATCAAACTCTCTTTCTATCCAGTCTCTCCTGATTGAACTATAGTTTTTCAAAGTATCAAACTTCTCAATCAAAGCTACATATCTCTGTGTGAATTAAGATCACTGATTTACTGCTGTGAATAGTCACGCGAGGTAACAGGAAGGGTTTGGAGTTTGGAGTCAAGTCTGGAAATTTGCACATGTGGCACTTTCTAAAACTGGGTAGGATTTATAGTTCAGCCAAAACACTGAATAGGTGCCTCACAATCACCAGCTCAATCACAGCTCACCCACAGCTCACCAGTCCAGTCATATTCATGCAGATGTACAGAGCTACCGCTATATCTCGACACAACCTCTTGTATATGTGCTTTATTTTTTAAAAATGTTGATTTAACTGAGATTTAATGCTGATTAAAGCATGGATTAAGAGAGTTTAGTTCTTTCTTTCACTAGAATCATTTTCCACCATATCTACATATAACTATTTACTATAAATGCTCAATTCCTCAACGTGTCTCTGAATTAATTAAGAATACTTCAACAGTATATGGAAAAAACCAAGGATTGTGTTTTTTTTTTAATGTTTGCCCTAATCCCAACTTTAAAATCACTTCAACCAGAGAAATTATATCTTATGATATTTACAGTTGAAAACACAATTATGAAATTAAATTTACATGTTTAATTAAAATCCTTCGTTAAGTTTTTTTTATATATTATTCAAAGGTGAATTTAATTAGTCACTGATATACTATGTAGTTTGTCTTAAATAGTTAATCACTGAATCATTCTTAATGATTGGGTAACACCTAAACTAGCTGTGAAACATTCCCAAACTCCTCCAAAAGGCTCAAACTGTAATTGCTGAAAGTGATTATGTTTCTTTCACTGTGTCGTCTGACATTTCTGAAAGATTTACACAGGTGTAAGCCACCTGTTTTCAACAAAGTCCCTAATAGTGAAAGGGTGATGTCGGCTCATCATTAACACCTGTTCTGTTTTCAGTATATGACATTCTCACAGCCAATGTGCAAATTAGTCAGTTTACATACTTAAGTTTGCATACTTTTCTCCCATTATTGTGCACACTCTGCCAGAAATGCCCAATATTACATTACAACTCAGGCAAAAGAGCAGCGCTTTTATTATTCTCAGTTTCAGTGATGTAATCCTCTGCACAGCCTGTTGATCAGCCTCATCGTGCATGTTAAACATTTATTTTGCATGGATTTTTACATACACCTGCTGTGCCCAAAATATTAAATATACAACCATACTTCAAAAAAATGAAGTGCCTGCTGTATGAATCAATGTATTTCCACCTCAGGTGGCTAATGAGGATAAGAAGGATAATGAGATTGAGAGCTGGTTTCATGTGTTTCATACCGTGGTGGTACACACTAGGCCACAAAAAAAAGGTTTATGATTATTCTTGGCTCCTTCATCTCCAAACTGGCATCAGAAATGCGTAAAGACCCCCTCCAGACATGTTTTAAGACATATAAAAATACTCTGCTTTTGTAATTTAAAAAATTAAGGACCTGGTTAAAAAAATGACATCTTAAAATTATAAATTACATTAAATACCAGGCATGCAACATGCCAGAGACTGTATTAAAGCAAAGCACATTGCATAAAATCTTTCTTTCTATTTAGTATACTTTGAATAGTTTTTTAAAATTGTGCCTCCGGCATAGTAACTCTAAAAAAGACCTCTCTAAAATGCTTCTATGTTTAATAC
This sequence comes from Thunnus albacares, assembly GCF_914725855.1. Classification (NCBI taxonomy): domain Eukaryota; kingdom Metazoa; phylum Chordata; class Actinopteri; order Scombriformes; family Scombridae; genus Thunnus; species Thunnus albacares. The sequence continues at coordinate 28,984,429 of NC_058110.1, read as the reverse complement.
ATTTGCATGCTGGCTATTCAAGGGCATCATTATGAATTCTCCACCCCTGTGACAAGATGTGACTAAATATGACACCTTTTCCCTAACCTGCTGCTTCCTCGCACAACACCACAGCCCAGTCAGTCTCAATCATTTTCTCCAATGCTCCTGAAGGGCTTTCTTGTATATTCAGGAGGTTGCACGCACGTAATATTAGAACCGGGTCCCCACGCAGTGAAATCAGAGGAGGAAGTTAAGGACGCAGGTGAGGATTGGGACTAAGGATTGAGCTGTTTCGCTCTTCAGACATCGCTGGTCTGATTTTAACTAAACTTGGAGGAATGATGCTAGATGGCACTGTGCTCTGATATCTAAAGAGACACAGAATGACATGACAGGGATGCTACGATAGAAAAGTAACAAACATGATAAAAAATAAACTATAAACTGAAACATGCAGGGATGATGATGCATTTTTCCGCTGCTGCCTGCCTGGTGATTAAAAACGTATCTCCAGGCCTGAGGGGCACACTACAGTTAAAGGTCACCGTCTGAAAGGCCACAGCCACTACACCACACGACCATTTTCAATAACACCTGAAGGAGTGATTTATGTTAAAGATAAGGACTAAAAAGCGGTTCTTTGGCCACTTGTAAGCAGAGGAAGCTGTAAACACATCATTGACATATCATCACCTTTTAAGTTGATAGATTTGTCTTGCATCAGTAGAGTTGTATTTCAGGATTCGTTCTGAATGTAAGTAAATATTTACTCTATTTTTAGTTCTGTTTTTGGTCGACACTAACTCCTGAGAAAATCATCCTCTTCTTTAGCTGTTAAACTACTTATCTGATCCACTGTGTTCATCATCTAGTTGCTAACTGTGTCTATCTGCTGTTTCATGCATGTAAAGTGGGTTTTCAGAGTTTTTTTGAACCAAAACAGATACGTTGCAGGCCCAAAAACCAAAACAATGAGCTGAAAGACACTAAAAAGCTTCTTAGAGCAGAGGGGAAACACACAGTCAGGTGATAATTCCCTCTTGGTTCATCACTACAAGTGACCCCTTTCACATACAAGTGATCATGTGATCCATGATCAATACAAACATTTTGATTATAGCAGCTTTAAGGATTAATTTTATTATGAGGATGTTTTACTTTAAGCTTGTGAAAGCCTGAACATTACATGTAAAAGCAATGACATTACACCTTGTTGATCTCTTGCATTAAATCTGCACCACTTGTATATTACAAGACTATAGGCCAAGTCAAAAAAATGCATTTGAATCAGGCCAGTCTGAGGACAAAAAACACCCGGGTTACCAAGGAAAAAAGTTGAACTGGGCTCAATTTTTGCCACAACGTAATGCAACATAATTCAGCAAGGCACTGCGCTGGCCAATTAGATTATCTTGTAACATGAGTGCTTTTATTCTACTGTTTACTTTGAGACTAAAGATAAAATACTTGCTTTTTCAGGGTTGTAAAATCCTGTCTGTGAGTATAATAGCCCTCTGATTAACATTTTGAGGTCTGATAAGCCGTCAAATTCATAGATCTGTTACTCAAACTGGACTTCCTGGATGGTATTTCATGTCTCACTGGTACCTGAAGTAACAAGCCTCCATCATCCCTGCCATCTGCGTTGTTTTAATGCAGGGCTGTTTTCTGTCTGAATGCCCGCTAAGAGTCTCCAGCTATTAGTGTTTTTCCATGGCTTTTAAGGTAGTCTTGGCGAGCCATGCCATGAGCAGTCGAGCACTGCTGGCACGCTGCGAGGTTTTCCGCTGCACACTATGGAAAGGTAAAAGGAGCTGTTTACCTGTTGGAGGTGTGCTGTTTGCAGAAAATGCAGTAAGAGCCTGTTGTCTGTGGCTCTCCATCTAACATCTCACTGTTTCTGCTTGTACTATCCCTCCCTGCAGTATTTAAAAATCTGATTCACTCCAAATATCTCCTGATCTTGTTGTGTAGACCTGTCTTTATTGAGGAATAGCACTGCTAACGAAGCTCTGCTAATTCGGTAATGAACTCATTTCATTTCCTATATGGACTGCACTTATATGGCGCCTTTCTACCTTTACCTCTCCCCCCCTCCCTACCATACACTAATTTTTGTCTTTTTTTAGGGTGGGTAGGGGATCTTTAGGGGGAGATAGCAGGTCAACATTATATGCCTCATAGAAGTGGTATACATCATCTGAAAGCTGGGAACCTGCAGATTAATTTGATGCAGCTCAGCATTTCTAGTTATAAATCTGTAATAAACGTGTTTTGGTTAGGTGTCTATTCAAATTTTGAAAGAAAGGGCTTAGAACAAGGCCATAATACTTCCATTATGATGGAAGAATACGATGGCCGTTCACATGCTCAATTATCTCTCATTATCATCAAGTTGTTGCAGAAATTTTGGGGTTGATACGATTTGCTGCAAAATTGAACCATTTTTTGACCACTCAAGAATTGATAAAAACTGTCAAAAATACCTCCAAAATACCACATTAAGACACTGAGATCTTGAGAACACCATAGAAAAATTCATGCTGTGATTTGGTGTCAAAAACTTTTGACATTTGGAGATTTCTGTAAGAATCACATTTTTCTGTAATTGGATGATGAGCACTTCTGTTCTGGAAATTGTTCAGAAATCCCCTTATTGTCAGTTTACGTCCCCTGAATAACCTCGGTCTCTAGTTGGTGGTTTTCAAGTTTCATGAGGTTGTGATTATACTAGAGGTCACAATAGGTCAGTTTATACAGTGAGGTCAAGTTTCAAAAAATGGTGTCACTACAATGTAATGGCTGCTCTGGGGATGAATGAATACAACTGGACTCACAATACTCTCAACTTTCCAGTCAGACCCAATTTATACAATTCCATCACTGTTTAGAGACCCCAGTATGCAGAAATATTCAAATGCACAATTTTTAGAATAGGCGCAAATAACACATTTATACTGCATGCAAGAAACTGCATGGTTTTTGCCCAAAACTGCATGGGATTAGCATAAAGTGTCCATGTCTGTATAGGAGAGACTCGTAGAAGAACTCATAGAACCCATTTTAATTCAGATATCTTGAGGTGAGAGGTAAATAAATGTCCATGCCAGCTTTTCCCTCGCAAAAATTTAGCCTAAATTTGGAGCATTATTTATTCCTCTTCCCTTGGATGCCTGAGGTCATCTAGTTTCATATGATACCAATATATTCACTCTAGCTTTGGCTATCCCCTGCTGTGAGGAAGTGAAAGTACTTTTCACTACAGCACTACAGGGTAGCTTAGCACAATTACATCCCTTCAGTTACTGTCATGCCAATAACTTAACATTACTAAAGGCCTTTGAACTGACTGTATTCCACAGTTAGGTAACAGCATGCTAGCTAGCTAATTCTTGTCTCATTTGTGCTCTGATGAACAGGAAATTCATCAAATTCAGTGCCAACTTTAGTGAAGTGCATGCGTGCTTTATAAAAAAATTACATCTATGCCACCTCCCAGGCTCTATACGAACTTGACCGCGGATCATTTGTGTTTATTTGCAACCAAACAGCCAAAATACATTCTCTGACTGAACTCAGAACTCTCTGTGAACTCCAGATGTCTCTGTTATTTCCCTCCAGTCTCTCTCTCTTTTCCCCCCTCTCCTCTCTGTATGTTCATGAAGTACATTTATAATTTTCAGTTTTGGGAGGTGCAAACAGGACTGCAATTGAGAATCAGTAGGAAACCCTGAATATTTTGTACACTCATTCTATAACAGATCGAGTGTACTTGTGTGTGAGTTGTGGAGAAGTTTTGGAGCGCACAGGAATCTAATTGAGGGTCTAGTATAGAGTATATAACACAATTCCCTACTAGGCCTAAAGCTCACTGCTGACCCTATCATACCTCAGTGCTCAAACACAGCAAGAAGGGTAAGTGGGCTCTCTATGATGATGGATTGTCCATTGAGATATGGGAAAGGTGAGAAAATAGGCACTACTTTTGTATTGATTGTTTTTGGAGGGGACTCTATAACAAATGACATAGCACCTGTTAAGATGTCAAAAGTAGGCTTGAGCTCTATAAACCTAATCTAATCAGGTTAGTGAGCAAAGAAAATGATCTTCTTTATAGACAGTATGATAAAAGAATGTACAGGGACCAGTGCCTCCTCTAAACCCTATGATATGTGTGACAGAGGAGTTTTCTTTATGAGAGATCTGGTGTTGGGACAAAAGCTTAAAAGGTAAGTACGGTTCTCAGATCATTTAGAGAGTCCAGCCAACATCAGATACCACTTAAATGATAAATACTATAAGTATGAATGAAGGAGATATAACATATTATTAGTATATTTAAAATGAGATGTCATTGAATAAAAAAAGATTACTCCAAACTACTTCTACACAAAAGCAATAAACCAAAACCTTTGAGGTGTGCGTCCTTGTGGCTGTAATACATTGCTTTTTTTTTATTTAAAGCACATCAGAAACCAACCAGAGGTGCTCTTGTTACAGTCTCTCATTTTTAATCTTTTGTGGACCATTCATCGACATGACACCACACATTAAGGGTCAAGATGAACTTGTCTCTCACACTTTCTGGCTACAGGAGACAGTAGCAATTGTTCACTAATCCCGAAGAAATTATCCAAAAGGTACAACATATTTCAAAACAGCAAATCAGCGGAGCCTGCTGTTAAATGATGTGGAAGCCAAAGCTATACACTGTATATCAGATGCATTATATCCTCATGTAAGCCCTCAAGGACACCCAGTAAAAAAGAAGTAACCTTGGGGACATCTTCTTCTGAAATATATGTACTCTCTCAGTGTAGGGTGAGGAGATAAGATGACAAATAATTGAAGAGGGCCATCTAGACACTACTGGAACAAAGAACCATCCATCTCTAAGGCTGTACAAAAGAGATATTGAAATAATAACTCAGGGATTACCAGTATGACAGAGTAGAGTTTCTTCATCTCCTCACAAGTCTTTGTCAGTGCCGAGAGATCCGTGTTGTATTTCTCAATTGCCATCTAAGGAATGGAGAAAAGCACAAGGAACTCCTGGTAAGTTTGTTAATTCATTCAATCATTAATTCATTCAAGTTAAGTTGATTTTACTGACTTATCTTTTCATACATTTTGGGGTTAAACTCTGAATTGCCTACATTTAGAGATGGTATGATAATAATTATACATACACGTACAGTACTAGTCAAAAGATTGGACACACTTTCCCATACATTTGACTGGTACTGTACACACACACACATATACATATATATATATATATATATATATAAGATTTAAGATTTTTGAATTTCTGCGAATTATATTACGGCCGCCTGCAATCAAAACAGTTAAAATGTGTATGCTTACACTGCTCTGTCGTTTTTTTCGAACCAAAATCTAGGAAGAATTCTGAAGGATAAGTTTGATATTTCGGGAAATATGCTTATTCATTTTCCTGTCGAGAGTTAGATGTTAAAATTTATACCACTCTCATGTCTGTACGCTACATATGAAGCTAGAGCCAGGAGTCAGTTAGCTTAGCCTAGCATAAAAACTGTTAGCAGCTAAACTAAGCTAATCGATTCCTGGCTACATAATTAGCATACAAAGTAGGGTGGTATTGATCTCCTCATCTAACTCACAGCAGGAAAGTGAATATTTCCAAAAGTGTCTAACTATTCCTTTAAAAAGCGAACAAACTGACCAAAAAAAAGCACAAAAAACATTTTTATTATTAAATGTACACAGTGGAGTTTTTGACCACTAGTGGCGCTGTACTGTAGAGCAGTGTTTTGACTGTAATATGAGTACCTCCATATTTAAAGTCTGTACCATATTTATTTACAGTTTGACAAAAATTTGCATAATTGAAAGTCATTCTGCTTTGGCTACTAGCAGTTCTCAGTTCTTGTTTTCTCTGTACAGACAACAATCACCTGGATTACTTTTGACTTTACTTTTGACTTTAAGCCAAGATCAGATCCTGCCATGACTGTTAAGAGTGAGTTGAAGTCAAAAGTGAGACGTGAGCGGCATGCGGAAGCGTTCTGCCCATTTAATCCACACCGATTCCGACCTGCATTCGGTCAGCTGTCCTCGGCAGCAGCTGTCTGTCAGCGGCAGCTTCTGAGGAGCTGAGAGGACAACTGCCTGTCACCGTGCTGATTGACAGCAGAAATGTGCTGAACAAAAATAGTTTTCATGAAGGCTGCACAGGAAGAAATCAACAGTGTTTGTATTTATTGATTAGCGAGGGGAATCTGCCTACAGTGAAACAAGATCAGATATATTTTATTGTCCACGAGGGGGAAATCGGGTCTTAAGCTCAAGTGGCAAGCTCATAGCCACACTGAGAACCTTGATCAATCAATATTTATACCTTTAATAAGTGCAGAACATAAATTGCAGGAGATTTGTGATTTAAATAGCGTTCTGTGTGCCTCTGAGTCAGTGTGGATTGATACATTTATCTGTTTCATGAGACATGCCAAGTGACGGACATTAAAAACACTTTCTATGTGGATTAGCCATAAGACGTGATGTGACGTTTTTGGCAAGTTGTGTCAGTCAGGTATCAGGTTGGTGGGGGATGGCAAATATCAAATATTACTGCAAAAATCCAGATTCTGTTCATGCAAATTATCTGTTTAATTTCCTCATTTTCATTTACATCCCTGCTCTGTAAATGGCAGCAACGTTCCAATAAAAGAAGAGAAGAAGAAGACCACTAGCTGATGGAAACAATGCAGGTTGTAAACAATGTAACACTGAATATAATCAATACCATGTTTTTTTTTACAAGCAGACAAAATACTTGCAATAAATACATAAATAAATAGTAATCACAAGGTTTACTACTTCACCTTCAGGTCTTTGGAGAAGTTTGCGTGATGAGCTTCGGCATTTCTCTTCTTGGAAGTTTTTTTATATTGAATGACTTTCTGCAGTTCATTCTTCAGGACTGAAGCAACAGACACACACACCTTGGTTACCATCTATCATATTTGACCACTGAAGCAAATAGCTGCTTTAAATCAGATGCTGTCTCCCGTGTGATCCTGTGAAGTGCTGTATTTGTGCTTGTGGCAACTGTTTCTAAGTCCTCATATAGACAATATATTGGATGGAGCCTATATACTCCCTCGGCAATGAGATCACGGCGTTTCAACAAAGTATACTGAAGCTGCAATTACAGAAAGATCTCGTAAATGTTATTATTACATTGCTGTTACCTCCTCACAAATAACTTGCGTTGGCATAAAAAAGATGAGTCAGTATTACAGTGATCTCAGCAAATTTCTTTGAACACAGTAGTAAAATGTCATCTACTCACCATCTACTTCTGCAGTCAGGCCTTTGATGGAAGCTATCCAAAAGAAAGAAGAAAAAAAAACAGTGACACAGACAGAAAATCTACACGTTTCACTTAACTTTAATTGAAAAGTACACTTTTTTCAGCTTTGATCAAATCTTGTTTAGCAAATACCTCCCGGGACAGTTTCAAATTCTGCCAGCTCCTGGGTAAAAGTGGCCAAGCACGGTTCATGCAACATGATCTGCTCCACAAGGGCATGGAGCAAGGTGAACTTTCTGTCTCTCCCACGGAGCTGGGAGAGCTGAGGATGGAGAAAACACACAATGAAAAAAGGGCACAGCCTGCGTAAACCTGTAGTCCCCTGCCACACAGCACAAGGACATATAACATAAAGGAAAGACGATATAGCCTACAGGTGCACTGCATAAAAATGCGGCTTCTTTACTGAAGGCCAAACAAAGAATGGGATGTCAGTGCATAGATTCTGTTTACATCTATGGGGAGATTTTTTTTTTTTTTCTCACATTGCTGTTGAGTTGTGTTCACGTTGCCAACAAAAGTTTACCTTGGACTTTTCATTAACAATAACTTTGCTAATACCTTTTGGTGCGAGTGCTGATGCAAGTGAAAACTATTATTGTCAAAGGTTTGGACACACTTTCTCATTCAAGAGAGTGAGAAAGTGAGAAAGGAGAAACCTTTAACTGGTACTGAATTTATGGCTGAATTCCAATCCGTTATTTTTGATCTATTTTTATTATTACTGTCGGTTAGTAGTAGCAATAGTAGTTGTAGAAATATTAGTAGCAGCAGCAAACAGTGGTAGCGTTAACCAATTGCTTTCATAATGTTACTGTATATTTGAATAAAATTGTAATGACGACTGATGAAAATGCAAGCCTTGTTTCACTCGATGATGCTATATAATTGAAATGCAAGAGGGACCTCTCTAATCCTGTCGTAGGCACTCATAGTCTTTTTCTAGGTTATGTTGTTTACCAATTTAAGGCCCAAGCCTGCCTCCAAGGAGTACATATACAAGACATGAACCAAGTATTGATGCTCACTAGTGAAAAAACAAGAACCAAAAAAGATCTGAGATAACCTCGATGCATTTTTCTTGTGAGCAGTCAGCCATTAATTTGATGAGAGTCTGTCTCAAGCAGCAACAGTTTACTCTTCTCAATTAGACTTGGAAACACCTCTGAGGAAACACGAGGCCCCGGCTTCATTAAATGGAGCAGAGGACATTTTACGTCTGTGCCAGGAGCACTGCCCTTAAACCTTCCCAGTAGCGAGACATACACACAAAAGAGTGGTTCAAATTAAATTCAGAGGAATGCAGAAGACACTCTGATATCGGTAAAAAAAAAAAAAAAAAACCCTGACAACAGCAAAAACCATCCAATAAGTACAGAACCTTAAAGTAATAGTTAAAAATTTTGGATGATTCATGTGCTTTCTTGCCAGGATGGTAAGATCAATACCAGGTGTCTTTCCAGGAAATATACGTCTATAGCCAGCAGCCAGTTAGCTTAGCTTAGCATGAAGAATGGAAAGAGAGGGAAATAGCTAGCCTGGCTACATCTGAAAGTAATAAAATTCACCATCATTTCTATAGCTTGCTAATGAGCATGTTTTAATCTTCTTTTAATTAAGTGTGAAAACACATGGTTTTACTGGGGTTGTGTGCAGGACTATTTCTTGGCTGGGCCATGTATGTATTACCAGAACTGGATATGTAAACCAGAACTTGAATGTAAACTGCTCACCTGATACATGAGCCAAAAATTTTTTGTAGCTTTCAGGTTTGCCTCCGGGTTTGGCCCACTAAATATGCACAGATTTTTACTTTTCTATGCTCAAGGAAAGTTTTGCATATATAAAGTCTTCATGCATTAAAAATTCATAATACAAAGAGTAATAATTGACCTTATTTGCAGTTCGAGGTGTCCTGTCAACAGTTTTACAGATGTCTCTTTTATAATGGTGGTCAATGGGGAAAATGCTTTTTGGGCCACAGGGCAGTGGTCCAAAAAGAGCGCAAGTGGAAAAACTGGCAGCAAGGCTGAGCAGCGGCTCTGTATCCAGTTCTCTTAATACATCCATGGAGTCCTGTCGTCAATGTGAGGTTGCCAGGCAACCAGGAAGTTACTGCTCCCAGCCAAAGAATAGTTGTAGTTTTCACACTTTGAAGAAGTTCTAACTTTTTAATTGGTGAGCTTTAAAGGGGACATATCATGCTTTGTGGGATTTTTTGTTATTTTTATGCTGTTATAATGTTGGATGTCTATGTATAACATGGTCAAAGTGCCAAAACTTGAGGTGAACATATGTAAAAATGCTCCCTTCAAGTCAAAAGCCAGGGCTTCAGCCTACTCTTAATGCTTCATTTGCAAAGTTACCTCTACTGCCTCCTCATAATGAAATCAGATTGTTCTTGCAAGCCCACAAACGGCCATCTGTTCTGTAGCCTTTGTTGCTAAGGTTGTTACATGGGTTGTTCACGTTGTCCATTCGCATATTTTGGATCAGATTCAGGGTCAAACATGTACATTTTGAGTAAAGAACAAGAAAAAGAAGTGAAATCCTCCTTCAAAGTCTGCTGAGGGGCAGCTTCCTGCAGCTAACCAATCAGAACAGAGTGGGCTCATCAGGAGGCGGGCCTTAAAGAGACAGGAGCTAAAATGGCCTGTTCAGACAGAGGCTGAGCTGAGGGGCTACATAAAGATCCAGTATAAGATAAATAAGGAGTTTTTTGAACTGATTTACAGATAAAAAACTCATTTATCTTATACTGGCCCTTTCTGCAGCTCCGCAGTTCAAAGAGCCATACCAGTGCAGCCACAGAATATAAATATAGACCTGGAAATGTGCATGATACATCCCTTTAAAGGTGCTGGTAGGCAAATTTGGTTACCTTTGGACAGAGCAAAGCGTGATTCCAGATATGATAGTGGTATCAATCTTCTCATTTAAGTCTTGGCAAGAAACAAATAAGCGTTTTCCCCACTGTAGTTAATGATAGTGAACTTCAGAGATTCAACTAGTGGCCACACTAGTGCAAAGTTTCATTTCTCCTGTGAATCAGAGAATCAGAATGTCCGTGTCAAAGACCGGAGTAAACCTCGTTGACCGCAACAGGAAGGACAAAATTGAAAAAAGATGCAGAGGTGCCCTGTTGTGTATATCAATGAGTAGTCTTATTAGCCTAGTGCCACAACTCAATCAAACGTCAAGGCAACAGTGGTGGAGTCATACTTTAGTTAAGGAGGAGAGGCGGAATCCCTTGGCCTTTTCCTTTCCAGCGTTCTCGTTGAGGTAATTGCCAATGGCGAGGAGGTACTCCAGCACGGAAACAAATGACCTGCAGTTGTACAGCTCCTTGCACATTCTGATCTTCTGGTTAATCAGCTGGAAGACAAACACAGGAGCACAGAGTAAAGTCGTTTTGTTTTGTAATCCAACCGCAATCCAACTCTTACATTCATTTCTCCACACAAGACCTTTGTGAGATTTAAGTAATAAGGCTAAAGTTTGTTTGGGGGTTCTATGTGCTGGCAAAGTGTAGACAAAAATAACTCCAGGCTTTAGTATTTTACATTAAAAAAGATAAACAGCCATCTCATAACACCTCAGTTGACCTCATAAAATGAATAATCAGGGCCTTGTTGTTTGGCAAGAATATTATTTGGTATGCAATTGTGTCAAGTACAACTATCCCTCTAGAATATCACACAATTTCCCTGTTTAACCAGCACTGAGCAGATCCTGTTGAATATGGATAGAAATTATACTAAAAAACAGGGAAAAAGATTACAGTGGGACTTCAGGTTTTGCCAATGGTGTGTTGGAGGAAAAAGGGAGTTGATGATATGGGAATCATAGTCCTTGACAAAGACTAAGCTTTTCCAAATAAGGTCCATGCCAGCCAGCAACAGCACTCCCACCATATGCTCCTGTTTTAAGAATAACTTCCCAGCACCTACCAGTGGGACAGTCTCAATTACACAGAAGAGAAAGCAGATATACAAACTGGCTTTGCACAGGACCATCTGTACCATCGTTGCAAAAATACTGACATTTCTATAAAACATACAGTAACAGTCAAAAGTTTGGACACACCTTCCCATTCCCTCGAATGAGAAAGTGTGTCCAAACTTTTGACTGGTACTGTAATTGAAACAGCCCATGATGTAATTTAACCTGCTTTTAGAGGTTTGGTATTATTACAAAAAGGCAAACTGTGTATAATTGCAGAACTTTTTTTTTTTTTTTTTTTGCATGAGGTTATATGCCACTCATGACTTTAATAACACAATGAAATAAAAGATTCAAAGTTCTACCGTGTTCTACTTGTGTCCCTGTGTTAATTGTGCAGTTCAGCTGGCTTTTTTAAAATTATTTTTATATCAAAGTGCCTCTTGTCTGGCTTCCTGTGAAACATTTTTGATGACTCATGTTAAACTCAGGGTCGTGTACATGAAGCTTTGGCGAAAATTCAAGAGGGAATATCTCTTCCTTCGTGCTCCGTCTTTATTCCACTATGCGTGAACGTCTGCCATTTCCTGCTGTTGTGTTCCTCTCTGTCATTCCACTTTCCCATGCTGTCAAAATCCTTTTATTTTCTTTTGATGTTTTTATATTTATAGGTTGTGATCATGTGCTTTTTGTTTTTTTTATCCTGTGTTACACTGTTGCACAACCAATTTCCCCTTGAGTACAAATAAAGTAAAAGTAATTCACTCACAATTCTGACATCACCACCTGGCCAATTATCTTTCTACTCATCTTCCTCAAGTTGATCAGTCCCTATGCCACTCTTTTAAATATTGCTGCAAGTCTTTTAGACCTGCTATTGTGCTTCCCACTCCCTCCCCATCACCACAATGACCTCCATGATATCCAGGGACTCTTCTAAAGGTTTCCATCAACCACCATCACCAGAGTCTCGACTGCAGGGGGATCCTGTCCTATCTCCTATCTAGTGTAAACGCCAAAAAATCTTTCTGCCGCTAACATCAATAAACATTGTTGTACACTTTCAATTGATTTCTCCTTCTTGAAATAAACGTATCCAATCAAATGTGATTTGGGGCAACTAGCTAACCCTTGCTAGCAGAGCAATATCATAACACAATTTCAGTAGGCAAAAACTTTGTTTACATTTCCTACATAGCTCGTTTGTGCTCTGATATATTAATTTCCCCTGCATCACTCTGTATTTGCATCCACATCCACTTTTAAGCAATCCAATCAAATCTGAGGGACTTGATTTAAAACCCTCTCCTAGTTATGCTATAACTATACAACTATTACATTTACAGATGCTAAAGCTGCTCTAACTTATGTTTCACTGTGGCTTTAATTGTACAAAAGAGGCGCCGTTAACGAAACTGCTGAAATTCCTACATTTGGTTTTAACATCCAGTACATCACAGCTTCAAGAGATGCCTCCCCGGCCAGAGCTCTCTCTTGTCTACTGCATCACTGACTTTGGATATCTGTTTCTTTGACTCTGTTATTTATATTTGGAAATGGCTGCTCACAGAGCACATCAAACAGTTTAAAGAAGGAGTCGGGTCCACAATGCAAAGTAAAACCTGTCATCTTGGCAGTGAAACTTAGCACTAGCAGACACTCCATAGGCGAGAAACATTCCCCCCGGTGGTGACTTCTCCATTTTCTCTCCTCAAGTTTTGTCTGTCAGGTGGCGAGTAAATCCTCCTTAATGTTCAGGCCTTAAGAAATCTGTTGTGTTGGAGAATTAATACTCTGTAGCAGAGAAGACCCTAAACTCTCCATATTTGAACAAATTTTATTGTGAGACAGTGGTACACTACACTGTGGACTGTGATTAGATTAGGATCCCTGAACCCAAATATCTCATTTTGATTGAAAAATTAATTTTTTAATAAATGAAAGATGACAACGCGGTAGAAATAATAACAACATTTGAAAGAAAATAAATTGAAACTTAATGAAATTGCTAATCTTTCTTGTCGAGTCATGTAGCAAGCACAAAATATGTTTGTCCCTGTGTTTTAGACAAAGAAAAATTACTGTCGCAGTCGATGGATTACGGTGCCATCATTCTTATCCATTGTTTCTCTTCATTCTCAGACAGTCAGCAGACAAGAGATTAAGACTGAAGCACTGATGCTGAAAGAAACAGAAGCTTGAGAGAATCATATAAAAAAAATAAATAAAAAAACGAGGAGCTGAGAGGTATTCTTGTCTGACTGTAATATCTTCACACCCTGCAGTCCCCAATGCCAGTAAACAACTATCCTCTATGAGAGTGTTAACAATTAGACTAATGATGGGCATGAAACGTCCCGTACTGCACAAACCTTTGACTGTGTGAAAGGGTTAAGAAAGACGCTAAAAGAACCTAAAATAATTCATATTTCACATACTTTTCAAGTTGTTTTTACCCGTATTAATTTAAGCATGTTCGTCTTTGAAGAGAGTCCAGAAGTTTGTTGAATGATGTTAAATTAATGTATTTTGTCCCAGCTCTCTTCTGATAAAGGTAAAAACTTTGTATGCTTTACACCACCTACAGAAAGATGGAACTTGATTTGATTAAGATACATCTTTTCCTCTCTGTTAAATGAAAAGAGGTGTCTTAAGTGCCTCTCATGCCTTTCTGTTTTCGAGACTCTTAACCATCCAGCAAATAGAATAGTAACTACTTCAGCCACCACTTTAGGCATAAAACTCAAACTGGAGGGGAAAAGCTTTCATGTATTAAATGACGGTTTGTCCCCATCATCGTGTGCTGTGGAGGTTGTGCTTTTCCCTTTTTCAGCTTGTGGGAATGGGGCAGTCTGTGTAAAGCAATAAAAAATATGTGTTCTGACTTTTTCACACCACAGAAAAAAGTGATACTAACCACCCAGCCAAATTTGAATGATTAAAAAAATCTCCAAGTATATAAAATAAGCATGTTTTCTCTGCTCTGAAACACTGGGAGTTCAGCTGTCTGCCCCAAGTGAACAGTCTCTGAGCCTCTGAACTTAACAACGCTCACGCTGAACTCCCTTATAAAAATATACAATTTAAAATAGACCTTGTTTATAAGTGTAAGACAAGTAACATGGATGATATTTCAAAAATAAAGTAACGCTAGGAGCCACTGTTTAATTCGGGACATATTTTCTAGGTAAATGTGGACTTACTTCAGTAAAAATGTGACTTAAATGACTGGTTATCGAGCAATAGGGGACAAAGCATGGTGCACGGACAATGCTATTATCGAGAGGCACCACTCTGCTAAACTAAAATATCTCATAGCTAAGTGTAGACCTTTCTATCTGCCCGGAGAGTTTACATTTACTGTTGTGACTGCAGCGTACATCTGGATGCTAATGCTAAGCTAGCAGTAAAAGAATTGCATGCTGCCATTAGCAAACAACAGACTACACATCCAGCTGATGCCAAGGCGCTCTGGCTCTTATATAGTGTTAGGGAAGGAGTCATTCTAGTATGACTCTATTACATCATCGAACCACCATTTCAGGCCCACGCAAAAAATTCTGAACACAGAAATGCTGAAAAACAGTTTAACGGTCCACATTCCAGTACTATATAGTTCACAATCTTTTCACGTTTTCAGCAATTCTTTTCTAACATGTATAATGTGTTTAAAAAGAAATCCCTGATTATCCTTTACACAGATTTTAAAAGAGCTCGACATCTGATTCGACCTTTGATTTGACTCCATTAGGTGATGGGAGAAAAAACTCACAGGCTGCAGGTCGTTCATGCCGATCGGTAGTTCTCTCAGAGTCAGCAGTAGGTCAAGTTGTGTGCTCAGGTAGGTGATGTTGCACATCTGTGGCAGGGAAAAGATAATCACAATAAGCTGCTGTATGTGTGTAAAGAAGAGAGTGCAATTATCACATCACTGCACAACCCATTTCCATGTGATTATTCAGAATTATCTAAAAAGCAGTGCGGCTAAAAGATGCTGCAGGGAGATACAGTCGTTGGAGGGCTGCAGCTTGTCCACAGACACTCAAGTTCTGTGGCGTGAAGAGCCCAAATTACTTCAGGCGAAAGTAGAGCCCTGCGGGCCTGTCGACAGGCTGATTTAACAGAGAAACGGAAGGCTTGACACCTTGAAACAATTGGCTGAGCTGCCTAGTCGACCTTTGAGTCGGTGCTAACCTCTAATAAATCACTCCATGTTGTCAGACCGTCTCGCTCAGGTAGCTTCTCCCAAAAGCCAAAGGGCACTTGCTCTGACGGATGGTTAAGGAAAGATATTAGGATTAGTGTTAGAAATCTAGATCATGTAAACATTTGGCTCTTTGTAAAAAAAAAAAAAAAAAAAAAAAAAGGGTCCGGAATGTGTCATTCCTCATCCTCTCGAGCACCGCGCTCCTCTTCTTGTCACATTTTCTGACACATTTTAAATTTCTAATGGGAGATTAACAGATCTCACTGATTTCATGCCAAGGTAACACTGTTATAATATAATTCCTCCTGGGCTAAAATTGCATTCACACATTAGTCACCAAGTCTGAAGTAATCACATCTTCAGATATTTTGCTGACTTTTTCACAGATTTATAATAATGAAACTTGCATGTTCACCAAATATGAGATATATAAAAAAGGTATTTCCGTTTTGGCACAAGCACAGGATTTATTAAAGGATAAATTCGTATTTTTTTTATGTCTGTCATAAAACAAAACTCACATGCCTGTATGTCAGTGAAAGAGTTATTGGTCATGGTTATAATTCCTCCTCTCCATCCATACTGGCTGTGAGGAGACCCCTTACTGATACTATTCCAATCTAAGTGATGTGGGACAAAATCCACAGTCCTCTTCCTGTGCAAAAATGCATTTCAAAATTTATCCAAAGCAAATATGAGGCTTCAGCTATCTTAATCAGTCAAACCTAATGGGTATCTTCCTGTCAGTCTTTTTGGGGTTAATTAACTCATTACCATGTTACCTGCAGCTGTAATCTGAAATACCGTCCAGGGAGACAGAAATAAGGAATTCTGTAATGAAAAGCCTGCAACTTTGGAACTTCAGCTGAATTTTTGCCTTGGACTAGGGCTCAGCAATATGGCCTAAAAATCAAATCTCAACTTGACTGCTGCTAACTAGCGTTAATCACTCTGGAGGTAGAGACAACAGATACAATGTAGAATCTGGAAACTGTTCTGTCGTCTCCCAACTCTCATAACCAGAGATGATACCTCGTCAACTAACACAAACCGATTAATTTTCTGTCTGTCCCTCCCATAGAGCCACCTGGAGTCACGGCAGTCCTGTAAACTGTGGCAGGTGAGCATGTAGTGCAACTAATCACATCACAGTTTACAGGACTCAAAACCGCTAATGTAGCCAGCTATCATCTATGTTACTTTTTGAATAAAAATAACCTTTTTGTGAATATTGTAATAACCCGATTTTACAATTTAGACATTTTACACCTTGTGAAAAGACAAAAAATCCAATTAATCTAATTATTTAGAGATATTTCCCAACTCTAACTTGGACTCTGGATTTTGTTCCCCCCATCTTTTCCAGTGAAATTACATTGGGAAGGAATTTCTTCACAGCAAGTATGGAAAGGAGGAATGATTAAAGCCACTCATAACTCTTTAAATGTACATATGGGCAATAAATCAAAAAAGTATTCCAGCACACCTGGATGCCCTGCATCAGCTGGAACCCAGGAGAGTTGTACTGCTGTGCACAGGGTATCTTCAGTTTTTTGAGTACATATGGACAAGTTGTATTAAAATTAACTGAATTGAGACCTGAAAAACCTTATCCTTTAAGTTAACAGTGAATGCATGACAGGCATCTACTGTGAATTCTTTATCTGCAGTTTTTCTTGTCTTTTGTTTACCTAATATCTTTATTGTTTATCTTATTGTTACTGTGTGTAATTACTTTTGCCTGCAGTATTGTCCCAAGCCTCATCTCAAGCATTTCATTGTACAGATGACGTTATTTTGCACAATTGACAAATAAAGTTGAACTTGAACTTGATGATGTTAGAACATATAAGATCTATATATATAGTATATATACAAAACTAGAAGGCGCTCTATGTCTTGCAGCACATTAGATTACGATACCTGCAAAGCACTTTTTGATTTGATTCATCTTCAGGTAAAGGTCAGCGTTTCAACATTATCATATTGATTTCTTTCTTTAATGGTATAAAATGTGTAGTCAGATATCATTCTTGTGTCCTGCAGATACTGCTATGACTGTTAATAGACAGAAAATAAGACTATTTTGCAGCTGCACCACACAGATTGTTAATATGAATGTAGGTTGAATATCCTGCACATCACGTGGAGGACAGATTTGAATCCAAGTAATAATGATGCTCAAAAATTGTGAAATTGTAATGATTCATAAAAGAAAATGTGTCAGTCCTTTCATTTACTTTAATAATTTAATGGGTTTTAAGAGGGAAATGTGTGGAATGACTGAAAATTGCAGAACATTAGATTTTGAGGGGGGAAAAAAACCCTCAAAGCAGTGAGCAGTCACCTCTAATCTCAAGTTTCAATTGATGGCATTTCAGTTCCTATTAAGTGTGATATTTGAATACCTGCTTTAGTTGGCAGCACTAAAGATGACTGATAATGTTGTCTATTTAGTGGAGTTCACACTGACTGCTTACAGCTCACCGCACACAGCATGTGCCTCAAGAAGTACATGAGCCTCAATAAAGCCCTCAAATATTCCCAAAAGGCACCGTGGGCTGATCCTGCTGTTCATCAGTTACCCCTCCCGCAGCCTTTAGCCAACCACACACAGGTCACACGACTACAAGGCATGCTGGAAGGTGATAACCAGATGAATGGTAAGAGGTTGTCACCTACACACCCACAGAGTGTGAATGAGGAGGCAAAGTGAAAGAAGATTCAACAAGCCCTCCTAAAGAAAGTGCTACATGAGCCGGAGCTGCATTATTCCGCTCGGGTCACGGAGTCAAGGCTGGATTACAGAAACAGCACGTGGAAACAGCATCTGCCCAAAAGTCCCAGAATTACTCCATATCATTTGGGTTTACATCGTTTGAATAATCTCAAATTTGGTAAAATTTTTCACCTCTGAAGTCTAATAAACTGTGTCAGGTCCTCTAACTCGTGACCACGGTGTTGAAGAGAGAGCATGTGTCAAATCTAGTTTTAAGACCTGAATTGTTTTAGTTTATATTGTGTTCATTTGTTGTAAAGTTGTGTTTTATCAAAGTGCAAAGACAAGTCTGAGGGCAAGACATAGACTGTACATAAAGATGGACGTATCAAGGTGTGATGTCAAAGGTGTGCATTGGAGCCGGTTTAAAAGCACCAGAGTTGCAGTTTATGGTCAGCGCCATCTTTTTTTGTTTGGAACCTTCCATATAAAGAGTGCAAGGGGTCGTCTTTTACGCTCTGGAAACACGCCCCGCTACCTCGCACCAAAGCAAACGCTACCGTACTGGGAACATCAGTGGCATTGTACTTTAAGGTACTCCACAGCTGTGGTAGTCGACATTTGGGGAAAGGTAGTATTATTCCATTATAGGAGCCCTGTAAGGCTGCAATCAACAATTATTCTCATTATCAATAGGTCTGACAATCATATCTTTAATAATCAATTGATTGTTCAGTGTATAAAATGTCAGGAAATTGTAACAAATACCGATCATTATTCCCTGAAGCCCAAAGATATAGAGTTTAATGTTATGAAATTAGTAAAGATTCACATTTGAGAAGCTTATACCAGTGACTTTTTGGCATCTTTGCTTAAAAATTGACTTAATAGGTAATTAATCATTAAAACTGTCAAAATCAACTAATCATTTCAGCTCTACAGTACAGTATACTGGAAGTCAATAGGGGCCCAATAACAAATTTTTCTCTTGGGGCCCCATAGAGCATTAATCCGGTCATGAGTGTGATGAGTCAAATCGGAAGAAATTTACAATCTAAATTCCCATAATTATAATTCTAGTTAATATGAGGAACTAAAAGCTGTACCTCCATCATGTACTGGTCCACAATATGCAGCTCTGTCACAGGTCCTTTGTGGGATTTATACATTTCCACATCATCCACTGTGGGGACATACCTTAAACATAAAACAAACATAACAAAGTAATTGTTCTTGTTAAACGCAGACTCTGCACCCATTTTAAAATACTTTGCAGTTTTGCTCATTCTGATTTGAATTGAAATGATGAATTTTGACTAATATGTGAAGAAAACTATGAACATATACAGTATAAGGAAAAAGCTCATTTAGCCAACCATCCTTTTCTTTCCAAGCATCACATGAATGAAACACACTTCCAACTCATTTGAGAGATTTGATAATCTGTGGTTGGAAAGTTGAAAATTTGGCTCCTGGAGAAACAACAGCTCCAGCATGATATTTAAAAGATTTTGATGCTTCATGCGTCCGTGGTATTTGCTTGTGAACTTTAGTTTTTTTTATACTTCATGATTTTTAGTCTTATCTCTTCTGATTGAAGTTCTGATTGACATATATATGCTTGTATGCATTTGTTCTGTAAGTTTCCTTTAATTGTGCTTTCATCATTCTACACTGTATATGCTTTCATGTCTTTTTGTCTGCTTGTTATATGTCATTTGTTTCTTTAATGTATAACATCAACCTGACCAGGGACCGCAGATTAAATAAAAATGTGCCTTTTGGCTAAATCTGACATCAGTTTGATGTAAATCAATGTTGTTTTCCCTGATAATTAAATGAATACAGTAAAGTACAGATTAGGGTTTATATGGTAAAAACAGTTTCAGAAATCTTTAAGGGTCCACATCAGACAGGAGACAAGTACGCAAAAGTCACATGATTAAGGATAAACACAAAAACAATCACACACATACACATACACACACACACACACACACACACACACACACACACACAAAACACTCAAGAGGAAAAAGTGAAGAAACTCTCTTCCAGGGCTAATCCAGAGTCTTGGGATAGTGAGATGGTGAATATTTCATTGCTAAGGTGAACAAGTGCAAAAATGTGTGACCTCCTTAAACAGTCTACATGGAATTATGGTTTGGATCTGGAGTTATTCTGAGTACAACCAGAATACATATGGGTCTCATATGTCTCGGACCCCCTAATTAAAAGAATAAGTTCACATTTTTTCAAGCCTTTCTTAAAATAATACTGACATGCTCATATGTGCATTGAAAGCGTTATTGTTGGCTATTATTGTTCCTCCTGTCCATACTGGCCACAAAGACAACTAAATCTATTCATGTGAGTATCTTCCCAAGTGTTTTAGTACAAAATGTGTGCCTCTTTGTGCCTCCATGAACAGTGTTTCCTTGCTGAACCGCAGGAGAGGTTTGGCGACATAAAGTGTATTTGGAAGATAACCCTTTGAAATGTCTATTTCAGACTGCTAAAGCCTCGTATTAGCTTAAGCTGAATTTAAGAATAAATAAGGATAAAGGAGGACTGTGGATTTTGTCCCTCATCTCTTACACTGAAGTTGCTTAAGAAGGGATTTCTTAGCGGCTAGTACGGACAAGAGGAACAATTAAAGGGACGAGTAACAATGTTCAATGTACAATACCACTCAAACATACTGTACGTATAAGCATATGTGTAACTATTGCACATATGAGACTATACAATTAAGATAGACTTGAAAAATGTAAACCTATCCTTTAACACCCCTTAAAACCTAAGAAACTAATTTCCAGAGGCCCAAAAGTTAAGCTCATTTTGTATTTATCTATATTTTTAAGTTAATGTATTTGCATGTTATGTCATGTTATGTTAAATGGTGTCAAGCAGCACAGAAAATATAACCAGCTGACCAGCTGATGTACAGTATACTGGTGCTGCAGCGGCTGGCATGGATACCGTCACCGATGGTATATCTACAAACTATAAAAATAGGCTAATTAATGAATTTCTGCATCTTATCCATGCAGTTGTTTTTTGTTTGCATGTTTGAAAATCCCCAATCATGACTTTAAAGTCCCATGAGTCCATGAGCAAAGTGTCAGCCCTTATTTATCCAACAGAAAAAAAATAAAAACACTCATACCTATAGACGAGTAGATTCATTTTAAATTTAGATTACAAATGGCGATGTTTTTCTTTTTCCATCGCACATATTTTCCCATGTTGACCTTCGCCCCATGTCATCACATGTTCTCTACCTCAGGCTCTTGGACTGATGGCATTACATTGATTTACAGTGGCCTGGAGAAAGCCAAGTGATTAAAAGCCAAGTAGCGCTGATGGTCCTCGTCAGTTTCTATAAAGTAGCGAGACGCTGATGGCACAAGCCATTTACTCCTTGCACTGAATTTGAACCCCGCTGGTCTTAAATTGGACTTCCTCTTTCTGTCATTTACTTGCGTACCAAAGGCATTCACTTTTTCATGAGCCAGCCTATGTGCCACTGGAGTAGCACCGGTCATTAATATTGCAACACCTGTTGGGAGTGGTTCTTCCAAGATTGTATTCCTCAGGCCTACGACGCGGCGCATTAAAATATATATTACGTTTTCATAGAATAAATAAAATCCTCCACACAGTACATTAGATCACACTCTCCTTCCAGGAGGTCAGCGTCCACAGCCACCGAGTAAACTGCAGGTAAGAATCAGGAAGCATTTTACCCACTCTGAGTGTTATATTCCTGAGGGCATGTCAATAGTTTCCATCTCCACAAATAACCCGAGATAAAAGTTTTATTACTAAGCTGCTCTGGTAAAAGGTTCTGGCATCTGCTCTTTAGTATTAGAACACTGCGAGGACTGCTGTGCAAACCTTGTGTCTTCCTCTCATAAACTGGCAGTGGTTTCCCTTGTTTCACACTGTCCTCACTGTAACATACACTCACATCCCTTACTGATGATTTACCAAGCTGCCGGTTTCCAATGTTTTGTCTCTGCCGGTGAAAAACACATTAACCACTCATGGACTTGGGCACAAAAAAAGTCACTCACCTCTCAGCCTCAGTCGTGACACTATAAGGAATGAATACAAATCAGCGTTTTTCTGGCACAAAGTCATACCTCCTCAGAGAGGTGATGTGCTCATCAGACAGGCCTCCATCTTCCTCATTAACAATGAACAGTTTGTCCTTCAGCTCTCCCGGTTGCACTGGAAAACTTTTGAGGAAAATGTCTAGAAGAACAATAGATTAGAAAAAGTCAACACACTCAATGGTACATAAAAGCTTTCCTCTTGACAGATAGTCTTCTTATCCTGCGATGAAATGACTCAAAAAGCATTCTGAAGACAAAGGGTCTTTTGCTTAATTACTTTCCCCCAAATGCCTGAGGGAAATGCACAAATTTGCATTCTATCAAGTCAAAGCTGATGTGATTTTTTTTTTTTTTTTAAACAGAAAATGCCTCTGCATAATTCAGGAGCTTTGAGCAGCATTCATTAGGAGGCTGCTCTAGGAATTTTAGACATGTATGTAAAACACATGGTGAATTTTATATACTGAAACTTGAAAGTCTCTCAGTCTTTTTCTTTGGATGCATGACATCCAGCTCTCTTTTCTTAAGTTGTGAGGCTCTCAATTAATTTGTGTTAAAAGACAAGGCTGACGATCTTCTATAGTTTTCTCATTTACAACAATCTTTTGTGAAGAGCCAAACCAACAATAAACTGACCCTATTTGATCGCTATTATTAGTCTTTGGAGTCTTTTCTAAACCATAATCTTTGTGGTGATCAAAGAACATGTCATCTAGTGCAATTATGTGGCTCACTGACATGTTTTTAATAGTTTTTGGACAACAAGGTCTACGGCAGAGATGAATACGACCTATCGGCTTTAGATACACAGACAATACTTGTCAGTAGATCAATCTGTTGTTGGTTTGGTTCTGCACATGAGATTTGTTGACAATAAGAAAAATAAAGAAAATCACAAGCCTCATCCTTATAAAAACATTTTTCCTTAAGTGTAGCCCATGATTCTCCACATGAAGAGTTTTAATTGTACTTCATGGTCCAAAGCAAACATACAAAATCTATCTGTATATATTTCTACACTGCGAAACAGAGCATAGCTTAATTTAAAATACAGAAAATACTGTCTAACACATGTTAAACAATTACAGTTTGCGAAATACAGTTATTCACTTTCTTCTCAAGAGTTAGATGAGAAGATTGATACAACTCTCATCATTGTAGAGTAAATATGAAGCTACAACCAGCAGCTGGTCAGTTTAGCTTAGCATAAAGACTGAAAACAGAGGGAAACAACTAGCCTTAAAATCTGCCTACCAGCACTAAAGCATATTAATCTCTACAGAAACCAAAATGTAAAAAACAATCATCACTGACTCAGCCAAGTAGTAGTGCCAGCACATGACTCCGCATGAAACCACAAATTGTCACTTTTACACCTCAGTTTTTGTACAGATTACAAAAACAACATATAATGTGCTATATCCACGTGAAATCACAGGTTGTCACTTTTACACCTAAGTTTTTGTACAGTTTACAAAAAACAACATATAATGTGTTAATTGGTGAGTTTTAGAAATGTCGGTGGGCAGATTTTGTCACATACAGACAGGCTACCTGTTTCCCCCGTTTCCAGTCTTTGGGTTAAGCTAAGCTAACAGCTGCTGGTTCCACTGAACAGACAGATGCAGTATGAGAGTGGTATTGCTCTTGTCATCTAACTCTCTGGAGAAAATGGTTAAAGCGTATTTCCGGAAATGTCAAACAATCCTTTCACTGTCCATAAAGGTTGATTTTTAACATTACCAATCCAAAACAAGAGTAGAATTGTTCAAATACTGGATCCAAATCATCAAACTGATTGCAAATCCACTCATGACAAAGCAAATAAAATAATAATATCAAATGAGAAGTATTTTGGAGGTACAGAGCTGTAATCAACACATCTCTAAATCCTTGACATTAAAGATATGAGACAGTAATTCCCTCTCCAGGACCAACAGAAGCTTTCGTGTCACATTTTCATATGAGCACTCACGACATCAAACATCAAAATCAATGTTGAGCGCTACTCGTGTTTCTCCAGAGTGAAGGCTGTCTCATCTTGCCTAAAAGAAAAGAAAGAAAAAAAAAACCTACACGCACAAGTGCAAATCAAGTCTTTTGTTGATTGGCACTCAGACAAACTGGGCATTGCCCTGGCAAATTAGAGTATGGAGATGGAGAGCGTATCCCACTGGGCGAAGGAAGCCACAGGTGTACTTTTAATTAGGAGTGCGACATTTCCAGTCATTAAATAGGCAGCATGCACCAGGGCTCTCAAGGTAAATAACCATATTAGTCGGACACACATCTTGAACAGATATGCACTATGATCATCAAAAAAGGCTTTCATCCAATGGTGGAAAACAACTAAGTACATTTCAAGTACAATTTTGGGGTACTGTATTTCAATTTTATGTTCCTTTGTACAACTACTCTGCTGTATTTCAGATAAAAATATTTTACTTTTTGCCCCACTACATTCATCTGACAACTATTTCTATTTCTTATTAATATTTCTCAAATGGTTTTATTTAAAGTCCCCCTCCAATCAAGATATTTTTTTCTTCTTGTTCTTTCAGTTGAATGTTTGAGCTTCACTGTCCAGTATGATGTACTACGTGCAAAGTTCGACACTAGAAGGAGTTTTCACTTTCATCTGCTGGAGTTTCTCTGTGCTCAGGTTAAGGTGTGTACCTACAAGATGATTTATGACATCACAACTAGTTTGGAGCCAACTGTGGTTCAGTATTGTATTGTACAGTATAGTAACTTATAGAAGTGCGATATGGAAATATGACACCTCCAGTGTACATATAGTGAGAATGGACTTTCCGGTGAAGTAGGAGACATCTTGTGTCCAGCAGTTTTTACATGTTCACAGCTTGCGGATTTTTACAAGAATGAGAAGGATTTTAAGGATTTTTTACAAAGGTAATGGAACTTTTTTTTCTTTTTTTATTATTCCAAATAGAGGATTTGTAAATGTTTTAATACATGACTGGAGGGGATCTTTAAATAACAGTTTGACACCCAAAGAGGTCAAATTATCTAATATGTCACAAAAAAGCAAAAATTCAATCCAAAGTCTAAAAAATTCATACAAATTTGTGCAGCAGAAGTTTTTTTGTTTGTTTGTTTCCTAATCAATCATTTCATGACCCCTGGAATAAACTACATAACTTTATATAAAGTACAGTAGTTAAAGCTCGACCTTGACTGCTACAACAATAAAATGCTTCTTACGCATTGATGCATGAGTGTTAACAATCTAATAATATAAAAGAAAATGTCTGTCACAGGGGCCAATTTACTGCAGAACGAGCACTTTTACTTTTGATATTTTTAGCTGCTAATACTTCTGTGCTTTTACTTAAGCAGGATTTTGAATGCAGGACTTTTACTTGTAATGGAGTAACTGGTCACACTTTTTATTGGCACTTTAACTTAAAGCCCGCCTCTGTTCAAAAATGTGTTTTTTTCTTCTTGTTACTTCAGTTGGAAGTTTGAGCTTCACTGTGCAGAATAATATACGTGCAGAGTTTGGCACTGGAAGGCTGTTTTCATGTTCATCTGTTGAAAGTGGAAAGTTTTTCTGTCCTTATTGAAAATCTCAGTTAAAGGGACGGACCTATGAGCATGATTTGTGACATCACAATTATTTTGGGAGACAATCTTCGTCCGATATTTAACTGACACAAGTGTGATGTGGAAACTTGAAGCCTCCAGTGACACAAACACTGAGAATTGACTTTACAGTGAGGAAGGAGACATCTTGTGTCCAGCAGTTAAACCTTTGAAATGAAGAATATTTGCATATTCATAGATTCAGGAATTCTTAATGAGGGAGAAGGAGGTGATGTCAAGTTAACGATTTTAAAGTGGCAATTAATGGTGGTAATAACCATATCAGAAACACAAAACTGTTCCAAGCGTAGTATTTTTATATGTCTTCAAACATGTCTGCAGGGGATGTTTATATGAATACTTCTTATACCACTGATCTCATCAAAGGTGACGGGTCTGTGTGAAGGCATTTCATTTCATCAGACTTTATTAAAATTTAAAACCGATTTAAACTTTGTGGCAGCATGCAGAGAAGAGCCAGTCATGGCCATTAGTGTTGCAGAATTATACCACCACACACACAACCACACACAATCTCTGTATCTCTGTCTTTCATCTGCTCAATAGGTATTTTTTAGAAGAATGCAATAAAAAAAAATCAATACGGGCTATAATGCTTCTGTCAGAGGCCTTTTGGATTCCTGTAGAGCACTTAAAATACTATAAATAAATACATGAATCTTTATAGCACTGTCCTATAGACTAGACGCAGCTGGTTTTCTTCTTTGCCCACAAGGATCGAGTTGATTACCAGAGGAAACCTCTCAGAACAACAGGGATACAACCACCTGCTCACGCTGTCTAACTCCACGTGCAACATTGTGTAACTTGCAACAACATCATGTTTTCAGCGTTGCTCTGGATACAGTAATCTTGCCTGCTTTATGCCTGATGCTAATTAAAAGTTCAGTTTGTTCGTTAATTATTGATCACATACTTGCGATATAATCTGATCGAGGTGGAGTCTGACTCTCTGCTGAGCTGTTGCTATCTTTGTAAAAACAATGCGAGATTTTGCATGCATACTGACTCCCAGTGTAATGGGATCAGATGAATAAATAGTGTGGCAAAGAATACGATATGAGCTGAATAAACAGCACAAATTTAGGCAGGTTTGTGGTGATAAACATGCAAACAAGCACAGTGAGGGTGTCTGTGCGAGGGATGCCAAGAGATAGAGAGAGGAGTGAAAGAGAAGTCCCATTAAAACCTAATTTTTTTTCATATCTGGCTTCAATGAGCAGTGGCGCGTTAATGCACAGGCTTACCGGGGCTTAAGCCCCAGGCCTCAGGCCTCCAGGGGCATCACGAGACATGAGCTTAAAAAAACAACACACACAGTAAACACGATGTAGGAGAGTAAGATACCTGTGATGCAGGGACAGACGTGATGATGAGCTAATCATCTCGTTGTGCTTCAACATGATTTTACGTCATTACGTCGTGTTTGAGTGTGGTGGTGTGGTGTAGCAAAAGTTTTCGTGCAGCTCGACGGCTAGCTGCATTTGATTGTCAAAGTAAAGACATCGAAAAGGAAAACAAAAATATCACATGGACCTGGAGGAGGGTTTTGTGGCAGAAGTGATTCAATTTCGGGAGTTTGTGCGCGATGATATGAACGCATCGGCAGCTGGACTGACCGTGTTAACTGGTGACGTGTTTGCTCATAGTGACGGCAGCTGTTGAAAACGCCTAGAGAGCGCTTGTTTTCTTGAGAATTCCTTATTAATTTTACTTTAATTACACATTTAATAAATACTCATCAGATTATTTTTGTCTAAGTTTGTAAATGAAACTGTTGCCAGCAAGAATCATTCATCTCTCTTAGAGTTAGTTTGAGTGTGTTTCATGAAGGATTTGACATTACTCAGTAGAAAATGTGGCCAAACCACTAACCTGCTTTGATTATGGATGTATTATAAGACCTTATTATACAACCATAGCTTTGATACTTCAGGATCAAATGTGTATCTACTATGAGTATCAGTCAGTCAGATGGCTTATATTTAATACACAATTTGTCAAACTGCGTTATTGTGTTATCAACGTCTTTTATATGTTGCATTAAGGCAACGTCACTTATTTTTTTCTGACGTTAATCTCTTTAAATGTTTGCTTGTTTGAGAGGAAACGCTGCTACTTGTTGCCGTATCCCACACTGATGGTCACTGGTTAAACAGACGAGACTGGTCAAATCTGGTGGCTGCTGGAGGTGCAACCACCACCCAGTTTGTACACAATATACATTCCTGGATGATGTGAGTCTACGGTGGCAGAGCAGGTTAAGTTTAACGTGAATATGGGTCACTTTTCCAACTGAAAATAATGGTATAAAATCTGCTGCACTGCTAATCTTTATGTTTTGTTTCCCACATTAAAAATAACGAGAGATGAATGCTTCTTACTCAGCGTACTATCTCACTTGTAAATCATTAACGAAGAAAAACAGAGATTAATATGTACTGAAATCTCATAAAAGAAAAATGAAGGTATTCACGAGGACACTACGTGTACTGTCACTACAAGCATCCATGACACTCTCAGTCAAAAGTCGCCAGTTAACACGGTCACTACTTGGCTGATAACCTAGCTTTGTCTTGTTTGTCTTGACTTACTGCTGACATATTGTCTTATTTTGAGTTTCATATTCTGTTTACTGATTAGGAGGGTACTCCATTTACTATTTGTAACTGTCAATTGACGCAGCGTGCAGAATTAATGTTGCCTTGGCATATTGTGAAGGAAGGCGTGCACTTGGAACGAGGGGGGCCTCCAAAATGTCCGTAGCCCCGGTGCCTATAGTAATGTTAAGGCGCCCCTGTCAAGGAGAACTGAATCCTGGAGGACTTCCTCTGTTTTTAAAGTCTAAACAGGTAAAAATCACCATTTTTCTGATTCCGTTCTGTTTTTATTACCAAAAAAAATGTTCTCATTGATTAAAACTTCCTTCAGAATAAGATCCAAAATGTCACGATCTATTCTGGTGTTAATAGGACCAAATTAGGAGAGAAAGCAATACAGTTTCCCTTGTTCTTCAAATGTCTAATTTTTTTCAAAGCTTGCAGCACAAAGATGCATGGCCTCGGGTTGCCTGCAGGCTGTCATCACTCAGCTCTCGCTCCTGACACAACCAAAGTTTCCAGGTCAGAGAGGAGAGAAAACCTCTGAATGCTGGGATTATTCTGTATCAGACAGGAAATCGCTGTCATTGTCGTTCAGATCCCTTATCCATATTTTATGAATATGTGAAGCCTAATTATGTTGCCAGTCTGCACACTCACACTGATTCCGTTTAGCAGCAGCCCACCACCACCACATCTGAATCGCTTCACGGTGTCTTTGCCACTTGGAGGACCTGTGAGAGGAAGCTTCTGAAATGTTCTCCCCTGGCTTGGGTCTTGAAATATACAAGCCACGTACACTCAGTTAATCAAAAGTGAAAAGCCATTAGATGAGAAATAGAATATGTTCCACTTCACAATAGCTCTGCAGATTGCAAAGGCAGTTGTGGGGACTGCTGGATTGGTGACACACTGCCCCCTGCAGACAAACACGAGGAGGAACATCCATCTATCTGCTTCACTGCTGCTGTGACATCATTATAGTCTCGACCATCATTTTAAAAGAGCAAAAACGGCAGCATTTACAGGGCCTCCCTAAAAGAGTCGTCAGGTCAGCTTTCACTTAATTGAGCAATTAAAGTCTAATGTATGAAAATTAAAGAGCATGCAGAGATCTCGCTCTCTGTGTGGTGCTTCCCTCTGGTGGTTATGGAAAGAGTGAGATCATCTCACATCACAACTTCTAATTCACTGAGGGAATAAGCTCCTTTATTTGACTTAATCTAGAAGCACGACTTTCTATTATAACACGGATATTATAGCTTTAATTTTGCAGAGAAAATCTCATCTTCCTCATAAAACGCTGAAAATTATCTGTTGCAGTGGGCAATATTTAAAAGTAATGTAACCTTAACACTCAGTAGAATATTCATTGTTGGTCTACTCACTGAAGTTGTGTGCAATCTTCTGGTTGAGCATAATATGCTGGGTATTACTCGGCTCAGCTGCACCAAATGTCCCCAGATCTTTAACAGCAAATTGCTCGTATAAGCGTGATGTGTCGATTTCAATCCTCTTGGTGCTTTCTTGTATCCAAAATGATTTTGCAATCTGCCAAGAAACAAATTAATTCAATACTGAGACAACTCCATTTTATGAAGAAATCAATGTTAACATTACAAAAGAACAACACTGGGGAAGCAATAACTGACAGACAAAACAAATAATAATTCCCAACAATGATGCAATATGAGAAATAATGAAGTGAAACATAGCTGAAACTGACCTTTCTATGTTTTCCCACACAGAACACAGCATTTAAAAGTGAATAACACACACTAATGACTAAGACCATTTGTAAGCTTTATATTTAACTATGAAAATATGGTAATTTAGCGTCTTAATGAATGAAGTATGAACTGCAAAGTGACACTGTTACCTTCTCTGAGCCAACTAGGTCCCAGTGGAAAGCCTTGGTGCGTGATTTTCTTGAGCTCGTCTTAAACTTGGAGGGTAAAGGTGGAGGGGCCGGGATACTCGGGGGTGAAGGAACTTTCACAATTGGCGACTCTGATTCATGGCCAAGAGACTCTGGGACTGCAGGAGGAGGTGTGAGGGCCATATGGGAGGGTGAGGGCGGAGAGGGTGGTGACGGGACAGAGGGCAAAATATCCGGTCCAACAACCTGAACAGCAGTCTTCCCTGGGCTGCGAGGTTTAGGGACAGGCTCTGTATAATCTGCTGGGGGATAACTTTGACTCATGTCATGATCTCCGCCACCAGAAGCGGGAACCGAATTTGGATAATCAACTGGAGAGTAATTATTAGTCGTATTAACGCCGCTAAATCCGCCACTAGACTCGAGATCTGTATCGGTGTCCTCTGCGTCTTCGTCTATGCCGAGATGTCGCAGAGTTTCCATGAACATGTGTCCACCCTTGGACTTCCTCTTCCACTCTGAACACAGTTTGTCGATGGCGTTGACCCAATCGTCCTGCTCCCTCTGGACATCCCCTGAAGCGGTTGTTTGATCTGATACAGGCACCTTGAAGCTGAAATAAATGAACATAACTTAACTCATCTTCCATTATTAGCAGAGTAAAAGTCTGGTAATTAACACTCTAGGCCTATATTTATGACAATATCACTCAAACAAGGCCGCCTCATGACTGCTCGGTGGCGGAGGAGTTTGATTTATAGACTGCTGACTGAAAAAACACGCTATTACAAGGCTGTAAATTACTTTGAAAATAAACGCAGCAGATGTGTTAGATTCATTAACTGCTTGCTGTTGTGATATTTCCAGATTTTAATTTTCACTCACTGGTACTCATTTTTGTGGGTGATCAGGGTGAAAGTGTCGGGGCTATGAGATTTCTGTATGCTGGTGTCACCATCTGACAGGTGAATCACGGTGGACACGGGCACCGAGGACGTCGCCTCACCGTCGGAGGTGCCTCGCAGCCTGAAGGGGACCAGTATTAGCTGGCCTGGGTGGAGCTGGGCCTCATACCTGGAACACAATGAAGAAGGAGTAATTTAGTTTAATGTGAGCTGTGCCCCAATTCCACACAATATACAAATTGTATTAAGTATGGATTGTTAGAGTCATTTGTATCTATGTGTGTGTCATTCCCTGGTTGCCACAGTAGGTGGCGTATCGGACAGCAGCACATGGAAATGCATATGTAGAAGAAGAGGCAATAACTCCTCAGGTGTGCTGCTTACCAGGAGAAGCACACAGTTTTTTTGACTGCCGTTTAGAGGCTTATCTTTAAGCCTTTTTTTGTTTGTTTTCATGCAAGTTATTGGTGTAAGTGTGTGTATAGCAAAGGCTGTATTGGTACCTGGTGGTAAATAAATACATCTTAAGCACAAGTCTGCAGATGTTTGATTACATATCTCGGTAACAGCCCCTCACTGTGGCTGAGGTTTTTTTTATTTTGTCAAAATCAAGTCACTACATGGATAATAATTGTTAATATACTGTTTTTGTAGTTAGTGTACTTTACTGTTTTGTAATAACAGGAAATGACCCAACAAGAGCACCGATCAAAGTGTGACTCTGTAATACCATTATCAATTAAACTTATCAAAGAGAAAACAAAATGTTTCTCCAGATTTAATACATATTTCTTTAGAGCTGCAACGATTAATCAATCAGTCAATCAAAAGAAAATTACTCAACAACCATCTTTATAGTCAAATAATAATTTTAGTCTTTTTTTTTTAATGGAAAAACGCTAAAAATTTGCTGGTTGCAGTTTCTTGAATGTGACCATGTGATGCTTTTCTGTGTCACACATGAGAGTAAGCTGATTATCTTTGGATTTTGGACGGTTGATCAGATAAAACCAGACATCTGAAGGTGTCACCATGAGCTGTAAGAAATTATGCAATTTTACAGACAAAACGATTAATCGATGAATCGAGAAATTAATCTGCAGTTTAATTTGTTTTCCAAGCTCTTTGTTTTAAAAGAATAGTTGTATATTTTGAGTAATTCACATATTTGCTTTCTTGCATAGAGTTAGATGAGAAGATCAGAACCACTCTTGAGAGAAGAGGATCAATCTTCTCATTTACTTTATGTAAGAAAGTGAATAAGCGTATTTCTCAAAATGTCAAATAATTCATTTACTGTTTTGCAGCTGGGAGGAGCTCCTCCATTTCCTTTCTACTGACATGTTCAGTCCCACTCACCTTACACCTCACCTTAAATCTGAGTTTAAGATGTGTATCTCCATGATTATGTGACATCACAAGTGAAAGCTGGTTGTGGTCCAATATACAAAAAGTGTGATTTGGAAACATGAAGCTTCCAGGACACATACACTGAGAACTGAGCTTTCTTTTATACAAGGTAATTTAAATTTTTAGTGCAAAAAACATATCAGACATAAATTATTATTCAAAGCATATTTCATATGTCTTAAATCTGTTATATGTCTTTATATGTCTGGAGGGGATATGTAATTGTGTCCATTCTCCAAACTCAAAACCTGCTTCAAATCCATATGGTATGTAGTCTGGAAATGGAACAAAGTCCTGATTTGTGAAAAGATGTATAATGTTGTAACCGAGAATAGACTGAACATGTAGCTGCGAAGAATAATCTCGTTAAAAAAGATGCACATTTGTTTTAAAATAGCAGTGCTACAGTAATGAGGACACATCCGTACTTCACCCATCTGAATGACGCCAGGCCGCCTCTGTGCAGCAACAAGACGCCTTCGCGAAGGCACTGTGACGCTTGAGGCTGCTGATGTGTCTCTGCATTGCCCTCTTCAGGATCTGTGTATATGTTCCCGTAAATGATCTGATTCACGAGCTGCATCATCTGCTCAAAAAGACAGAATCACCAGCCAAAAAAAAGAGAGAAAAACAAGAATTACATTTTCCCTCTTCTTAACACAATTTTACATGATAACAGGGCAACAGAGTTTTATTCAGTATAAATAGTAAAGTTTCACCTTGTGTTTGTCCTCCAGTGAAGTGGCCTCCAATTCATAATCATGATGTCCTTTAAAAGAAATGGAGAACCTGGAACCGACGCCATCATCACAGTTCTTGACAATGGAGAAGGGAAGTTGTCGCTTGATGATGCCTTTCTCTATGCTGCACAGCATTTTGGTCTTGAAATCAATCTGGATGTTCACAGTAGGAGAGTTTAAATTAGAGTATTAGTGCATGTGTATATTATACATACACTGCATATAACCCAGTGAAAATGATTCATAGTAGATCTTCTGATATAGTTTTTCAGCCATGCTAGGTATTCTGACCAAATAGATGCAAAACAAATGACATTCCCATCAACCTCAGGTGTAATTTTTATGTAGAGCTAGAAAATGTTAAAACCTAAACTAATGATGATGGTAAACATCATACCTGCTAAACATTATGTTAGCATACTGAACCTCAAGGTATCACTGTATCTAGACCCAATTTGTGCCTCTCATGTATTAGCAGACATCCAGGTCACAGAGGTCAACATCAGTTTCTCTAAAAGATAATTAACCAGCAATGTTTAAAAAAAAACGCTGTTATCGCTATTCTGAAGGTATCTTCTAACCATCTGGATGAAAAAATATTCTGTCCGCTGAATGATAAAAAACACTTTTAACCCTTTTCCCAAGCTGTGTCTTTGTTCCTGAATCAAAACATATGGCAGCCCACCAGCTACATGGATAGAAAACAGAGTTGCAGCTTGGGAAACAAGTTTAAAACATTTTTTTTTATTATTTTTTTTTTTTTATTGTGCAGCATACAGAATATTTTTTTCATCCAGATGGTTAGGAGTGTTGGAGGATTCTGTGTTTTTAAAAATAAATATCTTGTAGATATTATGAGGTTATCTTTGTGACCTGAATACATGTGAAGCACAAACTGGGGCTACACTAACCTCTAAGTGTGGGTTTTAGACACTTAGTCTTGTTTTATTTTATTTTTAACTCACCTGAAGAACCCGCTTCTGCCACCTGTAGCGGCCATGCTTGTGAACACTGAAGTTGTACTGTGATGGGAGCTGTTCCTGCAACAGCAGCCAAAAAAAAAAAAACACAATGTAAGACATAATTACCCTCTGGGAAAACACCTTCTAGTAATATTAACATATGAATGTAAAAACAAGGTAATTTTAAGACTGTTTCCTGCTACAGCGCTGAACAAAAAACACCTGCCACATTCCTTCACATGAATACCTTTGAGCAAATTGAACTGGTCAGAGAGAGATTTAGTTTAAAACCGATCGAGCAGGACGAGCAGCTTACTAACACAACAATGTTTAGGGAAGACAAAAGACACACATGGGGAACAAGACTGTGATTTTAAGACTGGTTTCCTCCAAGTTAAAGTAGGTAACAAAGAGCTTACAAAGCGATATAGAATGCAGATAATGTCTTTAAACTTGATAACATGTCAAAGTGGCAGAGAGTTAGATGAAATGATTTCTAAGACATTGGTTCTAAAAAGTATTATAAAAAACGTATTAACCACAGGAGTCATGGGATCACAGTGCACAAAATATTGAGGGAGTTTGGTTTAAAGAGGTCATAATATGCCCCTTTCTTAGTTTAATATTTTCATTTTCGTGTTCTATTTACAGACATTTGCATGTTTTTATGGTCAAAAAGCACCTAGTTACAGCTTTACAAGCCGTGGATGCATCCCCTCTGTCTCACTCAGCCTGAAACAGGCTATTGTGTCTAATCAATGCCCCTCTCTTCTGATTGGCTGGCTGTTTTCTGAGGAACGTACACCCAGGCCAACCACGGGTAACAGATCGTAGCACGCAGAGAGCAGAGAAGAGAAGAGAAACTAGCGTGACAATATATGACAGCAAAACTCAGTAGAGATTCTCACACTGAGCTGAAATGAAACAAGTGCACATAAACTTAACATAAACATAAATAACATATTCTGTTTCATTATGATGGGGGAAGCGTTGAGCATATAGTTGTGTCATCATAACCTTACAGAAGTCCTAATGGCTCGTTTAAAGGCACAGTTTTTGAATACAGGCTGTGTGAATTTGATACTTTCACATTATGAATATAGCACCTTGACCTGCTTTACAATTAAAAGGAAATGGAAATCTCCCTTTGAACGCTGGTACCTCTTCAGCCAGGCTCTGCATTTTGAACAGCTGCTCCTCGTCCTTCCTAGCTTGGTTCAGAGCATCCTCGATGGACAACTCTCCGTTCTTCACCTTGTTCATGATGCTCAGCTGCATCTCATTGCTCAGCTGAAATCACAAACAACCCAGTAAATAAAAACATAAAGTTTCTCTTTTATAGCATCTCAATTCATTTTGAAATCATCAGGTCAACTACTAACATGTGTTTAGTAAATATGTGTGTATAAATAGTCATATAAACATGTCTTTTTTGCTTATTGATGAAATAATAATTCAATGTTGTTTGTATTGCATCTTATGTCTCTACAGTATATAGAGCATAGAGTCTATACTGTTCAACTGTTTAGCTTGGCCCTTAAGACTCTCTCTCTCTCTCTCTCTCTCTATATATATATATATATATATATATATATATATATATATATATAATATATGTATATATTATATTATGTATTATATTATTTTATATATATATATATATATATATTTATTTTATTTTTTTTTTTTTTACAATACTCTAAAGCATACACTAGTCTTTATCATCTGTATATGGATAGAAACGTGAATGTATTCTCTTAAAGTCCAACTGAAATCACATTTAATCATCCCTCTTTGAAGTCAAAAACAATATTAACATGTTTTTTTTT
Organism: Thunnus albacares; assembly: GCF_914725855.1. NCBI lineage: Eukaryota > Metazoa > Chordata > Actinopteri > Scombriformes > Scombridae > Thunnus > Thunnus albacares. Next base: position 28,948,152 of record NC_058110.1, on the reverse strand, counting down.
TGTTTTTAACATATTATAATTAGTTCTGTTGTTTGATTGACATAATCTAGCAATGTTAAACCATATGGACAGAGATAAAGCTAGCTAAAGTCATGGACTAAGCAGCTAATTAGCCATCTAGCCTGCAAAATGACATTAGCAGTGTTCTTTTCCCTGGTGAATGTTTGTTTGTTGGCTCATTCAACAAGTTAAGTTGCCATGTTTGGAAGAATTAAGTAGGTGATTTTATCAGGAAAGCTAATGTGGGTTGTTGTTCAGAGTATGTGGCTCTTGTATTGTGTAGCAGGATGCAATCAGGCTCAGTGTGACCGTCTGCTCTGCCTATGATGGAACGCCACGTTAAAGATTTGATTTGCTGCATCAAAATAAAATATTCAGCTACATAAGTGGATGATGGAATGGTATTTTAATCGAAATAATGCAAAATTACTGTGGTGGGCACCATCATGAAATCAAATAATTTCAAAGTATAAATTTCTCCCTTTTGGTTTCTGATTTTTTTTTCTCAAAGGAGAACACAGGATCAGTGTTTACAGAGCAGATATGCATGCTGTAGTGGACAAAAAAGGCAGTTTAATTTCAATTGGACTATTTTTTTCTAATGTTAAGTGACTATGATGAACTCAGGTGCACCCCTGTAACATGTTGATTATGTCACTGATTAAGGATTACCACCTGGTATGGGATGTACAGGCTATATTTATATAAAAGGCTGTATCTGACCTTGTATTGAACCTCCCTTAAAAACGACCAAGTGTGGTTGAAACTTCAGATACACAGTAAAATCACTAGAGTTCTTCAAAGTGACAAATCAAGCCCTTTTAAGTATCCTAACATTTGATAAACAAAGCATTTTCGGATCTTTTAACGTCCTTTAGGCTTTACTGTCGTCTTCCATTGACTTTCATACAGTGCAGATATGCATGGTTGTGGATAAGAAAGACAAGATTAAACTGATTTTCTTTCCATTACAAATTGAGCAACAGAGGTCAGCGCGTGTTAGTCTCACCTCACTGGAAGTAATGAGGAACTAACAAAGTACAATCAACGTGTGCATCTGTCAAACGCAGGCTATTACAGGAACATACTGTCTTCCTTAAATCAGTCATTGTTTGCCACATTTCTGAGTAAATAAGGCCTCAGTTATGTGGGAAACTACTGACAGCAGGGAAGTCAGGTCAAATTGAGGAAGTAAAAATGCATGAGAGACTCCCATAAACTGAACCAAAACTTTGTCTCATCTTGCCGCACACACTTGACGTTAATGAAAGTGAGGGGGTTGTTTTCAGTGGAACCTAAAATACAGTAAAGCTGTTATTTAATGACTCATCTGCAGATGCACTGATTTTACGCCTTCAAAAACACGGTAAATTAGATCTTGTCACCTGCTGTTAGAAGAACTTGCTATTTGATGCTTGCTTTCTTGTCTAAGCATATTAACTGAAATCTTACCTGTGGCAAGGCTGTAATTTGTCTGTCCATTCTGGATGGATTTTCTTTCTTCTTTGCACCTAAAGTTGGCATCATGACTTCTCAGATTTCACACAAAAATCCATGCAGCTCCTCAATCCATGAAACTGTTCCTCTTTTACAGCAAAGATATGAATGGTGTTTTGTTCTGTGGGGGTTTTTTTGTGTGCAAACCTGGACAGAGATCTGCTCCTCTGACCGGGAAAAGGGAAAAATGCTGTAATTTGTGTCACTCTTTCTACCTCCGCCCTCTTTCAGCTCAAGTTACACCTCTTCTAGGTAAGTCAGTCACACCCCCAGCAACACACAAGATTTCTCTGCAAGACAGCAAACATTTCAAAAACAGTTTACATGTCTCCACACGCAGGACAGTGTGCTTTATCTGCTGCTTTCTCTGATTTTCTCCAGGAGAAAGCTTACCAATATTAATACAATGCTATTACAATACAGTAATACAATTTATATTGCTCATAAAAAAATCCTTAAAGTTCCCTTCCACTCAAAAATATGTTTTTCTTCTTGTTCCTTTAGCTGGATGATTTACTGTGCAATTTTTAATGAGAGGAGAAAGAATAGATGTAATTTTAAGGATTTTAACAAATTAATTTAACTTTTGTTGGGGAAAAAAAAACATATCAGATACAAATTATTATTCAAAGTAGAGTATTTTATATACTGGAGTCGATCTTTAACATATTTGCTGAGATTTTTCATGGATTCCTACACAGAGAGTACTCACATGAAATATAAATATAATTTTACTGTATTTAAAGGAAAAATTCACAACCTGCAAAATTAAAAAGCAACACACTTTTTTTTTTTTACATATATTTTCATCTTATTCTTACAAAAGATTTTCCCTTGATAGGTTTGATTAAAGAAGAATATTATGTACGTGTTAATATTCTATTTTCAGCTTTTGTTTTTATGTTTTTTCTATTTTTGTTAATTTATATTATTTTTACAGTTGTGACGGTTGGTCGTTTTGAGTCCTTGTTTAACAAAACATTTGTATACCAAAGTTCTCTGATTCCAGATTCTTAATTATAAATATTTTCTGGTTTCATTGGTCTTTTATGACAGTAAACTGAATATCTTTGGGTTGTGGTCGGCACTTGAGAACGTCACCTTGGGCTTTGGGAGACATTGATTATTACAACCACCAAGGTAAAGATCATTAAGAAAAATACTCACATGAAGCATTCAAACAAAGAAAGAAGGAACCGCTACAGCAGACAGAGGAAGAGAGTTGGTAATTAAAACCCCTGTGTATAATTATGATACATGGTGCACTAATTTTTTTCTTTGCACAGGTCAGGTGACATAAGTTATTTGCTGATTGTCTTCAAATTGATGCTCAGTATGTGATATAATTCAAAACAGTGCAAGTCCAAGTTTTCTTGTATTTCAGTGCACATCCTAAATGGAATGAGGGGGGGATAACGATATTGTGTTTAAATAAAGGTTTAAGATTGAAAGACAGTTATGATACTCTTGGTGCAACAATCATGGTGCAGATTACTGGTTAAATCAGTGAAGTATGTGATTTTGGTCAGCTGAGGGCAGCGGAGAAAGAGAAACAAGAATTTAAGGCAAGACATTAGTGTATTGACTTGCTTAAATGTGGAAGTATCATCACATTTGATACAGACATACTGAGGGACTTTACTCATTAAAGGTTTATCCCCAACAACAACTTTTTCTCACAACTGTTCAATAAATGCTTTTGGAACAGGTCTGATATTATGTATAAGTGCATGTATAACTGAATGAAATTGGAAATTAACTAAATATTTTCCAAAAATTGGTGAAATGAAGTAAAATAAATTTATATTTTATGTAGGAATACCTTTGTTTTTTAAATATTTTTCCATTGAGGGCAAATGCAAAATAAAAATATAAAGCAATGAAAATTTTGCATGTTAACATTTTAACATTCTCCACTCTTCTCTTACTCCTTCATCATCCCTTTCTACCCAATCAACAATGCACAGTCTTCAGAGTCAGATTAGGATAAATTGAGCAGGATTTATACAAGAAGACAAACAAATGTCAGTAAGAAAAGAAACACCAAAGTGAATTTGTTTTGTTCTTAAGGCTCCAGGTCCCATTAAGACAGTATCATTTATAATGACATTTATGATGTCAGGTGACAGGGCTCTAAAAATGTGTTTCCAATGCGAGTAGAGTTTAGTGAGTGGAGTCCAAATTAAATTTTTTCAAGTTACATGATTTATATGACAGTGAGTTCAACTGAGGCAGCATTTAACAAACAAACAAGAGGCCAACTTTGAAGAAAACCTCACTTTTTTACTATACTAGTAAAATCATCTTTTATGACATTCTGAGAATGAATAAATAGGAATTATCTTAACAAACCTATTCACAAAAAAACATTTGAGGTCTAATATGAGGAAAAAGTACAAAGCTTTGTTTGTCGTTTGTTAATATTACTCAAAAACAACAGTATATACACATGGGAATAAAAGACATTCTTTAAAAAGACACAACTGGATTTCCCCCAAGGAAAGGGTTACGAGAAATTAAGAACTTGTGCATTCTGGCTGCATCTTGTTTCTGTGTATTGTAGAAATGCTCAAGCAACAAAATGTGAACCTGTTTTAACACACAGAATTGCAGTAGGGCTCACTTTATCATGACGTAGGCGTAAGAAATGGTCAGTACACATCATTGTCAGTTGTAGCTCATTTTAACCACAGCGGCCAGCTAAATCAACTAGAGCTGCAATGATATATCGATTGGTTGATCAACAGAAAAATTATCAGCAACTATCTTCATAATTAATTAATCATTTCAGTCTTTTTTCAGGCAAAACTGATCAACATTTCCAACATTATGATGACTAACATAGTTCCAGCTTCTGAAATGTGATGATTTGTTTTCTTAGTCATATATGACAGAGAATTGAATATCTTATCTTATCTTTTATATGTTTGGACTGTTAGTCACTGAAAACAAGCAAATTGAAGATATCACTATGGCCTCTGAGAAACTGTAAATGCCATTTTCACTATTTTTTAACATTTAATCAACTAAATGAATAATTGATTATTTGGAAAAAATAATTGGCAGATGAAAATGATCATTAGTTGCAGATATAAAATCAACTCTGAAACTAAGCACTTACTTTAGCAGTGGAGTGGTTCAGAAGCCAAGTCAGACACATCTAGAGAAGTAAAGTACAAAAGACAATGTGTCATTTTACCAATGTATATGTATTTTCTTAGTAAACATGCTGTATAATCTTATACAGGTACAGAGCAGTACTGCTTACTAAAAAGACTGAACACTAAAAATTCACAAGTCTAGAGTTGCAGCTAATGATAATTTGTATTATTGATTATTTTTGGTCAGTAAAACATCAGAAAATGGTGAAAAACACCCTTAACAACATCCTGAAGTCCAGGGTGACATCCTTAAGTGTCTCAAACCTGTAAAGTATTAGATTTACAGTAATGTAAATTCTCATTTGAGAGTCTTGGATTGGTGAATGTTTGGCATTTTTGATTGAAAAATTACTTAAATGGTTATTCGATTATCAAAATAGTTGCCTATTCATTTTCTGTCAATTAGTCTGATCGCAGCTCTTCGCAGATCTAAACGTTTATGTTCACATTAATGTACATAATATATCAAATACATGACTAACACACTCTTTTCTACATGCACAATATACAAAAAATACCCTACAAAGCTTAGCCTACAGTGTTCTTGTTACTTTAAACTCATTACTCATTATATACAGCACAGAGAAAATATAATCTCACAGGTAACCCGATATTCTGCACAGGGTCATTCACAGATTACACATCAACAGGTGACTGAACTACCAATACACTAAAAACTGGATAGCACACCAGCTACAGTGTACAAATAACCTGCAGCATATTATATGATCTTATTTGTATTAAGAAGAGATAATACACAGAACAGGCATAGAGAGACATTTAACCATCAGAAAAGAAACTAAGTTAGAGACCAAAGGGACACAAAGAGAGAGTGTGTGTGTGTATCTGAGTCACGTTATCTAACGTCTTCCCCTTTCTTCTATAGAGATGAATTGTCATATGTAATGTCTCACTGCATTTTTTGCTGTATTGGTCATCTTGTTTGTTTGTTTAACAGAACTGCGTCACTGCTAGCTAAAAACAATGGAGCTGATTATTAGCTTATTAGTAACACTTTATACTTTATATTGTTGTGAGTACAGAGTGGCTTCACGGTTCACTTCAGTTTCTTTTCCACCTTCTGACAGTTTGATATTTAGCGTTAACTACTTTTGAATTCAAGAATGCTCAGTTCCCGTTTCTTTCTTTCAGTAGATGTCAGTTAGGTTGCAATCATGTTATGAAACCACAGACTGTAAAAAAACTGTGAACGTAGCCACCGTGATGTCACCCATTGGTTTGTGGACTCCCCTTTTGAACATGGAGGTTTTACAAATATAAAACCTCCATGCATCAAAATTTCATAATAGAAAGAGTCATAATTGACGTTTGCAGTTCGAGGGGTAATGTCAACAGTTTTACAAACGTTTCTTTTACAATGGTGGTCTACAGGGAAAATGTTTTTTGAACTGCAGGGAGATTTTTCGTTGCAATACCACGAGTGGCCACTGGGAAAAATTGGCTGCAAGGCTGAGTGGCCTATCCAGCTCTTATTATACATCCGTGTTTTGGTTTTGAAGCCTTGAGTTTGAATTTTGACTGTTGCCATCTTGGATTTTTGGAGCCAGAAGTGACCATATTTGGACGAGAGGGTGGCACTGACCCAAACGCTAGCTGCTAGCTGCTAGCTGTGTTAGCACGGTGCATTTACTATCTATGGTTAACTGTGATAATGCTAACGCTAATGCTAATTTTCACTAGCATTAAAACAAAATGTACTTACCAGAAAAAAAATGAACATCCAACGCCTTAGATGGTCTTTTAGTACAACCAACTATTGTACAAGACTTTTAAGGCGACCAAAATGTTACAATTAACTTCCATGAACTGAAAACAAACTGACATAGTAACGGCTGCGGCTACGCCTACACTGTGAATCGGTTACGCCATGGTTACGCTACTTAACCAACGTTGTTGCCATGGCAGCGACTTGCCTGTGATGGAACTGTCACTCAAAGCGGCCACACCGTTAATTATGCATAACTTTAAGCCTTGATAAATTTAAATAGGTGAGTTATGCAAAAATTTGCAAAGTTGTCCGTACAGTTGTCATGAACAGGGAAATTAGCTATAGACTGTTTTTTGTACCAGGCTGTAAACATGTTTATTTCTGCTGTAAAGTTAGGCATTTTAACATGGGGGGCTATGGAGATTGACCACTGACTGTATATAAATGTATAAACATATATATAAGCGTTGGCTTCATTTTTCAGTCCCGGAGTGATAAACACGCACCTGTGACCGCATTACAACAGTATCACTACGCCCATTTGTTCATTAGTCACCTATACAAATTGTTTCAAAATGTCAGATTGTGTTGTGAATTTTGATTTAATGGGTGATTTAAAGCGTGGGTGAGCAGTCGAAAGAGACGGACAGCATAGAGGAGGAAGATTTAAAAAACAAAAAAAAACACGCTGAAATCAATGAGAGAGAAATCAAAGAGCTGTAAAAGTCAAGAAACGAAGCTGGGATCCTGTAAGATTGTGTTATGAAAGAGATCCTGACGCACCATGCATCGTGTAAAGCGAGAAAGACATTGTGATGTCATTTTTTTTTTTTTTTTGCTCGAAATCACATCATCACTGTCAGTAAACAGCGTAACCTAAAACCACTGTAAACTACGGACTCTTGTGGCTTTATTTGGTCACACACTGGCGGACCGTGAGCAGTGGTCAGGTCACACCTCAGAGGTAGAGGGGCGATGTTTCACATAACTCAGGAAACTTAAGTCCAGACTTGTTACCGGGGGACTGCCGACCCAAACCGCTACACATGCGCAGTGAGGTGCATCTATGGTCTGAGGGTATATCGTGTTGTCCCACCAGCTGCGACACAGTGACCATGAGGGAAATCCCCATTGTGAAACTTTATGGGGAATCCCTCCTAGCAATCTTACGGGGTTTTACTCTTTACCATGGAAGAGGTGTGGTCCATGTAAATAATCCCTCTTTCATAATCCAGTCGTCATTCAGCGGTACAGTTTGTGTCCATGTATAGTCTTGCAAATTTTGCAAAATTATTGATGGAGTGTAACTAAGTACATTTATTCATTTTGAGGTCTGCACTTAAATATTTATATAAATTTTTGTGCTACTTCATACTTCTGTTCCACTTCATTTCAGAGGGAAATATTATAGGCCTACTTATTAGTCCACTACATTTATTTGCAGATACTTCTCAGATTAAGAATTTACATGCAAAATATAGAATAAGTACCGAGGCTAAAATTAGCTCCACCTCGGCCAACTACAACAATAAAAAAAAACTGCTTACATATGAATGAGTCTGTAGTAATATTCCAATACGCCAATATTTTGTAATATAACACTGACAGGGACTATAATCCACCATAATTAGTACTTTTACTTTTGATACTTCAGCTGATAATATTTTATTTTTTTAAATGTAGGACTTTTAATGGAGTATTTGTACACTATTGTATCGCCACTTTTACTTAAATAAAATATCTGATTACATATCCCCCCCACTGGTGGTTACTGAACAGCAGCTGTCAACTGAAATTTATATTCTAGTGTAAATTAACCAACTATTTTTTTATTGGTACGTGAGGAGAGAGTTTTTTTTACCACTTCTGGACATTTTTGGGACCAAAATATCACAACAAAGTGTAGTTAGTTACAGGAAACGGTCAAGTTTGAAAAATCTGAAAACGGAAATCCCCCTTTCTGCTTCTGCTCCTCCCTCCCTATAAGACAGAAAACTGGCAGCAGAAACAACAAGTCGAGTCCGCCTGGCACAGGAGAGCAACTATGCTGCGTTTTTCAACACAATTCACTAACATGCATCTGCTCCTGCTGATGACGATGATGATGATGTGGGCTTTAGTGGTGAGTAGGTGTTGTATTTTATCATAAAAGGATATAATTTGTCATGTGACAACTGAAGGAGGCTGATTGCAACTAGATTTTTTTTATATCTACTTCTGTTATTGTATAGTTAAGCCTATATAGTGTTTATCATATGCATTTTTTCTCTCAGGTGTATCGTTCAATCGGATATTCTGGTCGAAATTTGTCCTTAAAATTGCGAGGTTACACTCTTGCGTACGTGTCTTTGTACTTTCAGTTTCGTTTTCTCCGCAGCAGGAGACTTATAGTGAAAACACGACTTTTTGTCTGAACAAGTATAAGCAGAATAGAGATATTAATGCGTTAGAGGGATTATCAAAGAAAGAGAGAAATGCACCTGGTTGTCATTGGGTTTCAGAGTTTGAATGTTTGGGACTTTCCGGCACACCCCTTACTGTCTAGACTGAGGAAGTGATCCAACTGTCAATATCGCCCAAGAAACCCCAGCAGCATCACTAGATATCACACACATAATAGATAAAACTCTTTCTCATGTAAAACTATCTCACTGTTTGTTTTGCAGGTGATGACAGAAGCTCAGCCGCCTTGTGACCCAGTCACGCAATATAAGAACAAAGAAGGGCAGTGCTGCCAGATGTGTGGTCCAGGTAAAAAAAAAAAAAAAAAAAAAAAAATTCTCTACTGCCTTTGTTGCTTAATGAAAAAAGGATCTAGGAGCGTGTTATTTCTTATTATCACCCCTGGGAGTTTGCAGTGCAGCAGCACAGACACTATAGAAGCTACAGACAGCTACAACTGAAAGGTACTATTTGTTGAGGGGTTGTGTCTTTCTCACATGACATAAAAAATGTAGGAAAGGGATTCCTAAAAAAACAAATATATATGAACAATTGGTGCCACTTAAATCTAGGAGTAGTCATTTTAATTGCTTCCATAACAGCGCAAATGTGATGGAGATTCATAATGTAATGCCTATATACTCTTTAATACATATATATAACCTGTAAGCACATATATACTCTCTTAATGTACTTAAGATACGTTCTTTAATTGATTGCTTTATTCATGTTTGTCTTATTCAATAGTCTGCCAAACATAAACAGATAAAGTAAATAAACCTGTCAGTCTTTCTCTAAAAATAATTATGACCGATGACAGTTGTAGGAAGTTACTGAAACAACAAGGAAAGACCAGTGAGATTTGCAAAAAGGATGGGGAGGTATGTTCTTATCAAAAAGTATTAATGACTCTGTATTGCCTGACAGTTTTCAATATTTCTGCACAGAAATATTCAGGTCTTTGTTACGCTGTCAATTCAATCAAAGACCTTATATTCTTCTCATGATCATTTTTCTTATGTTTCCAAAAGTTAATTCCACTACAGCAGCCTAACCCTAACCCATTTTGAGATAAAAGTATTTCTCAAATAATATGAATACTGGCACCAAAAACATTTAAACAAAATGAAAGCAAAGGTACTTTTGCTTTCATTTTGCTCCCCTCTTTTCCTTTATTGGATTCTCTTTCACTTTCATTTTCCCCAATCCTAAAAATCCTGCACACTGTCAACCACTTGACATTAACAAGATTTTGGTCCTCAGACACAAGTGATCGACTGTGCAGGATTTTTTTTTTTGGTCCTGTGACAGTCACAGATCATGATCTAACGCACTTGCCCACAAGATTTTCTGGAGTGCAAGAGCTTTGTGTGTTACCTACTTTGCCCATCCTAACATCCACAGCACTTTAAAATCAATAGTTTCAGTAGCAGCCGGAATAGTAGCAAAAAAATACACTTTCATTCCGAGAGTTTCCATGAGAACATTAACCAAATATCTGTTAAATATTAAGCTACAGCCAGGAGACAGTTTGCTTAACTTAAAATAAAGACTATAATGTCTGCCTACCAGCACCGCCAATTAAAATGTCTTAACCAAACATGATGCAAGTGTCCCTCCAATAGAGCAGGCTAGCTGTTAAGATAGATACTAAATCTTAATGCTAAGCTAAGCTAACCGTCTCCTGGTGAGTGGTGCTAATGTCTTACTCTCAGCAAAAGAGCGATCAAGCGCATTTTCCAAAATACCAAAGTATTCCTTTAAGTCACAGATCCCTATATACTACATACACTTAAGATAATATACTGCCAACACTGCATTTTTTATATGGCGCAAACCTATGTTTTTCAGGGACCAGCATGAGTGCCGCAAGCAAAAGTTGTGAGACTCCTCAGTGCATAGTCTGTGACGAGAAAGAATATCAGGAGTCCTACACAAATGAAACCAAGTGTAAACGTCAGCCCTACTGTGACCCAAGTAAGACCTGGTGACAAATAAACAAATCTGATTTATATTGATACACTTTTGTTAGATGTAGCACAGCTCACAACTTGTGTCCATTTTTCTCTCAGATACAAACTTTCAGGTTCCCGCTTCCATGGACAAGATTAAAAGAGTTGAATGCATGTGTAAGGTGGGATTCCACTGCTCCAATATTGTGAAGGAGTGTTTAACCTGTGTGCAGCACACATTCTGTGAACCAGGACAGTGGGCTATATCCAAAGGTACTACACATCTTTCTGATGCACTCATACCTTTGTTTGTTTTTTACACTGAATATAAAGAGCGATCGGCTTTGCTTTTTGTAATGTGCTGAATCTTTTTCTGGTTATCACACTTTGTTTTCAGGCAATCAGAGGAGTGACACAGTATGTCAGAAATGTCCTGAAGGCACATTTTCCTCGGAGCGGTCATGGGAAAGCGTCTGTAAGAAATGGAAAGTGTAAGTAAAGGAACCTCGATACATTTACAGATGAACTGAGTTAGTGGCACTCCAAAAGCACACAAGTAATCTCAATAGTATATCTGTAGTTTAGCAATTTGTTTTTGACTTGAGCACCTCTCAGGCTTTTTAGAGATAAATGTAAATATAAAAGTTATGTTTCTCTGTTTTGGTTTTGTCTTGTGATGGGCTCCATCAAACGTACTCTGAATAGGGTTGGGCCTCGAAATTGGGCCTCAGAATTAGTTCTGTAAAAAGTGGTTTCAGACTGGGATTTTATCTATGTTTATATCCTTTTTGATGAAAAGTATCTGCTGGATATTATTGTCCGTTGGTAACAGAAGTTAGTACCTGCCCTACATACCTGGGGATGGTGCTCCAGTGAAGGTTTATTTACCAAAACAAGAAAATAAAATGGGAAACTGGGGCCCTAGTATTGAATTTTTTGTGTTTTTGGAGTGCCGCCATGTCACTTCCTAAGTTGTTGTCACCTAAGCAGAGTGCCTGATTCACTAAAGGTGTCAATATTAGTTTGTACAACAGGTCGACCGATCATGTCTGAAAGCAAAGGTGTTTATTTCTTTTACACGAAGGCGGGGTAAAAAGCCTGCCAGCATAGCGACGTATAGCTATCAGGATAACGGGGCACACATTTGTACAATCTTTCCTCGAGGGCCTTCATAATGTTACACTCGGTTGTACAAACTAAAGGTGGCAGAAGCAGTTGTGTGAAGGATGAAAAAAGAGATTAACCTCCACAAACCCAGCCAGTCACTACATGAAGTAGCCAGGTTTGTCAGATTGACGGTTTTTGAAAGTTACAGAAATTGTCTGACACAACATTGTAAAGGTGACGATCCAACAAGCAGTTTGACTGAAGCATACTGACACCTTAAGCATACCTGTCTTACTTCGGGTGTAACACATTTACATGTATCCTGAATAAATTCTCATAACAACTTGGCAGCAAACTTTTTTCAGATTATCATTGACAGGCAAGTACCAGTGACAAATTAAAGGAGGAATTTGAATAACAAATGCCTCCATATAGGGCATGAGGGGTCACTTAATTGTTTGATGAGTATGAAATTGGTCTGAGAAATATGCTGTGGCCTCCACAGTCACAAGATCTCCACCATATTTAACACCTATGGCTGAATTAGGAGCGACATTCTCACTGCCATCAAAACAGGACTGTAAGACGTTATCCCAAGGAGCACGGAAGCTGTTGTGGCGGCTTGTAGTGGCCGAAAACCTTCCTACCTTATGTCCTTTAATTTGTAACCCCTTCATTCAAACCGAAATGATGCGTTTTGACTAATAAACACGTTTTGCTAGGGTCTAATACATTCTCAGTAGTTTAACACCAACGTAAGGAAAGAGCTTCCCTCTTTTTTGACATTTGAGGACTAATCATCACGAGTCTGAATCACTTTTATCTCATGACATATTAGGAATGATCCTGTGAATTTCTTTTGCAGATGTAGGAGTGGACACCACGTTCAACAAAATGGAACAGCTGTATCTGACAACGTCTGTGGTAAGTTCTGTGTAGGCAGACAAGTTGTAAAAGTTTCTCGCTTTGAGATATCCTGCCATCTGCAGCTTTGTGGTTTTATGTGGCGTGTTTCTCAAAATGAAACCGTCTAGATGGTGAGACAGTACAGTTCATAATTCTATGTTGGTCTGTGGTTTCAGTGGTATTGACAGCTTCCACCTACACAATCCTTACACTACATTCGTGTTCAGACTCTACCATGTTTTAATGGCTAAAATAACCCCGTTTTTGTAGATGTAAAAAGTAAGAATAGCATCCCTAAGAGCTGCAAACCTTCTCATTTGTGTTTCCTTTGCTAAAATGCAAATGTGTGGCAGATGTGAACATTACTTTTTTTGTCAGTGATGTGCTGTACACTCATTTCCTGTTATAGATGACAGCTAGTGTGAGTTCTGCATGCCTAAATGATCTAGTTATCCTTTGTTTCTGGATGTGATAGATGTAGATTGTGAATGTTTAATAGACAATACTGAAGGAGTCAATATGTGATTAATGGTTTACTCTCTTTTTCTTGTCTTGCAGCGGAAAACTCTCGGCAGCATCTGGTTGTGATCGTTGTTGTTGTTTCTTTGATTGTGATTGTAGTGGCAGTTGGGGTCATGGTTTTCTTCTGCAGAGGTACGCTGTGCTGTAAATGCTCTCTCTTGATGTATGAGCTAAAGGATTAGTTCACATTTTTTAAAGATCTATCTTAAAATAACACTCACATGCTCATATTTATTTTACGAGCATTATGGTCGCTGTAATTTTCCCTCGTCTCCATACCAGCTGTGAAGAAATCCCCCTTCCTAACATGACTTTATACGGAACAAAAGTTTAGCTTTAGTTTAGTTTATTTATTTGTACAGGCAGAAAACACCAAGATACACATTATAATGTGTAATTGACAGGGGTTGTGCTGCTGAGATGTGAAGGTATCTCAGCAAAGAAAACATAGAAATAAAAATAACAAAATACAATTTAACACTATGACGATGAAAAATAGGAGTCAAACAGCATTCATTACATAAAGCATCAAATCCCACTCAGGAAGTAAAATAACCAACTTTAAGAAAAAGACAAAAAACAATAATACCAATCAAATCAACTATATATATATATATATCACTATAACTGAGTAGAAAGAAAATGTTAATTACATATGTTTGCAGTGTTTGTACAGCAGCTGTAAGCATGCGAAGACACATTCAGGAAGGTTTGCAGATGTCAGGTCATGTGGTTCACCAAATAAAGCCTAAATGTCAAGTTCCTTATAGAGGCAGACTGAGTTGCGATATTGTAATAATTGTTCCCAAACAGTGTTTCCTTGTCGAGTTGCAGGGAGGTGCAAGTATTAACTGTTATTAAACTTGGGGATGCATTTTGGCACATAAAGAGGATTGTGGATTTTGTCCCCCATCACTTACAAGTGATAGTAGGGAGTCACTTCACAGCCAGTATGAACAGGAGGGATGATTACAGTGATTGAAAAATGTTTTTATGTACATATAGAGATGTAAGTATTGTTTCAAGACAGACCCGAAAAAATGTGAACCTATCCTTTAAAAGTTTCAGAAATCCACTTAATGTACTAATCAATGCTTTCTGTTCTCCTTTTTTGTTCGGTAAACCAGATTCTGCAAGAATAAGGGCAAAGGTAAATGTTCTTTTTTTTTTCTTGCTTTGATATCTGTTGAGTTATTCTTTCACACAGAATTTATACTAAGTAACCAAGTAATGCCCTGTAAACTATGCAAATTATTGCACTTAATGTTTACAGTCTCACCAAAAAAACACTGGGAATCCAGGATAATAAGCTGTTCCTACAACAATATCGCTTCAAACATGATGTTACTTTCCCTTTCCGGGTCTTCCTCACGTGCACACTTACAGACAGCAAGACATTTGAGGAAATATGCGAGTTTGATACCAACCCCAGATAGCGAATTTGCTGTAGCCCAGATCTGGGCCACAAGCAAGCCATATGCAAACCAAGAACAAACCAGATAAACCATAACTGGCCCACATCCAGAATACACATATCTGAGAGCACTGCATCTTTACCAAAAAAGGCCCACATTTGATTTGGGATATTTAGGTCATATTTACTATTTTACATGTGGGTCATTTCAAGCTCACATCCATTTTGTCCGGGCCAGAAGAAGGCCAGCAGTGCCGCATCATTACCTGAAGTGGCCCACTTCCATGTGCTATCTGGGCTGTCATGTCTGTATGCTAAATATGAAACAGTTAACAGTTAGCAGGGAACAGTTAGCTTAGCTTAGCAAAAAGACTGGAAACAGGGGGAAACAGCTAGCCTGGCTCAAATCTCTGAAGCTCACTAATTAACACATTATATCTTGTCTATTTAATACATACAAAAAACAATATGTAAAAAAACAAATTATGATTTGTATTTTTAGCCTTGGACAGATAGGCTAACTGTTTCCCTCTACTTCCAGTCTTTAAGCTAAGCTAACAGCCTCTTAGCTTTAGCTTAAGTATCAATCTTCTCAACTAAATCTAGGCAAGAAAGCCAATGAGTGTATTTCCTAAAATGTCCAGCAATTCATTTAAATGGCGTGCATGAGGGTCTACAAGGTGTACTATTTAGTATTTATGTTTCTTGGATCTAGCTGTGTTTACATTTTTAATCCCTTAACTTGGAAAAAATGGAAACCAGGTTTTATGTTTATATGGTTTCCCAAGTGGAGCGATCAGTGAGAGAAGCTGAAACTGCCTTGAATTCATAAAAATGAATTGAAATGTGTAACTTTTTGACACTGTAAGATTCATTATTTCTGCATTTTAACAATATTTTGCACTTGCAGGGCTGCGTGGAGTCGTGTGTGGGAGGAGAAAGGGAGCCGCCGAGAGAGGGAGCACCAATAGTGAACCCAACTAATGATTATATTCACGATGAGCTCAAGGAGCCCATACAGCAGATCTCACAAGACGACAGTCGTAGCAGCTTGATGCCAGAGGAAAACGAGGATGAGGAGAGCCAGGAGTCATTCAAAGCCGTACGTTTATCTGAAAAGGGAAACTACGTGGTACAAGAGAACGGGAAATTATATCCCCTCCCCCGACAGGAATCACAAACACACACACACTTATAAAAGTCCTCTTTGATATTGATATTGTAATTTGTTATATAAGCTGTTGGATGTTGTTGCTTCATGTTATTTGTACATAATTCTCCCAAACTAAAAATGTATATATTTGCCTGAAGTGTTAACATTAAAATTTCAATCATGTGATGTCGAGTAACATTATGTGACGTGAGGTAGTGTGGTACGGTGTATGACTTGACTGCATTAGAACAGCTTTTTCTTCATTCTTCAATGTTTCCATTGTCAACTTTTAAGTACTTTCTTTACAAAAGACTTTTGTTTATGTTTGCACAAGGTGCAAAAAGTGTACAGCTGTGATAATTGTGCATGAAAATGGAATGTAATTTCAAAGCTTTTTAAATTGCATTAAAATGTATGCCACTTGATGTTTAAACCACTGCAGAGTTTTCCTTTTATTGCTTGTCTGTCTAATATAATAAGCCGTGCTGTAGTTACTCTCCATATCCTCAGAGAGGTGCTAGAGGCTCATTGTAGATGGATGAGTGTCTCTACTTAGCTTCATGTTGGATGAAATCATTAAAGACTGAAAATAGAAATACAAGAGAGAGAAACGTGGCATTAAGCACCACCATAAAACTCAAATTTTCAAAGGAGGCATGGTTTTGTCAGTAATTCTAAACATTTTGTTTCATGACATTATATTCTACTGTATTCATCTGTTTGCTGTGATGAAAGGGGCTCAGATAGGAGCTAATCTGCCTTGTGTGTGTTCCTGTTTGTGGGGATTTGCATGGAGAGGTGAGGCGGGAAGACAAGGAAACTGCTGCATTAAGGCGCTTTCTCATTATCCCTGGATTAATGGAGGTTCAGCCCTTTGAATTTACATGTAAACCTGGCCGATTGATGATGAAGAATCTCCCTGCAAACCTCTAAACAATACACCTTAACAGATCTGTGGCCTGCTGCTGCTGTCTAATCTGAAAAACAATTCATACCTGCAGGGGCGGACTTTACCATTAGGCGAAGTAGGCAACTGCCTGGGGCCCCCCCCAACTAAAAGGGATGTTTAGATATGAAGCATATACAACTGTGTTACTATTCTAGCTCGTTAAAAGACGCTGCAACCACAGCGCACCTCTCCACTCACATGTTGATAGAGCTGCAGAAAGTCCTCGAGGTGACATACAAGCCGACACAACATCAAACAGTGACACAGAGTTGTTGACACAGAGCACATTTCAAAAGAGTAAAACTAAGGGGAAAGTTAAGCAATCAAGTAAAAACTGTTGCTTCCCCTGAAACACCCACCCCCCAAACTATCATGAAGACAGACAAACAGAATGATGATAACATAAAAAAGATTGCAGTCAGTGAAGAGAAAGTGTCAACTAGCAGCCTATAAGAAAAGAAAACTGCTCTCAGGACAAGAAGGAGAGAGGAAGAGCTGCTCCCAGTGATGATACTGCAATATAGAAATACTCCATTACAAGTCAAAGTCCTGCATTTAAAGTTTTACTTGCGTTATATGAAGTTTTACTATGTTACGTTACTTGTATTATTATTACAGACATATTGCCTCATAAGCAACATGTTAATTTTAACATTATTTTCATTTATACAGCTACTGCCGGGTAGTTTAATCTATAATGACGCGTCATATTTTAGCACTTTGTATATTTTGCATGAAAAATCTTAGTCTGTAAACGTAGTGGAGTATCAATGTAAAGTAGCAGAAGGAGTATAATATTCAAGTAGCCTAAAGTACAACTTGAATAAATACATTTAGTTTTTTTCACTGGTGGGTTCAGTGAAGCAGTTCATGTCAGAGAAGCAGAGAAAGAACCTGGTAAATAACTGCAGTTATGAAAATCATCAACCCCCCCAATAATACCATATGGTGAAAAGTAACCAAGTACATTTACTCAAGTATTACAGTTATGAGATAAAAGATACTATTTCCAGAGATAATATTTCCGTTTTATGCAACTGCATGCTTCACTCCACTCATACTAGGAGAGATTCAGTTCCTTCTATTTCAAAGGGAAACTTGTCGTTCTATATTTATCTGAGAGTTTGTTACTGGTTACTTTACAGATTAAGATTTTACACACAAAATATGATGCATTATGATGGATTAAACTATCCAGCAGTATGTAAAGCAGCTAAAATGAGCTCCACCTTGACCAGATGTTAAGTAAATGCAAGTCAATTATGCTCATAATACATCTGCACTTTTGTCTACCACCGTCAATACCAACATTCTCAATTAGAGAAAAGGTGAAAATAAAGCATGAAGGAGGCCCCATGACTGAGTTTTCCAAGGGCCCCCAAATCACTAAATCTGCCCCTGAATACCTGCGGAGAGAAAAATAGACAAAAGAAACACTTGACATCAACTTTCATTCACACAGGAGTTTAAGAAACTGATTTTTTTTTTTTAAATCTGAGGTCTAGAAAGTTTAATGTCAGGGATTATCCAGCAACAAGTTGCCCGAAACCCTGTTTGGGAAGATTTAATAGATGTGGTTTGATATGCAAAATAATCTCTGTATTTATCCAATTTACATGAATAAATCTACTTCTGAGTTTAGTCAAATGTAAGAGTTTTAGTAAGTTTTGAAGAAAGTGTAAAATTCTGAGCCTAAGACCGTATATATGTAATGATTTATCAAACATTACTGTCACACGCTCAGAAGAAAACAGAGCTCTTAATTTATAGCTTAATTTGCGTAAATTTACCATAATGCATTGCGTTAAATTCTGCATCAGACCAGAAAACACGTCAGGATTTCGCTAGATGCTGCATTTTATTTAAGCAAAAATATTTCTTCATGATTAGACAAAGGAAACTTAATTTACAGGTTTTTGAATGGAAAAATACATCTACATTTATTTACAATAACACAACACGTTTAGTCTTTGGTCTCGAAACATATTTTTTCATTTCACTGCAAACTTCAGGAAAAGAATCCCTGAGGTTTGACATTTTAAAGTGCAAAAAAAATGATGTGGAAAAATGTCTCTTATTTGTGTCTCGATACCCGCTCAGAGGATTTCATGAGTGGTGTAACATGAGGGAACAAAAAGTCCGTTTCTTGAAGCCCAGTCAGCCCACAGTTTCCCGGCGGGGTGGTAAATATTGTCCAGAGGCTTCTTTACAGTCTCTGAGGTCGCGGTCTCTGCCAGGGACCAGATTTTGGGTTTTTGACTGTTTTCTTTACTCTCCAAAGCTGATGGCACGTGATCAGAGTCACTTTTCTCAACTTTCTTGACAACTGCAAGCTCTCTGTCTTCATGCTCGCTGCTTTGCTGCTGCGACATCTCCAAACGTGCATCCACAGGTGCTGAGCTGTCCAACGCGCTCTCGACGTGCTCATCTGTGTCTGCGCGGTCAGCTTGAGGCTCTTCCTCATCCCGCTCATCCAAATGACACTTCTGCAGAGAACTCTCGTCTTCGTCACTCTCTCCTTCCTGCTCCTCGTCCTCCTCGTCGGATTTCCCCTTAGACGCCCAGCTGACCCTGTTCTCCTTCTTCAGGCGTCGCCTCGCGTTGGCGAACCAGGTGGAGACCTGCGTGAGGCTCATTTTGGTGATGATGGCGAGCATGATTTTCTCGCCTTTAGTCGGATACGGGTTCTTCAGGTGCTCGTTCAGCCAAGCCTTGAGCGCCCCGGTGCTCTCTCGTGTGGCCACTTTGGCGACTCGACCGGGATCCTCAGCTGCTCCCGGACGGTACGGCGGGTAGAAAGCACCCCCGCGAGCCAGGAGTGCGTGATGGTAGGGAGAGGCGGCCTTCAAGTCGAAACTGTTGTTCTGAAAACAGAGAGAAGGAACGTAAGAGCGAGCTAAGGGATATCGTTTGTGCGCAATTACGCACAGAGTTGGTGACCCTTGACCGAGAGCACACAATTCAAGGAGTGATACATTTATAGATGCAAATGTTATGACGGACAAATATTCCTGGACATATTTTCAGGAAAAGTTTGCAAACCGGTTCAGACATTTGGAAGCAACATAACTTCAGTTTCTGAGAATAAAATCCTGCAAGAGGATGATGTTTTTCTAATAATTCGAGGTTATCCAGCTACTCAAAACCAGAGTTTGCACACACTTTTGTTAAAAGTTACCTATTAAGCATTTAATACTTTTCTTGCAATATTTCAATCACTTTATAAATGATCAACTCACCATGTGTGCGATGTGTCTGTGGTGTGGATAGGGGATAAAGTTGTATCCCTGTAGTCCTGAGTATGCTATGGGAACTCCAGCTGCCATCGCTGCCAGATGCTGAGCCTGATGTTGCTGCTGCTGCTGCTGCTGCTGCACACCCGGTGAGCACCCCAGCACCGGGATCTGATATCCAGTCGGCATGCTGATGTTCCTTTCCAAGAAGAAGTTGCCAAATCCAGATTGCGATGCGGGCATCTTTCCTGCGTCCCAGCTATTCGGGTTTGAGTGTCAGTCCCACCTCCTGGATCTATTTATATACACCCAGCTGCCAGCGTGTGTGTGCAGCGGGGGGGGGAGGGAGGGAGTAGGATGAGGGGGCGGGAGGTCCCACTGGTATTGACTGACAGCTACGTTCAAAAGACCTACAGCTTTCACTGGCAACAAATCCCATCAAAGAAGCCCTCCGCTGTTCCTTTTAACGTTTTCGTGGAGAGGCTAAATATGTGCTACTTATCGCAACACAGTGACTTCTGGAGAGAACTTCAATTCAAATTCAGCCTTTTCTTTGGAGAAGTGAATAAAGACTCATAAAGTTAACCATCATCTCTATGTAACAAATATCTCTTTTTTGTCATAAAAATAGAGTCTTTATGTTTGCATCATTATTCTTTGTGTTAATTTTGATATGAACACTTTTTTTATACATACACGGCTCATTAACAGCAGGCTAAAACTTTTACATTTTAAAATAATAATACCCAACATAGTTTAGGGCGACAAAAGGTTCCCCATTTGTATGTTTTTTAATGTTAGATTTTATTTAGTCTTCACGACAAGGGCGCTTACACCAGTTTAATGTAATTTTTTATGACGAATTTAACACTTCTCATGTCTAGCACTAATCGGCGGAGAGATTAGAAAAACGACCTGAATCCAGTTAACAACATCCTGCCAGTCTCCACTGTCGCTTCTGACACTTCATCACCTACAGATCTCCACTTCTGTGAATTGAATTAACCTTTTCAATCGCATTAAATTATGCTAATAAACGAAGAAACTACTTTTTTTTTACGCACGCGTAAAAGAAGTTCCGCCAAGAAAGATTTGTTCCATCCTCCAAAATGAACCTATCTGCTGTTCTCTCATTAAATAGTTAAGAAAATGAATATAACAGTTGTCATTCAGCCTCACAGCAATACCTTTTTTATTTGTTAATTTATTGGCTGAACCATAACAAACTGCCCTTTTACATGTCGGATGGCATTGTTTTGAATCAAGCGCAACGTTTCAATGGCCCTAATTAAACGAGGTTAAGTGAAACAGGTGTTGACTAATGTATATGATAATTGTGAGATAACAGATGCTAATGTGTGTGTGTGTGTGTGGAGGGGGGGGGGGGGTTAAAGATAAGAGGAGAAGATTACACTTCTTATTCCACTGTCCCCCCCTTCATTCCCTTCAAAAGAGCCACAGTTAAGCTGAGTGTTTGTGTTCAAAGGAGCTGCACCTCTCTTATCTTGCATAATTTTGATTATTATATTAACAGCATTAAGAGGTGTAGTGCTGGTGGTGACTGAAGTAATGCTTTTAATTAAGTGGTAGTAGCAGGAAAAGTCCTGATGGAAGTAATACTTCAAGAAGAAGTTAACACGTGCAGGGATGATAATTAAAGAAACTTTTAAAATGTTGATGATCTTCATGTTTCATGTTCAGTTATTCCTTTTTTTTGTCTTTGGTTAAATCAGAATTACAACCCAAAATGTAGACTCCACACATAATCTAACCCTCTGGATTAACTCCAAAGTCAATACTTCATTTGCTCTTAATGAAACTCATTTAAAAAAGTCCTTTACAAAGCTGAGACAGTGGCATGTTTTAACTTCTATAACGTCTCTTATCGCTTGTTCCTTATTTTAAAGGAATCCAAACGATCCTCAGCATTAATGACAACATTGCTGAGCTGCTGTCTCATGAACTCTAAATGCTTTCTGTTTACTTTCTGTCTTCTAGTCCTCACGGTAGTCTCAGATGTCTATAAATGACACCAAATCACACAGTTATGACAGGATGAAACTCGCACATACTTCAGTTATTAAAAGTTCTCTATATGAATCTGAGCAGAAACACAAATCTGACATCATTCTACCAGCTGCTCCGGTAGGTTTTTTAATAATTATTTCAAACAGCTGAGCTTGTGAATATAATCTGGTACAAGTTCAACTATATAATTGAATGTATTTATTTCCTTGTTGCGGTAAATATATGCTCGCTAAGTCAAGAATCTATTGTCAGTTTATTAGGTACATCTAGATAAAACTAATGCTGACTGATACAACAGAACTGCAACAAACCTTGCAGGTTGAAACTGTTTTAAAGAAGCATTGATTGTGTTATTGTCTTATCCTGAATGAAACACACACACACACACACACACGTGTTACATTTATGTGCTTCAATGAATCTGTGCGTTGCTGTAAAACTGAATGAGACACACAGACAGAAAAACAAAAAGAGATTTGTGAATGATGTGAATGAATCCTCTCCCTGATGTTGATCTTGCAGAGAGTTGTGCAAGTTTTCAACAATCTCTACAAATTAAATATGAATTCATTATTGACCTGTATGAAGAAATGAATACTGTTTGCAGTATTTTCTTTCCTCCTACTTGCAGATGTGTTTCCTCTCCTACAACAAAACCACTAACTTCTGAACTGATGGCACTGAAACTGAGCTGAAGCTGAAACAGCATCTCACAGGGGGGAACTGATCACTTTTATGGGAATATTTTTAAGTTGGCTTGTTTCACTCTAAGTTCATTTCTTATAACCGCATGAAGAAATGACTAATGCATTTCTTCATGGAGTCAAAACCACATGAACATAACAACCAGCTCATCTCATAGGATGAACAGTCAAATATAAACTGAAGAGAAACTAAATTGTCTCTTTCGACCGGATGTTAAAGCCAAAAATAACATAATAAATTACAAATCACAGTTCCTCATAATTAAATTGTACGCCTGATTTCATCCGTTCTGTGTTTTCACACATTTAAATCCAAGAAAAAGAGCATAAGAATACACCTCTTGTTCCCTGCATGGGAGTAATTTCTCTAAGATTTTATTTCTTACACCAGTTGTCACTAGTTTACACACTTCAATCAGGGCTCCTGCAGTATTTGGAGATACTGTTTTAAGAAAACTTTGAATCGATCTTTACTATTTTTCTTGAGCACTGCGCACTGGTGATGAGTTTTATGTGTCATACTTGTTTTCACTTTGCACCTCCTGTCTGGTGCATATCATGTTCGATTATTGTGTCAAGCAAACTGAGAAAATAAGCTTTCATGTGGTATCTACCTTCTGAGTAATTCTGGAGGAAATTCAGCCCCCTTGGTATTCTGTGGTCATAGGAGGTGTTTCTAATATTTTGTTCACCTCGTTTATATCACTGAGGGTGGACTGGTGTATAATCAGAGGTCCAAATGTGAGGAGAGAGATGCTGGGGGTAGTCACAGAAAAAAAAAAAAAGTGATTTAGGTGGAGGGAACGGGGGAATTTATTTGGGTGGGGACCACAGAGCCTAAAGCAAATTTGTACAACAGCAACAATGGGCCGACTAGAGTGCAAAGAAAAGGAGGCTTATGGCATCAGTAGTCTACATCTCACAACATAAACAGCTCAGGGCTGCAGCCTTTGTCCCTCTTGTAGAACCTCTTTTCATTCTCTTCCTCTTTTGGCAGCTCCGCCACAATGCAGGTGTCGGTCCTGCTCTGACAGGTCGGGTTTGTGCTGTTTGCTGTTAGGATGTCAGTCGTTTACAGGAGAGAGAAAAAAAAAAAAAAAGTGACCAAATGGAAGACGATTGTCCTCAGTCCCCGAGGAGATACGACGCGAGATAGCAAAGAGGATAGAAATATCTCAGATAACACCTGGCCCATTCTGCCGTGTTGAAACAGAATATCTTCCTTTATCTCTATCTCTTTATCTTTATCTCTATATTCCACATTTTAACGCACTAAACGTTAAGTCAAACCTTGGTTTTGGATGAAATGCAGAGTGACGGTGCAAGAGGCTAATGAGCAGGTCAGGACAATATGTTTAGGTGTGACCTCAATTACAGGCCATCCCCTACCTGCGAGCCGACAAAGGGACTAAACATGCAATTAGAATAGCTCATAGGTAGGTGTGAAGGAGACAACAAAAGCCTAAAGAGAACCCACAGAGCCTTCAACACCTAGTCCTTGTTAGTTTATTTTTACTGCACTAGATACTGAAAGGGGAGAAAGTTGACCTATAGAAACCGAGCTGGAGGAGGGGAAAGAATTATATTTATTTTAAGGATATTGTGTGAAGTTATCTGATCTTTCTCAAGGAGGTAATTAAAAGATGAAAATGATGCGTTTTAAATGTTTAAATGTTTGAATTTAAAAAGCGCCACAAGTTAAAAATCGCAACAAAGAAAATTTAAAGCAGAAGAATTTACATAGTGGGGAAAAAAAGACAACAAATCTATAATGGTCTGCATCCAGAACTCCCAATTTTCCTCCCTAATGGGATTTTCCTGGGGCACCAACACAAATGGAGAGATGTAAGCAAAGTGTGAATGTTATCAAGCTCTCCCACCTCTTTACTATCTGTCCCCCTCTTCCCAGACCCCCCTCCACTCTTTGTCCTTTGTCATTACTCTTATCAGGACCACTCTATCATTCTTTCATAATAGTAGTGGCACTGAAACCGCTTGCAAATGTAAGTATGTCTTTGTTTAGGGCCGGGCAGGGGCCCGCCTCCCAGCTCCCTCCTGGGTGCGTGCTGATTGACGGCCCTCTGCTGGGTGAGTGACAGGCGGCGTTGGTTGGGTCGTGATGGCCGGTGTGACAGCTGGTGCGGCTGCTGCTGTCTCTCCCCTGTGTCGGGCCCCCGGTGGTTTCTGGGCCCCCGGGATCCCTCAATCCTGCAGCTAGTGTCCCGGCCCAGTTTTGCCGGAGCTCGGTCTGAGCAGCTCCCCGGTGTGCTCGTCGTTGCAGATCGGCTTGTTAGCTCGCTGCACTCTTGTTTCTTCAACTCTCAGCTGTAAGTTTCTTCTGCACATTAAAAAGACAGAGATGCCGTTTGTTCCTGCCCAGGACGCTGCCGTTGGGTTATTTCTGAGTGCAACAGTGGAAAAGATACACCAGTTTTGATGCATCTGTGGATTTGTCTACTTAATAAAATTCTGTTCTTTACCATATTAACATTGTTAGTAGCTGTTTCTTCAACTAAGCTGCAAGTTTCTTCTGCACATTAGTAGTTTTTCTCTGCCCAGGATGCTGCTGCAGGGTTATCTCTGAGTGCAAAAGTGGCAAATATGGATAAAATTCAGTTTTTACCTTATTTACATTGCTGTCTCGCTGCATCCTGTTTCTCTACCTGAGTTGCAGGTTTCTTTACAGCATAATATATGCAGGGATGATATTTTCCTTGAGTGTAACCGTGGCAAAGATAAATGCATTTATCTTCTAAATGCAATTCAGTTTGTTACCTTATCAACATTGTCTTACTTCCAGTGAGACAAAAGCTTTTAAGAGTAGTGTCATCTCCATTTGACGCAGAAAGTGAACAAAGTGAAGTTCATACGTCTATTATTTTCTCTCTATAGCCTCACAGAGAGCAGCTAATGAGGTTATTGGGCATCTGTGACGTGACATCTACATTTTGGCCTATTTGTGAAACAATGGTAACAAGGAAGCCAGGGACATTGGGCTCTGTGTTTCCCAACTCAAAATAACAAAGCCAAGCAGCCGCTGGTGGGAGGCTGTGCTCTCATGGAAATGAGCAACCGAACCAACAATGTAGCGCCTAATCTCTTCAGAGAGAGGAATCAGTTACACAGCAGTATGCACCCCTCAATGCTTTTCATTAGAGTCAGCGTGCTATTGAAACAGTCACTCCACCCCCCCTGACTCACACACACACAAACACACACATACATGCGCACGCACACACACACACACACACACACACACAAACCTCGTGTGTAGCCACAGGCCTTACTCATACATGCGCTAGATACAAGGTAGCCCCCCAACAACAGAAGGGTTGAAATAAGTGGGGCAGAGGGTGGTATGGGGGTGCGAGGCCTCAAAGCATCGGATTAGAGTTAATGTGCCCTCCCTGGGTTATAATCTCTTCAGAGGGGGACTTTGTTTGAGGGGCTTGAGGGCAGTAAGATAAGTATCTATTACAGAAACTCCCTCTTATCCCCCCCCCACCCCCCCAACATCCCCGCTTCAAAAATGAAGCACAAAAACACTTGCCTCTATTCCCCTCTGTGTCGTCTGATATCCAAGACCCAAAAAGCAAGTGCTGCCCTTTTCAGCTAATCTGGAATTAGGGGCTAAAGCCGTATGGAGAGTTAGTAGGGCCCATATTTACTCCATCTGTAGCCCACAAAGTCAGGTAGTTAAAGTAAGATCAAAGGCGGCTTAAAAAACAGGGTTATTGTATAGAAAGAGAGGGGGGGAAAAAAAGCATTATCACAAGTTGTTCTTCTACTTCTAGTGTGAGGAGAAACTGCGGCGTGAACAGCAAAACCTCTCCGTACGGAGATTGAGTTTTTATGTAGATAATCCCAGTGAAAAGAAGATATACACTGGTATAGTAGTGTGTTAAAAGTGAACAATAGAGGTGCAAAAGACAGTGTGAGCAGCATAAAATACAGGTGTGCAGTTTGATATAAAATACAGTTTAATACCAAAATATCTTCATTATATAAATAATGTGCAAAAGATGTAACAGAGGCAGGTTGTTTTGATTAGATTATACAATTAACTTGAAATGGTATTATAAACAAATAGTTACAATGAGCTTCTTCCACAACGAATGAAAACAGAACAAAAAAGCCCTTTAAACCTACTGAATCATTCAGAAGACACTGATTCACGATGTGATAGTGCAAAGGTGAACGTAGCATTTGGATACGCAGAGGGTGGGTCGATGAAATTAAGTACAATCAGCACTCTGAAGGGAGTTTTTGAACAGAGCTGCCCAGAGGCAAGATTATCTGTCCCCAAAACTGGAGGAGCGTCAGGCAAAATAATTAAATTTAAGATGTCAGTGGTGGCACAAAAAACCTGCATCGTGACAGAAAAAACACAGCGATCGCAACTCAACACTAAGCAGAGATATGACATCAAAACCCACTAACTGGCGTTGAACGTAACCTTTTGTTTGGTGATAAAACGCAGCGTTTACTGTATTTTTTCTGCCTCCTGCACTCTGAAATGTCTCAGATATAAAGAAACACATTGATGGTTTTGTAAGTTTAGGCCAGTAAACTAGAAATCCCGAACGCACTATTGCCAAACATGTTGCAAAGCGTAGAGCACGTTTTTAGTGTGATTTCCAAACTTCTGATCAACCGCCGTCTCTCGGTTATTTGAGTAAAGCATGAAAATCAACTTTCACAGACGTCACACCCGATGTTTCTAACTTTACTGATTAAATGATTGATTTGTCTATTTATTAATCTGTTCATGTTATGTTATTGTTTCATAATTATTTCAGTTTGCGAGCCAAGTTCCTTGACGGTACATTCATGGACATTATCAAAAATCAAAGATGTACAACGTTGCCAGTAAAAAAAGCGCTGCAATCATAAGTTATGCTGTTGCAAAAAAGCAGAAAAAAACACAAAAAGTAAACACAGATTTGGTGAAAGAGACAAAAATCTTGCTGAATTAAGGATGTTGGCGTTTCCCACTAGCGGCTCAACGCATCAACAAGGAAAACTTTACAAAACAGTCCCAACTTACAAATGCATTACCATTAAATGACAATATAATTTTGATTGATTGTGATGTTAAAATAATGAGTACAATAAATAATTAAGATTTTCACTGTAATGGATCAACTTTAGTGTACGAGGTTGTGACATATTTTGGTAAACGGTCAGAAAAAAACAGGGAAAAACATACAAAACCATCAGCATGATCCTTAAAAGATAAGTCTTCAAACATTTTTCTTATTGTCAATGAAACACATGAAAAGACCAAACTAACAGTTAATTGATCCTACTTACAAGTATTGTCTGTGTAGACATAGTTTACTCCTCTGTACCCAAAAAATACACTATTCAGTCCTGTTTCAATAACATTTGTGTCCAGCTGTTTTAGGAAATGATTTAGCTTTGTAGGAAATTAAATGAACCGTTTCAACATCTTCAATAGGAACTAATGAAATGAAAACGTGACTGCTGTTATTAGTCTTGGAAGCCGTTTCTAAACAAACCGCTGTGACCATGAATCTTTGTGTGATGAAGGAACATGTCATCCAGCGCGGCAGCGAGACTCGTTGGCTCATTGACGTGTTTTTAATAGTTTTTTTGGACAACAATGGAGGTCAACGGCACAGAGGAAGAAGATATATTAGGCTTTCGGATACACACACAATACTTATACGTAGGATCGATTCATTGTGCACATGAGATGTACTGACAATAAGTAAGATATAGAAAATCGTCAGCCAAATCCTTTAAACTTTGACCCCTCGCTGAGATTTAAAGTGAATCATGAATCATGTGGCCTGAGCTCATTTGAAACTGTGAGGCATGTAGCTCCATGAGTAACAATTAGCAACATTCATAAACAATTTAAAGGCTTAGAGAAATACTTTTACGGTAAGCATAAATATCGATAATACACATATAAGCGTAGCCTCACCTGCAACACCTCCTGTTCAGTATTAAAGCCTGTGTGTTCAGTGTTTGGATCAGCTGTTTAGGTACATCCGCAAACGTGTGTGTCAGCAAGCGTAGATATCAAAGGTATGAGTGTTGTATACGTCCAGGGTCTATACATGTAGGTTTACATTATGTGTTTAAATATGAATGTAAAGATGAACTGTATCTGTGAAAGTGTTGAGTGTAACGGAGCGAGCAGAGTCACAAATCCTCCCCGGTTGTTCCTCAGCGGGAGAACTTCCTGGGTCTGAACGGAGGAACGGCGAGCTGATGCTGCTGCGCCGTCCTCTCCTCCTCTATCGGAGCCAGGTCTTCTGCCGAACCCCACTTTTTCTTGGAGTGGAACAACGATACCAACTTCCGGTTCCTGTTTCGCTCTCTGGCCTGAGTGACGTGAAACTCTGAGATCACAAGAAACACAAGTTACCTTGGAGTTTTCAGATATTACTTTTTAAGGTTTTCACATCTTGATAGCAAAACTGATACGCTTGGATGTTCTTGGTCATTTTTCCAAAGAGCAGACACCTACAGTAAAGGTATTCTAACAGTTACGTTGGAGATATGACTTTCAGACATTAGAAAAATCAGTTTAAAGTAGTAGTTTGACATTTAGGGAAATACACTTGTTCATTTTCTTGCTGAGAGTTATATGAGAAGGTTAATACCACTCTCATATCTGCAGCTGGCAGCCAGTTAGCTTAGCTTAGCATAAAGACTGGAAACAGGGAGAAACAGCTAGCCTGGCTCTGTCCAAAGGTTTAAAAAAAATCTGCCAACCAGCACCTCTAAAGTTCACTAATTATCTCAATTGATTAATCTGTACAAACACCTTTTTACACAAAGTGTAAAAATGATAAGTTTTACAGGTATTATGTGCCAGACTATTTCTTTGCTACTCCAGGAAGTGACTGCTCCCGGCCATAAAATTGTCCAAAATAGGACATTAAACCACAACTTGTTACTTTTAAACTTCAGTTTTTGCACAGATTAAGCAAATTAGATAAAATCATTAGTGAGCTTTAGAGGTGCTGGTAGGTGGATTTTATTTACATTTTGTCAGAGCCAGACTAGCACTTTCCCCTGTTTCCAGTCTTAATGCTAAGCTAAGCTAAGCTAAGGGGCTGCAGCTTCATATTGAACTGACAGACATGAGAGTGGTATCACTCTTCTCAAAGCAAATAACTATGTTTCCCTGAATGTCCAACTATTCCTTAATAGAAAAAAATAAGCAGCTTATTTTACTTGTTTGAAAAATAAATCAAAATTTTGATCACATGTACTGTAGTCAAAGATTTTTAGTTGTTGCTGATTTGTACTGTAGATACAATTAGAAGATTTTTATCCGACTTGATTTCATGCAATGCTTCAAACTCGTCATGCAAACTGTGAGTCTTTCAACAAAAACAAAAAAAAGCTACAGTAACAGCTACTTACACAACTTTACTTGTAGCTTTAATAAAATTGTTGGTTATTATTATATCAAAACATTCGTAACTCAAAAGCAAAAGTATGAGGCACTCACGCAGCTCGCAGTCTTCCTCTGGACCCTCTGGTTCTCTGATGTTCAGATAATGGCAGGCAAGATGGCCGCTGTAGTCCCTTAAGTTTTCTTTGGCTCCTGATAAGAGAGAAAATAAATCTCTGTAAGGTGAAACTCGTCATGGAAGGCAGCAGGTATGTGACTTTACTGACACCTGAAACCAAGAGCTTAAAGGAACAAACCAGAATCCAAAGGTAAACAAAAATACCTAAATGAGATCTGTGTCCCTCTCTAACTGATTGACAGATCTCTCTTCATGTAAAATCATGTAAATATCAACAGTAAATGAAAAAAAACAAGGTTTTTAAGTTATTTACATCAGTAATTATTGTAAACATTGGTGTGAAAAAGGCGTATGATAATTTTTTGATTACATTTCCTTAATTTTATCTGTAACTTTTAAGTTTCTGGGCCTTACATGCTGTGCAACATCACTGTCATGGTTTGAAATGAATAAAAGCAGTTTTTACCGTAAGTCCCTATGAGCAGGTCAAGAATATTCTGATGACCGTGTAACGCTGCGATGTGTAAAGGCGTATAACCCTGTAGAGCAAAGACAAGAGTAAAACAGAGGAAAAACATACAAAAAGAACATTTAAAAAAGTGTGTTTTCTGAAGTTTTCTCTTTTTCGGGGACACTGGTGATGAAACCTGGCATGAAAACACACCCTTAACAACGCTCACTTCACTGACAAATAAAGGGCAGAGACGGTTTAAAATGTTTTGAATGACACTTTTAACATTTTTACTTTGTGCAGAGTTCAGGGGAATAACTGGTTAAGTGCTGGAAGGGTTTGGTACCTACCCCCTAGAGGTTCCCAGTCCCAAAGGCAGCCAATGAAAACAGCATGGAAAAAAATATACAAATTAGCAAAGGTTATGGAAACACAAGATAATGATAAAAACATAATTGCTAGGGTAATTCGCTGAAAATTGCATACTTTTAGAATTGTGCATGCTGGCACATAGACACACTGTTTTGGGAAACAATTAACATGACATGACATGATTTATTAGCGGAGTACTCCTGCGGCTCGACAACACGTGCTGCTGTAATACATTTGCACAGCTGGATCTTCACGGAGATCATTTAGGAACATTACATCACTGAAGGGGCACAATAGAAGGAACCAGCAGAAATGTTGTTGTCCTGTTGTTATCCATTCAAATCAAACCTACATACCCATCAGCTCCTGATAAAAGCCTCGATACTCACATGCTGCAAAAAAAAAAGAAGAATGATGTGAAGAAATCAATCATTGTGCACATCACAGCAAAAGCAAACCGCAATGTATTATTGAATTAAAGGGGCATTCCACCAGTTTTACACATACAGTACCAGTCAAATTTTTTGAACTTTTGACCAGTATGGTAAAGGTTAATTTATTCATCATGAGGAAGTACTGAAAACCGTATCATTTATTCTGTGGCTCTCAAGTCTGTAATCAGTCAGGCAAGGTCAGAAAAAGTGAAACCAGAAGTAAGAAAACCTCAAAATCACAGTAACACTTGTAATAATGCAAATGACTTTAAATCAAAACTGGAACATAACAGTTTCATTCCATATGTTAATATAAGGACAGTCATTTTTTTTAAGCGATACTGTTTATTCCATAGTTCTGTTCTTAGCAGCCTTTAATCATCATCTTTTCTTTTCAACAACTCATCTTTCTTAAAAACTAAAAAATATATATTGGATTCTTGTACCGGAACAGAGCTTGTTTCTCTTTTCAAAACAGAAAACACATTATTCAATCTACCAGCGGATGCCGATTCATCTTAAAATGTGGAAAGTAAACTCCAGGAACACACTTCATGTTTTCAGAAAAACTAATGATACAAATTCTGAATGAGAGATTGCATTGAGTTACAGATGCTACTGGACGTCAGGACTTTGTCTCTCTATGAAAGACACTATTGAATTGCATTATGGGAAATGTAGGATCCAGTATTTTTAGAGCTTGACCCACATTGGGGATTAAAAGTCAGGATATCTCGGCCTCTGCTGCTTCGATTTTTAGCCGTTCTTCTGTTAATTTTTGCACAAAAATGAGCAATAGTAAATAGCTGGAATGCCCCTTTAAAATCACTGCTCATTGAAAGAAAAGAAATTGCACTCACTGATTTAGTGTTGACATCAGCACCGGCATTAGCCACCAGAGCCGCCATGTCCTCGTTACCATGTTTGGCGGCCCAGTGCAGAGCTGTCTGTGTACGAGAAGGAAAGAAGAGTCATTCATAAAAGAGACACGTCTCCACTACGATGTTGCGTACTATTGTCAGCAATTGTAATTACTGTGGCATCATTACAAGTTGTCTACAATGTGCGGGGCAGCTTCTCATTGGCTGTGCGAGGGCAGAGGGCCAGCTGCGCACAGAGGGGAGCGGACGAATGGAGGGATGGTGAGACGGAGGGATGGAGAGATGGTTTCCTGCCATCTAACGGAGCCTAATTACAAAACAACACAGCACTGTGCCCACAGTTGGGGGGCCCGGCCGCCTGTCACCAGGGGGGAAGATTGATGATGTTAGTGTGACCCGCAGAGGGGAGACCCACCCAGACATCAGCGCACTACTGTCAGCACACGTCAAGCGCGGGGGGGGGGAGGGAACACGGGCCCCCAGCGCTACACTAAAGATACACCCACATGCGAACATGCTCAATGTGTGCGTAAATGTGAAAATAATAAGACACATGTATGTAGCAGAAAAGTCACAAACCACATCCACCTGTTTGACTTGAACTGTGATCTCCTCTTGTTTTTCCTGCACACTTTAAGCTGCGTAATTATGGGCTATCAACAGGTGAAAGCGGAGCGTAAGTGCAGATGTCGGCTAAGAAACCACATCCATCCCCTCTGAGCTTGACCCTTAACACAGTGAATCAAACAGTAACCATTTCAGAATTACTTATTAACTGTGCATGGATGAAAACCTTATAACCTCTATTTTTGGAGGCTTTCATGCTTGAAAACTACTTTTCTGAGCTCCTCAGAGGTTGTGGGTGTTTTTTTTTTTATCAGATGGCTATAACATGCAGCTTTATTTGTAGGACTTCATCTTGTCTTTCTTTGTTTGGAAAAATTCATAACAGAACCAGTTATATTTTTGTAAAATCTGGAATTTTTCAACTCAATCACACTTTACTCAAATAATATCCTCAATAAAAATGAAACTTGTGGTTCCACCTTCAGACTTCAGGAGCTGTGCGATCTGAAATGAGCTGGCATCTACACCTGTTGAGTGTTGTCTAACACATATACCAGATGACTCATTTCATATACATTTGTCAGATGCTTTCTTAAAAGTTTCTGCCACTCTTCAACTCAAATTACATGTTTGTGCCTCTCATTTATAACCGTTACAACTGAGTCACAGAGCAAAAGAGCCGGAAAAAGAATTACCAGGCAATCTTTGAAAAAATCAGAACATTGTTCAACAACACTTAAAGCTACAGGATGTATGTTTTTTTCTTTTATTTTTTTTTAGTTGAAATATGCTCCGAAGCATGTCTTAACGTAGAGAGGTGCTGTCAAAGTCTTGTCTGACTCATTGAACAACCTGGCAGCAGTACAGAAATATTTCCTTCTTAAGTTTTTAAGCGAGTCTCGCCCTTCTAACCAATAAGAGAAAGTCAGAGTCAGTGGTGGGAGCTCTTGTGAACACACTTCTGGTTTACTTCTCCTCTCATACTGAGGCTTCAAGCTAGCATTAGCTGCTGGAAGACAGTCGCTATGGCTTAACTCACAAGCTAGCAAGCTCTTGATACCTGCTCCGTGATCTCTGTTTCTTCTGCTGTTTGCTAAACCGTCTTGATGAGCATGTATTTGAAAATGAGCGCAAGCAGGCTGCATGGTTTCACAGACTCTCAAACTCCAGGGTGGGGGCTGGAGGGAGGTGGGTCTTAACAATCTACCAATCTAACAATCATATAATTTTGTTTACAGCGCATGTTTAAGTGCGGTTTCAAATAGCACAGTTTATTTGTTTTTCAGAGAAACTACAGCTAAGATCTCTGACTCAAATGTGATGTGATACATGAGAAGCTAGCACACTGCTTGAACATGACACAAGTCCTTTTGTGTTTTGTGTCGAGCCAAGACATCAAATTCTTGCTAATTGTTGTGCAACAAGCCCGTCCAACAGCTGGCAAGAGAAAAATGTCTCCTTGTATCCACTGAGGGGAATGAGGAAGTGATATGAAGGTACCCTTCTATGTGTCGAGCGTCTGGGAGACAGATTGTGATAGATGCTGTCTGGCTCGAGTATCTCCATCTCTTTTGTCTGTCCCCTGTCATGTCTGAAGACAGATTGGCCAAAGGGCTGTTTGACAGACAGTTCGGCAGGTCTCCCGGTGGGCAGGAGTGACGGACGAGGTTGAACAGGATGCAGCGTCTTCCCTTCCTGCGCCTCTCGTTTCTGTTCCTGCCCACCAGGCACCCCCCACCGACCTGTCCGATCACTCAGGGACGGCTCTGTCCCCCCCCCCCCTCGCCACACGCTCCCCAGTGAGGGAAGTGGTGGCTAAAGAGGGTTCGCATCAACGGGAGACACAATGGCCTGTGTGCCTGACACTTTTCTAGATGTGGAGGAAGACAGAGAGGAGTGATGGGATAATAATGTACTTACAAACTGTGTGGCAGAGGAAGTCCATCACGGCAGGGACAGAGGACGACGTCATGAGGGGAGCAGGGAGAGAAAAACAGACTTGATTTAGGTGAGATGTAGGATGTAGGTGTTTCAAGCCAGTTCACCTTTAAGCCACTGTTTGATAAGCATACCTATAAAACCACCTGATCCTAACGAACATTTGGTCAGAACAGGAAACACTTAAGTCCTCCCAGGATGAAGGGTAATCCCTTCAGTCCTGGTCAAACATATGATTTAGAGCTGAGACGTTTGGTACAGTTAACATAACTTCTGTTGAGCAAGGTCCAAAACTTGACAAATGCACGTCAAACACCATACAGTGACTCCCGGTTTGATCTGGTTCTCATGAGTCCTGTGACCTTTTTGATTCTAGGTGAGGTATCTCTTGTACGCAATCTGTGGCAAAGCATCCACCTCTGCTGAACAGAGGAAAGGCTGAAGCTAAAAGGGAACATCAAAGAGGCCTGAGGGGGGACTTAGCACCTTCCCAGGGACACAACCAGCATTGTTCTACAATTAATCCCAGCCTGCTCTATTACTTTCAGATTATCTTTAAGTGGGTGAAGTCTTTGTGGGGCATTAAGGCTCTCCTTAATCTCTCACCCCCCCCCATCTCCCTACACTTCAATGGCGGCCGTGCTATCTTGTCCGGGTGGGGAGAGCAGAGGCTTAGGGCTACTCTTAGAAGGTGGTCTGCCATGGCCACAGGACAGTGTGAGAACTGTGACACAGGGGAGGGACAACAAACATGAGCTCAAATCTCTTAAGCGCACAGGGAGACAAATAAAAGGATTTGGGTTGTCAGGGGGCACAGGAGCTAAAAAGCTATCTTTCATAATCCTTTTGATAGTGGACCTTTGAAATGCATGATCTGGATGTTTTAACACAGGGTTCTCAGAATACTATTAAGGGGAAAATCTCGACAGAATGAGCTTGTGAAAGTTATACAAGCAGGTCTGAGAGCGAGGAGTTTTGTATTGTTTGGTATCACAGTCGAGAAATCGGTAAACACGGAGCTGAAATACGGTGAGTTTTAACGCAGGTAAACTCGCTCCTACAGGCTAGTTGTTGGTGTTAAGAGTTATTACACACAAGGTGAAGACAGAAGTTTGAGATGAAACTCACCCCCTTGAGAAGGATGGTCATGGTCACAGTCGGGAGGGTCAAAATTAGAAAAGAAGAAGCTTTAAGTCAGACAAAACTCATATAATAAACAACATCCAAAACAACATTATGAGCTGATAGTAACTACATCTTACACAACAACATGCAACAGGTTATATTCAGTAATATATCAAATACTCACTGAGGTGAAGTCCTGGTTTGACCCACAAAAAAAGAACAAAACACAAAAGACCATATTAGTCAAACCATGAATAAATGATTCCAACAATTCCTTTTTGAGTTTTTGAGAAAAAGTGTCTTTTTATGAGCTTTGTTCAGGACAATTCTGGTTAATTTCAACGTGGGTCTTATTTGCATAGTTTTGTTCAGTTATGATAACACTGGACTCACCGAACTGATTGCTGAGATTGCAACAATGTCAGACGGGGTCAAGAAAACCCCGAGCGGTCAAACAATCAGGTTTTAAATAATCAAGGTTGTAAACAAACCAGATTATTTAAACCTCTTTATTTGGAGGTAAAACTCTGCACAAGCTCTTATTACAATACTATCTTACAGACCTCACTGGCTTTGGGTTTTACAAAGCTGTTTTATGAGTTTGTTATTTAAAAAAATGTTGCACTTGACACATTTCAGTGGGAATTAATTATTGAGAAGGAAGTTTGTTGTCCTGTTTGAGAAGGTGGTGGAAGTCTTTTGCTGATTAAAAGATTTGAGGGAAAGATTTGTAGAGAACCATAAAGAGAGTTTTCTTAAAGTTATGCTTCTGTGAATATTCACAAAGGGTATAATGTGATATTTCAGAGGGAGGCCTGCTTGCTACAAGTCTTGAATTAGCTTGTTTACATTTGAACATTTTGAATCAGGTTCTTTATCAAAACTAAAAAGAGGTGAAAGAAAGAAGAAGCTTTGATTAACAAGTTTCACTGCATTTTTCCCTTTGCTGTGGAGAGTCTTAAAAATTTTTCTGGGACAGTTTTGTTAAGTTTATTAAAGTACAAGATAACAAGCTAGCAAGGCTAATGAAAATTAGCCAACTGACAACTTGTTGATTGTTTCTGTCGCTCACATGACCCTCACCTTGCAGGACACACTGAAGCACTCCCTCAAAAGTCAGTTTTTTCTAATCCTCTTTTACTGTTCTCCTTTTTTGTCTCTTTCAAATAAATTTGGCTAACCTTGTGATTTGTTTAAAACCTGGCTCACTGTCCGCCTCATCAGACCTTATTTTTTGTAGCATTCCCGGATTTCCAGATATTATTACCAACAGGACTGATGGCCAAAAATATGAAAATAAGATCCAACTTGTAATAAACTGTAATTATCCTTTCAGAGGCAGAGAGAAGTGCTGCTACCTTCTTGTGTGCCAGCGAGGGGTCTTGTCTGAGCAGCTGAGAGAGATCAGGGACTCGAGCGCCAGCAGCGGAGTAGATCCACTCCTTCTCTATAGGGTCCAGCTAACAAACAGAGAAAGGGGGGGTGGGGGGAAGGTGGGGGGTGGTGGTGGGGGGGGGTGTTGGTATGTCAGACGTGCCATGTGCACATACACATATGCACAAACACAAACACACCCTAGTGTCCACATCCTGTTGTGGGCTCTTTTGATAGTGCTGAAGCTACAACCCTCTAATCCATTTCCTACAAACGTCTGACTCATTGTCAACTGACACATTGCGGGAGACACCCATGTTCACACCACACCAACTTTAACGGTTTTTACTTTTACCTCTGTTAGTGGTTTAACAGGAACACGGAGTGATACCGCAATGTTCATGTGTCACTGAGTAAGAGACACTTAACTCAAAGGTTATTCCTCCTCTACGCTGTTTTTTTGTAGTAAGAAAAGCAATAAGAAAGAACATGAAAAGGACTTACAGCGACAGCAGTGGAGCCCATGCTGCCCGTGCACTCCTCGTCTTGTTCCGGCTCAGACTGAAAAGACAGAGAACGTTACTCAACGGTCACAAAATGAGCAACAGTGGTGCAAGATAACTGTGCTGTTTCAGTTATAATGCTCACACAGCATGATACAACATCACAGGACAAACACACACACACACACACACAAATAATCACACTGCTGTGATGTTTTCCAGCTGATGAGACATGACCAAAGGGTGTCAGACAGATAGAGGGGTAATGACACAGCGAGACAGAGGTGACGGTTTCACAGGTTAGGGGTAATGAATAACAATCCAATTAACAATTAACCAAAAAACAACACGCCTGCAGTGAGGCCATGTGTTTTTGTCACTGGTTCAGTCTAAAGAGGGTCAAGAGAAGGAAGAAAACAATGAACACACCCTTCTAGCAGTGTATAAATGTGTCACTTTGGCTGATTTATGTGAGAGGGGAGAGGTTTTTTTTTTTCTACTTCATTGCAAATTGTTCTCAGATCATACAGAGACATGATGTTGAAACACTCGGGCCTTTCATGTGTCTTGAATAAACTGCCACACGTCAACGTGCCGAACATGAAAAGTGGAGGGTTAGTATTTATCCAGCCTATTCCAATCTGGCACATGCCCATTTTTTTTTTTTTTTTTTTTTTGTACTTTTGGTGGAAACCAATAATAGCGGGCAGTGAAAAACACTAGGAGGTTGCCAGTAAAATACACTCCCATCACTTTCTCTCTTTCTTTTTTTTTTCCAGTAATAGTAGAGTCAGTTGCTTCACCTTGCATTAGATGTGGTGTTGGGAACAATAGAGTGAAATGAAACTTTATCTCAACAATCAAAACAAATTTCCAGAAGGGGAAATCAGCTGACCGACGGTGACATTTCACACAACAGGGGGATTCAAGCTATAAATGTTATAACAATTAAACAAGACAAGAGTCTACAGCCATACTAGTGACTCTGTGGGGTACTTTGAGCTAAACATGCTCACAATGAGTGTGTTTGATCTTGTTCTGGATATGACGTTTACATGAAACACAAGAAACCAGGTTATTAATCTCGCTATAATCTGTGAAAGTTTCTGTGATTGTTCAGAAACCTGAATGAGGTTAACATGTCAAAACAAGTTTATCTTTATTTAACCCAATACCAAAAGTTCGTCTCGAGGGGATTTACAGTCCGTACACAACATCCTCTATTCTTAGATCTTTTTTTGGATAAGGAGAAACTCCCCCAAAATAACCTTTAACAGGGAAGAAATGGAAGAAATCTCAAGAAGAGCAACACAGGGGGGATCCCATGCAAAAGATGTTGTGTGTACAGAATAAACCAAATAACAAAATTACAGTATTTTTATATTTTATGCCACACTATTCTGGTTTATATTGGAGTTCTCCACAAATAGTGTTTACATGTGCAACACATAATACTCCAAAAACCTGATCATTCAGGATACGGGTTTGCATGTAAGCAATAAATGATGATGGGAATATCATCTGTTTTGCAGGTAATTGATCATAAATCAAAGTAATGGACACATTCAAATTTTGATCTGATAACGCCGTTAAGAGGAAAAGTCTGAGGATCATCAAAGTTCATCGTCTGGGAACCTTGAATGTCATAAATGTACAGAGTGTTGGGCCGACCAACCGTCAGAGAGTCATGCCACTAGCATGGCTAATAAAAAGAGATGTTTTGCCTTTGATGTCCTAAAGTGATAAAACAGTGATAAAGTGATAAATGTGTCACTGTTTAATGCTGCTCTCATATATGCTTTAGAGGTGGTTGTTAAAATGGTAGTTTTGTCCTCAGCAGAGAACTGTAGCTGTTGTTTGCTTGTTACTCTGGATTTCAACAAGTATTCAGGGATGGAATAAAAGTTTCAAAGCATCCGTAGAAACTTCTCGAACCTCCTGCAGCATGATCTCCTCGGTACCTTTTCTCCACCGTGAAACCATCACGATCGATTGTAACCAACATGAAATCAGACTGACCACAGCTGCTCCTCTCTAAGAAGGACTAAACTACAAAGTGAGATACTGGGAAGGAATATAAATACATTTCACCTTAAAGGAACCAGAAATTATCTTCCCCAGAGATTCAAGCTTTGCATGAATAACAAAGACAGTTTAGAGCCTCAGGTGCTCTGATTAAGAATAACGTTACAGAGAACCAGCCAGGTAGCTTCTGTAAAACAACTGGCTGTCGTTAATAGAAAGTTCAGTCACTAATACCTTAAGCAAACTCACTTAATCTGACTGCAGTGCTGTATTAACAAACTCCAACATATTTCATCTGTCTATTGTCTCAAGCCACCAAGAAAAGCCACATATCTTCCTCTGAGATGAATCCCAATCTCTTTAATGAGCACAGATGATTATTATCTTTCTAATGAGTTCCAACATGTTGCTCTTTAACATAATAACAGAGAGCTTCATTTAAATGCAGATTCTTTCCCTTTTCTCCCAACTGGTCCTCCTCCCACTCAGATTCAACAGACTGTAGGTTACAAATCTAGGTAATTAACTTAGCACCATCTGGTGGTTAACAGAGGAACCGCTGGAGTAGTTTTCACCCTTCCACCTACAAGATGTGCCCTTTCTCTGACCAAGTACAGTGAAATGTGATTTAATATCTTTTTAAAATAACCCACAGTGAGTTTGGATCTAAATGTCTTTTGGAATAGGATGATATTCATTAAGAAAAACTTAATAAAAAAGGTTACATTAATCCAAATCAGCATATTTTACGGGGCGTTAGTGTTTTGTTTGACTTGATAAATGACCGAAGAGTGAGCTTATGTTTATACAATTACTTCATCATAGTCGTTTGAACAACTTTCTGAAGAATTTAATTTGTCTAAACATGACTTTTATAATTTTTTTTACAATTGAGACACTATCTTCAGAAATAAAAGGAGTGTGAGAACATACGTAGGCTGCCAATCTGAACTCGAAAAAGTCCTGCAACATGAATCCCTTAATAATAGTTTGGATATCAAACAAATGGGAATTGGAAATGAACAATTTCAGATGAATTCTGGGAGGAAACATTTGAAACTGGACACGAGGTCTGACTGCAACTAACGATTATTTTCATTATAGATTAATCTACCGATTATTTTCTCAATTTATCGATTTAATATTTAGTCAACGAAATTTTAAAAAAAAAGTGAAAAAATGGCATTCACACTTTCTCAGAGTCCACAGTGATGTCTTCAATTTGCTTGTTTTGACTAAAGGTCCAAAACCTTAAGATATCCAATCTACTGTCATATGTGACAAAGAAAAACAGCAGCTGCAACAAAAGAACATTTAGCATTTTTGCTTGAAAAATGACTGAAACAATTCATCAATTATCAAAATAGATTTGATTGATTCTTAGTTGAAGCCCTAAGTTTGATGTCTGCTCAGATATTCTGATCTTCTTGAGCAGATTGGTCAGTCATGCTGTGATCGATACATGTTCAATACAATTTCTTTGTCAATGTCAGAAAATATCAGTTATGTTCATTCAGTCACAGCAGGTGAGTTTATCTTCCACTGGAACAGCCTCATCCATGAAAACCATGCAAACTTTAGCTTTATGCTAAAATATGCTGTCTGCTGTCTTCATTTCTGAACTGTACTGTGATGGCAGATTATTAGCGACAGAAGAATTTAGAGTCTGAACTGAACCACATATCATCACTCAGACAGCGACAGATCATGTCTCTGCCTCCTCGTCAGGCTTGATTTGGTAGAAAAGGAATGACGTAGGCTGACACAAATAAACTACAACACACATGCCTACGTTCACTAGCCACTGTTAAAGGATATGGCTGGATTTTCTATATTTGTCTTATTGTCACACCGCTGCACTGGATGATGTTCCTTCATTATGAAGAGTTTGGTCACGGTTGTTCTCCAGAGAGTAGTTCTGTGTAAGGCAGAGTTAGCTTCATTAGCTTGTTGTGCTACATATCACAACCTACTGACTTTGTACTAAAGATATTTGATAAATTTACAATGTGATATGAAGTCAAGAGGTTCTGATTTGTACCTCGCCCATAATCTTCGTGATGAAGGAACATGTTATCCAGTGTAATGATGAGGCTCATTGATGTGATTTTAATAGTTTTTGGACAACAACGGAGGTCTACAGCACAGAGGAATAAGATCCATCAGGCTTTGGATGCACACACAATACTTGTAAGAAGATAAATTCATTGTTGGTTTGGTTTTGGCTCTATGGGTGGAACTCTCAATCAGCCAAATTGTCACCTTTGACCCAAAATCTTTGTCCAGCTCATCCTCCTCATTGCTTTGCCCTGAGGGTTCCTGGAAATGGACAAAGAAACTATAAACGAAGGAGGGGTCATTACATCACAATACCGACGTTATAATGCTCTGCTTTGTGCCAGAAACACTTCAGAGAATATAAACTGATTTTTCCAAATGTGCGCATTTGTCAATTTGGGCTCCAAATAGTATCCAGATGACTATAGACATACAATACAGGACTCATGATGAATCATTAAAATGCTCACCATTTCAAATAACAAAAAGTTGCAAGTGAAGCGTCCCTTGAAAATATTGAGTTTAGGATAAATACATTTTGTTAACAAAATCTGTATTCTTCATTCCTTCTCTCTTCCTTTTATTTCGATCAGGACGCTGCTTCACAATGATCGACAGGGATAATAACAGCTAATGTTACGGGAATATCACATATTCAAATGAAACATTTACAAACCTCCTCTGATCATTAACTGTGCATTGGTAGGCTTTAAACTAACCTTTAGCTATGAAACAACAAAGGCCGTCTGTCCGCCTGGTCACCATATCAAAAACTGTAGATTACATTTCATAACGTTAGCTAACGGGCTCAGAGTTCAACCTCAATCATATATGCATAAGAAGCTCCAGTCCGTTATTAATCTAGTAAAACATTAACGTAACTTGCAAGCAAATCATGTATTGAATTATACATACAAATCAAACGAAATGTACCTTAAATACACATGAAACATTAGCTAAATAACAACACAACAACATAGCAGTGCCTCCATCACCCAGACTGTGAAACCAAGAGAGGAAAGATGAAGGTGCCCGTTAAACGCTATGCTAACTGCTAAGAGCTGAGCGTGGCACCAACGTGCATTCACGTGCTACACAGTGACATAATGACCCTTCCTTCTTTTATAGTTTCCATGGATGTGGACGACAGGAGGTTGTTGTAGAGTGTGCTGAATGCTGCCTGTTACTGTCTGCTGGTCCTACAGACAATAACGTGTGATAAACTCAGACTTTCTCTGATGCCAGTGTGTGTTCACAGGACAAACATGTAGCTGTGTCGTGTGATGGCTGAGTTTTAGCAGCCAGCATTAGCACTTTGCTTGCTCTTTTCTTCCCTTTCGCCATCTGGGTGTGGACAGATAATGTTTGCTTTAGTGCCTGTTTGATC